>NW_027507784.1:61581382-61889149 GCF_037356315.1 Lithobates pipiens
AACGGTTCTGGGGAGCTGGGTTTTTTTTCACCGCGCCAGTGGCTGCTCATGCGCGACACATGCAGACTTCTGCGGCCATTTGAGGAGATCACCAAACTGGTCAGTCGCAGCCATGGCGCCATCAGTGACATGGTACCTTATGCCTTCTTTCTGGAGCGTGCATTGCGTCGTGTCATTGATCAGGCTGTGGAGGAGCAGGAGCGGGAAGATGAGGAAGTCGCAATGCTGGATGAATTCCCAGGGGGGGCTACTCTATCTGAGACAAGTCAACAACAGGAGTCTGATGAGGAGTCAGAGGAGGATGGTGCCGGGGCGGATGAGCAGGAGCAAGAAGAGCATGCTTTAAACCTTTCTGGGATCCCTGTTGTGCGAGGATGGGGAGAGGAGAATGAAGAGGACGACATTATCCTGGATGATGAGCAGGAGCCAGGCCACCACACCGCTTCCACTTTAGTGCAAATGGGGGCCTTCATGCTCCAGTGTTTTAATAGGGACCCCCGTATAAAAAGCATGAGGGTCAAGGACCAGTACTGGGTGGCAACGTACTTAGACCCCCGGTACAAACACAAAATGGCGGAAATGTTACCGCCGTCGCAGAGGGCTGTCAGAATGCAGCACTTCCAGGCCTTGCTTCGAGAAATGCTGCATTCTGCTTTTGCGTGCGCTGGCAGAGGAGCAATTCCCACTCCCAGAGAAGGATTTGCGGGTACCAATCCAACAGCGCCTGCAAGAAGAGGCCGGTTTGAAGATGTGTTGGTGACTTCGGATATGAGGTCATTCTTTCAGCCGACCCATCGACAGGTGTCATCCGGATCCAGCATCAGGGAACGCCTAGACCGTCAGGTGTCCGACTACATTGGGTTAACGGCCGATGTGGACGCTCTGAGGAGTGATGAACCCCTAGACTACTGGGTGGGCAGGCTTGACCTCTGGCCAGAGCTTGCCCAATTTGCAATCGAACTGTTGGCTTGCCCCTCATCCAGTGTCCTGTCCGAAAGGACGTTCAGCGCAGCAGGGGGGATTGTGACCGATAAGCGTACTCGCCTAGCTCACCACAGTGTTAACTACCTCACATTTCTAAAAATGAATGAGGCATGGATCTCGGAGGAATTCAACACATGTGATCAGTAGACCATGTATATGTCTATAAACAATTTTTGGAATCAAGCACACAGACCTTCTTAATTCATTTGGCTCACTTCCCTGACCCAAAAAAGCACACCGTACTATATGCCCCTACCCTCCTCTTTGAAGAGGTTGAGCGGTGTCATATTTCTACTGGGGCTGCTTATTATGAGGGGTTCCCACCATCCCTGTGCTGTGCTGACTTCCTCCTGGGTGTTCTTATTATGAGGGGCTCCCACCATCCCTGTGCTGTGCTGACTTCCTCCTGGGGGTTCTTATTATGAGGGGATCACACCATCCCTGTGCTGTGCTGACTTCCTCCTGGGGCTGCTTACGGTGCTGCTGTCAGCGCTGTATGTCACGGAGCTGCTGTCAGCGCTGTATGTCACGGAGCTGCTGTCAGCGCTGTATGTCACGGAGCTGCTGTCAGCGCTGTATGTCACGGAGCTGCTGTCAGCGCTGTATGTCACGGAGCTGCTGTCAGCGCTGTATGTCACGGAGCTGCTGTCAGCGCTGTATGTCACGGAGCTGCTGTCAGCGCTGTATGTCACGGAGCTGCTGTCAGCGCTGTATGTCACGGAGCTGCTGTCAGCGCTGTATGTCACGGAGCTGCTGTCAGCGCTGTATGTCACGGTGCTGCTGTCAGCGCTGTATGTCACGGAGCTGCTGTCAGCGCTGTATGTCACGGAGCTGCTGTCAGCGCTGTATGTCACGGAGCTGCTGTCAGCGCTGTATGTCACGGAGCTGCTGTCAGCGCTGTATGTCACGGTGCTGCTGTCAGCGCTGTATGTCACGGAGCTGCTGTCAGCGCTGTATGTCACGGAGCTGCTGTCAGTGCTGTATGTCACGGAGCTGCTGTCAGCGCTGTATGTCACGGAGCTGCTGTCAGCGCTGTATGTCACGGAGCTGCTGTCAGCGCTGTATGTCACGGTGCTGCTGTCAGCGCTGTATGTCACGGAGCTGCTGTCAGCGCTGTATGTCACGGAGCTGCTGTCAGCGCTGTATGTCACGGAGCTGCTGTCAGCGCTGTATGTCACGGAGCTGCTGTCAGCGCTGTATGTCACGGAGCTGCTGTCAGCGCTGTATGTCACGGTGCTGATGTCAGTGCTCTGTATTACGGTGCTGCTGTCAGTGCTCTGTATCTCCTGCACCCTCTTGTTTGCCTACCCTGGTCCCTGACCTTCCCTCTCCTCCATTGCCTTCATTAGCTCCATAGTCCTGAATTGTCAGAACAATTTCCCAAATAAAAAAAAAATGCTTGTAGTTATCGATCCCAAATTCACCTCATACATGTATTATGCTATTGTCCAGGTGGTGGGACTACGTGCTACCCCCTAATAATTACCCCGTGGCCGCAAATTCGACCTAAAGGTTTGCGAAATTCGCCTCCCATTGAAGTCAATGGAGCCCGCGGCGAACGGTCGTTTTCGCGAACGTTTGTGTCCGTTCGCGTTTCGCGTTCGCGAAACGTCCCGTCGGAAGTTCGTCCATCACTAGTTACCTGTATAGTGGATTATGTGTAGACTATTCTTTTGATCAGTACAACATGATGTTTCTAGAAAACCTGTAAGTGTTAATCTTTTTTTAAATAAAATTGTTTCTTTTAGGGCTTGTTCACACCAAACGCTTTGCAGGAAACGCGTTCCATGTGAATTTCCTGCACCTCGTTCAAAACACACTAAGTTTTCAATCTTCTGCAAGTGTCAATATAATCCTAAATTTCCCAAATGCAGATCCCAAATGCAGTGCGTTTGTTTGCACTAGATCACCTGGTACTACAGAAAAGTACTTGCCAGACTGGGGAAAATATATTAATTAAAACTCAGGATATTGTTGACATTCATCAAGCAGGGAAGCAAAATAGGCAGTGTATGGGAAGGGGGGCAAAGAAAAATTTTGAAGTTATCTTTTTTGGTTTGTCTACATATATTTCCCTTAACATTTTTCCATTACAATGGAGGTGTAGATTCTCTATTTATCAAAAAGCAGAACAACTCATTTGCCCTCTTCTAAATACTGACACATGTATACTGTAATTCTGGCGTTCTCTTTGATCACCTCGAGTGCCTACAGTGCCTTGAAAAAGTATTCACACCCCTTGAAATTTTGTCATGCTACAAACAAAAATTTAAATATATTTTATTGGGATTTTATGTGATAGGCCAATTCAAAGTGACACATAATTGTGAAGGGGAAGGAAAATGATAAATCATTTTCAACATTTTTATAAATTAATATTTGAAAAATGTGGCGTGCATTTGTATTCAGCTAATACTTTGTAGAACCATCTTTCGCTGCTCTACCAGCTTTGCACATCTAAAGAGTGAAATTTTTGCCCATTCTTCTCTTCAAAATAGCTCAAGCTCTGTCAGATTGAATGGAGAGTGTCTGTGAACAGCAATTTTCAAGTCTTGCTACAGATTCTCAATTGGATTTAGGTCTGGACTTTGACTGGGCCATTCTAACAAATGAATATGCTTTGATCTAAACCAGTTCATTGTAGCTCTGGCTGTATGTTTAGTTTCATTGTCCTACTAGAAGGCGAACTTCTGCCCCAGCCTCAAGTCTTTTGCAGACTCTAACAATTTTTATTCTAACATTGCCACCACCACCACGGCCTAAGGCCCAATTTTTTTGCCCCTGTTTAACAGGGGCAAGTAATTATAATTCTTGATAAAATATTTCACAGCAGGGCCTGTTCCAGCGCCCACCAAGAGTAACTGCGAGGGCTTACAGTGTTCTGGTACCACAACACCTAAGGCCAAATTTTCCACAGAGTATATAGGGCAGGCTGTATATTATGTCCCTTATTTTCAAACATCCGACTTACAAATGACTCCTACTTACAAACAGAGGGAGACAACAGGAAGTGAGAGGAAATCTACCCCTAGGAAGGGAAAATTTTCTCCTGTAAGAATTAATATGGGAAAAAGGTGTCTCCACTGATGCTTTATCACCAATCCTAGTTTCCCTAATAACCCAAAAATGTTTAAATCCAATTGTCATTGGGACAGAAAGTGACTGGGACACAAACAGCAAAACAAATGTTACAGGGGTGATAACCCTTCCCTATGTTATCCAAAAAGCTTAAAAATCAAATTTTTGACTGGAGCTACACTTAAAAAAAATGTACCTGTTCCAAATTACAGATTCAACTTAAGAACAAACCTACAGTCCCTATCTTGTTTGTAACCCGGGGACCACCTGTATACTGCTGTTCAGAGTATATAGGGCCTGGGGGCCCCTCGCCTTTTTTGTGTAATTTGGGTGTGGGGTTCCCCTTAATATCCATACCTGACCCAAAGGGCCTGGTAATGGGCTGGGGGGGGGGACCCATGCCGTTTTTCCGCAATGATTTTCATCTATACATGACATTACAGTCGCAAGCAGTTTTAAATTACTTTTATTCCTTTAGAAATTTCATTTTGTGCAGGGACTGTTCTAAGCACGGGAAACACAAGCCACTTTACAGGCATATTATAGACACCCCCCCCCCCCACCCCCCCGGTATGATATTTAAAGGAATATTTCACTTTTATTGTTTTACTTTAAGCATTATTAAAATCACTGCTCCCGAAAAAACTGCAGTTTTGAAAACTTTTGCCTTGATACATGTCCCCTGGGGCAGGACCCAGGTTCCCAAACACCTTTTATGACAATAACTTGCATATTAGCCTTTAAAATTAGCACTTTTGATTTTTCACTTTTGAGTCCCATGGACTATAACGGTGTTAGCACAAATATTTTGCCTGTTCTGCCGCAAACCGAACCGGCGGTATTCGGCTCATGTTGATGAGGACAAGGGCCTCTTACCCCCAAACCTTGGTTGTGGGGGTCTGTGGGCAGGGGGCTTATCAGAATCTGGAAGCTCCCTTTAGCAAGGGAGCCCCAGATCGCGCCCCCCCCATGTGAATGGGTATTTGGTACATTGTACCCCTACCAATTCACCAAAAAAGTGTCCTTGGCCCCGCCGCCTCTAACGTCACATGATATCACAATGTCAGGAGGGGCGGAGTCACTCAGTTACAGAGTTTTTCCATCTGTGATCAAAGATGGATTTACATCGCGGGACACTTTTTTTTATAATTTTTTTTAATGACTGTCTCCTGTCATTTTTACTTTTTATGACACTTTTTTTGTTGAATTGGAAGGGGGGAAATGTACCCAATGCCCAATCACATGGGGGGCAGGATCTGGGGGCCCCCTTGTTAAAGGGGGCTTCCAGATTCCAATAAGCCCAAGCCCGCAGACCCCCACAACCACCAGACAAGGGTTGTGGAGAAGAGGCCCTTGTCTCCATCAACATGGGGACAAGGTGTTTTGGTGGGGACCCCAAAGCACCCCTCTTTTCCTGCAGCCTGCCAAGTTGTGTGCTTGGATAAGGGTCTTGTTTTGGGGGGACCCACATGTTTTTTTTTTCCTTATACTACAATGAACCCGACCTTCCTTACAATTGCAGTTCCAATATAGATAGGATAGTGAAGAAGGCCTATCAACACCTTTATTTTTTTGAGGAGATTGAGGAATGATAGTCTTGACACTCTTATTTCATTTTATAGGTGCATAGTGGACAGTATTCTTATGGTAACTGCACTGTTTCAAATAAACAGTCACTGCAACATACGGCACATACGACATCGAGAATCATTGGTGATTGTCCACCTCCTATCAGTGACATTTAGAGCAGCAGGTGTAGGAAGAGGGCTTTAAACTATATGAGGGATATCAGTCATTCTGCTTGTAGATTGTTTATCCCCCCCCCCCCCCCCATTTAGGTCGATTTATAGTATTCAGACTAGGTCCCCTTGATAAGGGTTTGCTTTCCCCTGGCTGCGGTGTGCTTCATACATACATACCAAAGGTATTCAATGATTTTTTATGGCATAATTGATTTTATGGTATTATTATATTTTATAATGTAATCTATTTATAAAATTCAGTTTATAATGTACAGTATGTTACAAAAGTGAGTAAACCCCTCACAATTTTAGAAATATTTTATTATATCTTTTAATGTGACAACACTGAAGAAACTACACTTTGCTACAGTGTAAAGTAGTGAGTTTACAGCTCAGTTTCAGGGTCTTGGCAATCTTCTTATAGCCATCTTTATGCAAAGCAACTATTCTTTTTTTTCAGATCCTCAGAGAGTTCTTTGCCATGAGGTGCCATATTGAACTTCCAGTGACCAGTATGAGAGAGTGAGAGCGATAACACCAAGTTTACCACACCTGCTCCCCATTCCCACCTGAGACCTTGTAAAATGAATGAGTTATGAGTGACATGGGGAGAGAAAATGGCTAATTGGGCCCAATTTGGACATTTTCACTTAGGGGTGTACTCACTTTTGTTGCCAGCGGTTTAGACATTAATGGCTGTGTGTTGAGTTATTTTGAGGGGACAGCAAATTTACACTGTTATACAAGCTGTACACTCACTACTTTACATTGTAGCAAGGTGTCATTTCTGCAGTGTTGTCATATGAAAAGATTTAATAACATATTTACAAAAATGTGAGGGCTGTACTCACTTTTGTGAGACACTGTATATCTTCTGTTTTTATTTGAAAGTATTTTCATGATTATGATATACTGCTGTTTGTTAAATGGTAAGGTATGTCTGCTTATTTGGCTTTGTCTTGTTTTTTTATTATTGTTTTTTGGACCAGAGTACTGTGTTTCTTTCTCTTCATGTATCCTTGTACAGAAATTATAATAAAAATATTCTTATCCATGGGGCTTTTTTTTCCTCAGAGAATAGGTACAGTTACCCCCCCCCCCCCCTTCCAAATCACCCTTTGTCTCCATCTGCTACCCACCTTTGAACACGATCCTGTGCAGCCAGCAACAATAGATCTCCCCAACAACAATAGATTCCCCAGCAACAATAAATTCCCTTCAGCAACAATAAATCCCCCCTAGCAACAATAGATCCCCCATCAACAATAGATCTCCCAGCAACAACAGACCCCCAATATATCAATACAGTAGATCTTCCAGCAGCCATCATCAACAGAACTTCCAGCAGTCAGTATCAAAAGACCCTTCCCTCAACAGTAGATGCCTCCCAGCAACATTTGACCCCTTAACAAAATACGTTTCCCACCAGCAACAATAGAACTTTCCACCACTAATAAGGATCCCCCTAGCAACAATAGACCCACAATATACCAATACGATAGATCTCCCGGCAGTTAGCATCAATATACCCTTCAGCGGCCAGTAACAATAGACCTCAACCTAAATAGTAGATCCCTCCCACCAATAATTGATCCCCTAGCAAAATTAGTCCCCCCACAAAAATAGATCCCTATCAGTAAAAATAGACCTTCCGAGCAACGAATGACCCCCCCCCCCAGCGACAATAGAAACCCCAGCAGCTGGCCTCAATAGACCCTCCCTACCACCCCATTCAGTGCTGGAAGAGCCAGAACTGCATTTTCCCACTTTCCCTAAAAAAAAAGCCCTGCCTGTCCTTAACAGTAATGCCCTGTACACATGATCGGACTTTCCGACAGAAAATGTACGATCAATGCGTGTTGTTGGAAATTCCGACCATGTGTGGGCTCCATCTGACTTTTTCCGACACACAAACTTTGACATCTGGATATAAAATTTTCCAACAACAAAATCAGATCGTTTAAATTCCGATCGCGTGTAGACAATTCCGACGCACAAAGTGCCACACATGCCCAGAATAAATTACGAGACAAAAGCTATTGGCTATTGAACGTCCTCTTTATAGACCCGTTGTAGGTGTTGTACATCATTGCGTTCTTGACAATCAGAATTTCCGACAACTTTGTGGGACCAAGTGTATGCAAGACAAGTTTGAGCCAACATCCGTCGGAAAAAAATCAGACGGATTTTGCTGTCGGAATGTCTGATCATGTGTACAGGGCATTGACAGTACACTGCTAGTACCAATATCGTAAATCCTGCACCTGATGTCACAATTACAAACATTTATCAACACGATTTACGCTATAGGGTAATATTAGGGCAAGATATTCCTATGTCTGTATATTATTGAATAGTGTTTTTAAACTGAAGATCCCCTGCAAGAGAAGGTCGGTCCTTATTGCAAACCAAAATATGTACTGTATATCCAGTTTTCTGTACATACAAGGGCCCAAACACCATCCATTCTACTCATTCTATGTCAGCCTGACCACAAGGAGAGCTTATGTGAGAAATAGCAAGTGGTCCACTCCAATATATGTTGGCAACCTAATGAAAAAAATAATATTTGCATAATTGACCCTCATGTATGACGTTATGAACAAGTCTCCTGAAAGTTTTGCTTTAAATCATTTTAATTGATACTGTAAATAGAAGCAAAGCAGGCATCACTCGAATCAATGTCCCATTGTAAAATACCTTCACCTTCATTTTAATCTGCAATTCATTCAAACATATATTGACATTCTATCATTGCAGTCTTGCAAATGTACCTTCCTTTGACTCATCCTTTCATTTTTTTCATCTGCATTCCCACATTTATACACTATACTGTCTTCCCTCATCAAGCACTATGCACAGTTCAAAACTATTTTCATTGACTTCTAAAAGACTTTCATATGTTAATTCTTTTTACCTACAATAAATATGTCCCAGAATTTTGACTATCAAACTATAAATGGAAAGTCCTATTTCATCTTTCCAGTTTTTTTCTGAACCCTCAATTTCTGCCACCGCATGAAAGCCACAGTTGAAAAAAATCTTATTTTAGTTCACTATTCATTTAGAAAGAAAAATGTGCTTCTTAACCATTTTTTAGGTCTAAACGAATAAAAAAATACATCAAAGAATTATATGTGGCACATTAGCAAACAGCATAAAAATAAAAAAAAATCTAAAAAAAAATTCCCACAATGAAACATATCAAAGACCAAGTCAAACGTGAAGTTGGATCTTTGGTCTTCGTAGTTTGAAGTCACATTTCCTGACAACACAGGGAAACGGAGAGACACTTGGATGATGAAAGGAAGTGAATAATCAATTTTACAAAAAAGAAAATGTAAAATCTCAAGCCCGAAAATAGATGTGCCTGTGTCAGAACCAACATTTGTTTGAACATTTAACTCAAGTTTTTCAGATGGTTTAAAATATCAATATCTACTTTTTTAAGTTAAAGGATCAGGCCATCCAAAACTGATATGTTATCTATAAGGAGATGCTGCTGGGTTGAATCACCAATCAATACTTGCAGAGATATTTTTTCCAAGTTCATATGGTGGATTGGATTTTTTTTTTGCCTTACCTATTTATGTATATAGCTCAAACAACTGTTCCATAGCTCTTAACCACCTCCCGCCCGCCGTGTAGACAAATTCCGACGGGTGGAATGCTCTCTTGTTCTGGGACGACGTCATATGGCATCGCTCAGTCTCGCCACGATCCCAATCTCGGTAAAGGGCCGATGACGTGGCTCTTTACTCATGTTATCAGTTGTGTCGAATCACAGCTGGTCACATGTAAACAAGGAAATGCTATTTATCGGCTCTCCTCGCCTCACACTGACAGAATGTGGCATCTCTTCACAGGGGAGACATGCAGAGATAATCAGGGCACTGATTATCAAAGCCCTGGTTATCAGTGCAGCCCAACAGTGTCCAGCAGTGATGTCAGTCAGTGTCCATCATTGATGCCAATCTGTGCCCATCAGTGATGCCAATCTGTGCTCATCATTGTTGCAAGGCAGTGCTGCTTTTCAGTGCCCATCAATGCCTGCTCATTACTGCCACCCATCAGTGCCACCTATTATTGCACATAGGTGCCACCTATCAGTGTCTATCAGTGCCACCTATAAGTTCCGTCTATCAGCATCCATCAGTTCTGTAGTGCTGCATATTGGTGCCTCCTCATCAGTGCCCTTCAGTGCCGCTTAATCAGTGCCCATCAATGCCTCCTCATCAGTGCCCATAAGTGTAGTCTATCAGTGCCGATCAGTGCCGACTCATCAGCGCACATCAGTGAAGGAGAAGAATTATATTATTTCTAACATATCTGACAGAGACTAAGAAAAACTTAATTTTTTCAAAATTTTCTGTGTTTTTACATTTTTTTTAGCAAAAAATAAAAAATCCAGCAGTGATTAAATACCACCAAAAGAAAGCTCTATTTGTGGGAAATTTTTTTATAAAAAATTAATTTGGCTGCAGCATTGCATGACCTTGCAATTGTCATTAAAAGTGTTCTGGAAGCTGAAAATTGGCCTGGGCAGTAAGGGGATAAAAGTTCCCTGTAGACAAGTGGTTAAAAAAGAGCACCAAACCACTCTGATAAATATCTCTCTACTCCTGTAATCTAATGTTCCTACCAGTCATACACAGGTGTATGCTTCCTCACTAGGACTTATGATAGGTAGAAACCAATTAACATACCAGACTGTTTTTGATATGTACATTGTACTAAAACATTTGGAATAGGGATGGGCCAACTACCCCCTGGTTCGGTTTGCACAAGAATATCTCGAACGGGCAAAAAGTTCTACCAAACATGCAAACTCTATTAAAGTCTATGGGACACAAACATGAAAAATCAAAAGTCCTAATTTTAAAGGCTTATATGCAAGTCTTTGCCATAAAAAGTGTATGGGGACCCAGGTACTGCCCTGGAGGACATGTATCAATGCAAAAAAACGTTTTAAAACAATTTTAAAACAACTGTTTTTAAAGGAGCAGTGATTTTAATGATGCTTAAAGTGAAACAATAAAAGTTAAATATTCCTTTAAATATCATGCCTGGGGTACCCTTAGTATGCCTGTAAAGTGGCACATCTGTGCAATGTATAGAACATGCTGGAGAAATAATGACATTTTTAATGTAGAAAATGTAATTTAAACTTGCTCAGGGCGGTAATGTACAGATAAAAAAAAAGAAAGAAAAAAAAAACAGCATGGGGTCCCCCCCAAAATCCATACCAGACCCTTATCCAAGTATGCAACCTGGCAGGTCAGGAAAAGGGGGGGAGGGCCCCCCTTCAGAACCATAACAGGCCCCATGCCCTCAACATGGGGGGGTGGGTGCTTTGGGCTCTGCGCTCCCCTGACACCCCTCCCTATGTGAAATGGTATCGGATATATTGTACCCCTACCCATTCACTAAAAAAGTGTCAAAAAGTAAGAAACACTGGAAACAGTTTTTGAGAAGTCCTTTATTAAAAAAGAAAAAAATAATAATGTCCCTCGATGTAATCCATTGTCAATCGCGAACCGAAAAATAGTAAAAAAAAAATGCTCCACTTTCTGGGAGGCCACCGGACATCTGCCTGCTCTCTGCTTTGACAGTTTTTATATAGGCAAGAGGCGAGATCACCCAGTTATGTCATCCGGTGGCACCGCCCCTTCTGATGTAGTTTTTTTTTTTCTATTTTTGCTGGCGATGTGATTGACAATGTATTACATTGAGGGACACTATTTTTTTTTCTTTTTTAATAAAGGACTTGTCAAAAACTGTTACCTGTGGTTATTACATTTTGACACTTTTTTTGGTGAATTCGTAGCGGTACGATGTACTCAATACATCAACATGGAGACAAGGTGCTTTGGGAGGCAAGCATTCTGGTATGGTTCAGGGAGGTCACTCGCTCGCCCCCCCTTCCTTGTCTGCCGGTCTGGTATGGATTTCGGGGGGTTGGATGAAGGGAATATTCTGGACAGCCGCACTCAAAATCAAATGGCTTTATTAAAAAAAGGAGGTAATAATCCAAAAAGTACAAGCCACAACAAATGACGGATTACAGGAAATGACGCGTTTCACAATTTACAAAAAGTACTTATTTTTTTTTATACAAACGTTTTTATTGGGGGTAAAAGAAAAATAAGTAGATCAACAGACACAAGTACATGACTGCATTAATGGAAAGCATAAAATACACAACATACAAATGTTGCTGGCACAGCAGCGGACCAGGCACAAAAAGGAACTTTTACAAAAGTGATTAACGTACACAGCCTAGACCGTATGCACCAGATGATGCTTATCAAGTTCAAGTATGTATATAATAGAAGGTTACGGTAGTAAAACAAGGGAAAATAAACTAAACACAAATAAAAATTTAACCGTGCAATAATTATTACAGTTGACTTCACGAACAGACAGCGAATATTCCACAGTACTGTCTCCAAGCTGGTGCTAGTCCTAGGCCTGGGTCAAAGATATGGGAGAATAAACCATCAATAGCAAAAATAGAAGGATTCAGTGGAACCGCCTGGACTCTGCTGCATCCCCTACTGGGGGTGTTAGGGGGAAGGTCCCCCCGTGGGACCGGAACACACCGGCCATTCGGACCATTTGGCGGTATGGACATGCATGGTGTCCATAATGGTGTGGTGTACCCGTTCCATTAGACGGATAGCGTCCATCCTACTAAGGACCCGTGACCAGGAGGTGATCTGCGAGCGCCAATGTAGCGCAATCGTCCAGTGAACAGCGCAGAACAGTGTGTTGATCAACCTTTGGGTGGGACGGGAAACCCCTGTTATAGGAGCGAACAATAAACAGTGTGCAGGTGATAAGTTGATCACGGATCCAACAATCGAGGACACCATGGTGCGTACTCGATCCCATACCCCCTGGAGCTGGGGACAGCTCCAGAAAATATGGACCAGAGAGCCCGTTTCCGGGCAACCCCTAAAACAGTGATCAGGAACCGTGGGGTAAAACCTGTGAATCCTATCCGGGGTGAGGTACCAACGAGTGTGAAGCTTCACCACGGTGTCCTTCACCGCCATAGATCTGGCACACCTATGCATATTCACGAGCATCATACACCACTCATCAGGCGAGAACTCTGTGTCTAGATCAGTTTCCCAGAGGCACATCGCCCTAGTCTTCTCTGGCATCTGGGATTCCAGAAGATGTTTGTACACTGTAGAGATAATACCCCTGTCTCTGGAGTGTCCATAGCATAAAGATTCAAATTGAGTATTGGAGATGGTGTCTAAAGAGCTATAATGTGTTTGAAAAAAGTGTCGAATCTGAAGATATTTGTAAAATTCCACCCTAGGTACCTCATGCTGTGATTGGAGTTGTGAGAAGGAGGTGAGGACACCTCGTCTACCAGATAAGGCCCGCAGAGTGACCAAGGACTTCTGGATCCACCATCTGAAGGCAGCAGGAGACCCAAACGCCAGAGGGAATCTCCTATCGCCCAAAAATGATGCCAAAGTGGGTCTATTAGGCCGCAGTTTAAATTTAATCCTATACAGTGACCAGAGGTAGAAGGAGCTACTCACTATGTTATTAAGAGGGGCTAAGTCCCTTGGACGGAGACTCTCCTGCCACAGGACGCCCGGGAGGAAATAAGGCTGCAAAGACTGAGTTTCAAATTGCAACCACCGTATACCAACCGTAGGGGCATGCCATTGAGCCGTCTGGGCCAACCTGGCCACTAAGTAATATAGCCATACATCTGGGAGTCCCAAGCCGCCCTGTAGAAGTGGTCGATGTATTAGGTGTCTCCCTAGCCTGGTTAGTGTTAGTGTTAATATCGCGTTGTAAAGCGGTGAGGGCTTGGCGTGACACATAAATAGGGAGAGCCCTGAAGTAATACAGTAGTTTCGGCAAAATAGACATTTTAATAGCTACAACCCTCCCTATCAAGGGGATGCGATAGGTCGACCACAAACGCAGCCACCTCCGAACCATTGTAAAGGTCGGCGGATAGTTGGCGCTATAGATTTCTGGTAAGGAAGGAGCTAGATGGACCCCTAGGTATAATATGGTGCTTTTAGAGAGAGAGAGTCCAAAATAGGAGCGAATATTAGATACGTCTGCGGGGGTAAAGTTGATAGGAAGGGCAGTACACTTAGCTAGGTTCACCCCCAGGCCCGAAAGCTTGTGAAAAGTGCCCAAAAGCTCGAGAAGATTGGGAAGAGCTATCAAAAGATTGGGTAAAAACAAAAGGACATCGTCCGTGTAAAGGCTAAGCTTGTACTCCCCTTCCTCTTTCAAGTACCCCCCTATGTTCGGATTAGTAATAATGGCCCTGGCAAGGGGCTCCAGGGCCAAGGCAAATATTAGCGGGGATAGGGGGCAGCCCTGGCGGGTGCCCCGACCTATAGGAAAAAATTCTGAGGAACTACCGGGGAGTTTGATCCTAGTTTGGGGTCTATGATACAGTGCTTTAAAACCATTAATAAATTCGCCCCCGAACCCGAGCCTGGCCAAAACCCGATCTAAATAGGGCCAGAGGACACTGTCGAATGCTTTTTGGATATCCAACCCCAAAATCAGGACTCTACGGGAGAAAAGGTTTGCATCTTGAATGATATTCGTTGCCAAACGGATGTTATCAGTGATCTGCCTATTGGGGATAAAACCAGTCTGCTCCGGGCCCACCAGGGTACCCACAATAGGGGCTAATCTGTTTGCCAATATCTTTCCTAGGATTTTAATATCATTATTTAACACCGAGATGGGCCTAAAATTCTGGGGCAGGGAGTGGTCTTTATGGGGTTTGGGGATCAGGGTCATATTAGCACGCAACATCTCGTCGGGGAGAGTCTGTCCTTGTAGCGTCTGGTTAATAAGTCTGGACAATTTAGGGGCCAGGATCTGTGAAAATTTCTTGTAATATGAGGAGGTGTAGCCACTTGGGCCAGGGGCTGTAGAGGATTTGAGTGTCTTAATAGTGTCCAACACCTCCTGGTCAGTGCAGGGGGCGTTAAGTGCGGTCCGCTGTGAATCGGAGAGGGATGGAAGAGGGAGCGAGTCCAACCACTGATCTACAGTGTTCGGCAGGGGTTGTGAGGGAGGGGATAATAGGTCTCGGTAAAAGGAGGAGAAAATTTTCAGTACTTCGTTAGGGTGTGAAACCAGATTACCCTTGTCATTTTTCAATTTATAAACATGAGTAGGTTGTAAGGATTGGTGTAATTTCCGGGAGAACATCCTGGAAGCTGTGTTACTGTGTAGCAAAAATCTAGCTTTTGACCACCGAAGCGATTTCTCGGTACGCTCCGAGAGGATAGTGTCTAGTTCGGTCCGCTTTTGATTAATCAAGAGAAGGGTATCTGGGGAATGTGCCTGTGCGTGGGACTGGTAGAGGACTCGCAGGTCCCGTGTGAGGACCTGGATCCTAGCATTACTTTGTTTATTTCTAGTGACTGCTATTTCAATTAAACGGCCACGAAGAACCGCTTTATGAGCGGTCCAAAGAACCTGGGGTGAGATGTCAGGGGTGTCATTAATAGCGAAGTAGTCTGCTAGGTGGTTCTCAATCTGAGTATAGGTAGTGGGGTCAGAGAGTAGGGAATCATTCAATCGCCAGGAGGCGAGAGAGGGGGAAAGGCCTACGTGGGAGGTATAGAAGGCCACAACCTGATGGTCAGACCATGGGCACAGGTGGATAGTAGTGTGTGTGGAATTGGCCAATAGAACCGGAGAAGCAAAGATATAATCTAATCTAGCGTAACTATCATGAGGATGAGAGTAGTGTGTATATTCTCGAACTCCAATGTTAAGGGCCCTCCAGGTGTCGATGAGCTGCAAACTATCAAATGCTTTAGAGAGGAATTTAGGTAAAACCCTAGCGCTATGTGATGTTCTGCTCCTATCCTCCACGGGATTAGCCACTAAATTGAAATCTCCACCCACTATCAGGTGAGGGGAGATGTATCTGTCAAGAGTACGCAGGAAAAGGTGATAGAAGGCACTCTGTGCAGTATTCGGGGCGTACAGATTAGCAATCGTAACCTCCTTGCCCTGTAATTTACCCTGAACAATTAAGAATCTGCTATCCTGATCTTTAAACACATGCGAGGGTTCAAATGGAACAGTATTACGAATATAAATTGCCACTCCTCTGGTCCTGGAGCCAAACGTAGTAGTGTAATGTAATTTATATGACTTATCAAAAAATGTGAGGCAGGCCCCCGAGGAGAAGTGCGTCTCCTGTAGTAAAATGATATCCGCCCCAATCCGCTTATAGTATCGAAAGGCTTTCCTCCGTTTGTGGGGGGAGTTAAAGCCCCTCACATTATGTGAGATAACATGGAGACCCATATCAGCCAGTGTTTAACCGCAGATGTGCGGTTGGTCCGCAGGGAGAACTGAGATCACTATGACCGGGTCCAGAACCAGAGGAGCTCGCAGCGGCCAACATCAGGCCAAATCTAGTACATATAGGGCCTTCAGGAGGTCCGATATGAAACGGAGATCTATCAGCCCCGGGATTACAGTCACAGAAAACACATTCCGTCGTGAAGTCAGCAAAACAAATAAACAAAAACGTGAAAAGAAAACTTAACTCTCTATGGGGTCTGGGTGGAAAGTCCAGCCAGATCAAGAAAATTGTGTAAATACCAGGCCTTGCGGCCCAACTGCCACCTGCTCCACACATGTCCCACAGTGGGTGAAGATCGTTAGCCATCTGAGAGACTAATCGGTGATGAGCGTATTCAAATAACCTGGTACCCAGGTCTCTGGGACTAAGGATACGTGGGGAATGGTGTGCAGGTATGGAAGGGGGGGAGCGCAGCTACGAATGTCAGAGAGGGAGAGACAGAGGAGAAGTAACGTAAAAACAAAGTCACCTCCTTCAGCCTCCCGGGACGTGGAGAAAACAGAAGATAGAGTAGCCGAGTACGTGCTGGGCGTTAGGAAATGGGGACTCTGGAAGGTCCAAGGACAGATGAAGGGAGGACTTCTTAAAAGGTTACGGTCCGGAGAACAAGACCTCAAACGTCCGGTAGTGGCTGAAGTCTGCGGGACCTTCTGTCTCTTTGAGGCGATGGTGTAGCCCAGATGGGGGATGGTCGTGGGGTCGGTGGGTGACGGGGTGAACGGTGTCGTTCCAGGAGACCCAGCTTCACCAAAATATCTTTGCCCTCGGATACCGTAGAGGCGATGTAAGTAGAACCGTTGTGAGGCACGATCAGTTTAAATGGGAAACCCCAGCGGTACCGTATGTGGGCCGTCTGCAAGGAGGAGGTAATCTCCTTCATTTTCCTTTGCTTCTCCAGCGTTGCCGGTGAAATATCCGGGTAGATCTGGACAGAAGCACCGTCCAGTTGGATACGAGGCATGTTTCGTGAGGCACAAAGGATTTCCTCCTTTATAAGGTAGTCCTTGAGACACAATACGATATCTCTGGGCGGCTTCTCGGGAGGAGGTTTAGGTCTCAGAGCGCGATGTAAACGATCGCATGTAAAGGCTTCGTTAGGTTGGTTCGGAAGTAGTAATTGAAACAGACGGACGATCGTGGGTGGGAGGTCCGTCACCGACTCGGGGATACCTCGCACACGAACGTTATTCCTCCTGTTGCGGTTGTCGAGGTCCTCCAAGTGGTTTTGAAGTTGAACGACCGTGTCACCGAGCAGCTCATGATCCCTTCGTAAGTCCGAATAGGCAAGGTGCAGTTCGTCGTGCTTAACTTCCAGGAGGTCAGTCCTATTGCCAAGGGCCGCCATTTCCTGCAATAGCATGCTCGTGGATTTGTGCAGCTCCGCTTGGAATTTCTTCGCCAGCTTGTCATACATAGAGGACAGGCTGTCCTCCAGGTCAGCCTTAGTGAGGTGAGTGTCGCCCATACCTTTGAGCGGGCCCGCCGGCCGCGAGGCTGCATCGGCCTTGGGGGATTGGGCGCCATCTTGGGACATGTCTGGTCTGTCCGTGGTCCGCAGAAGGTAGGCCGTAAGAGAGCGTTGAGCGGTTTTCCGCTTGCCTTTCTTAGATGTCGGCATGCACAAGTGGTCCCGCAGGAGATTAATGTTATTTATGGGCCGGTAGACGGTCCAAATCGTCCTGGGGAGTGTTGTTTATTCTCCTCTGCCCCGGGAGCTCAGAGACTTAGCTGCTGCCTCGTTCCGCGTCGCGCATGCGCCCCCAAAAAGTACTTATTCATAGCTAAAGAACCACAAACATTAACCCTAATTAATTTTAGGGTGGACCTCTGCTTTAATCACCACTGGGTTTTTTCTTTTTTGTGATACAGTATAAGTAAAAAAAGAATGAAAATTGTGGAAAAAAAACATTTTTGTCACGTACCTGGTTGGAGGCCGAAATGCAGAGAGGGCTCCCCTTGCGGCTGAGTGCAGTACACCCCTGAAGTTGGGTACAGAGGGTGTAGTGCCCAGAGAAGCACAGGTTGCCAGATGGATTCCGGAGATAAGAGCTGGTGGGCACCTGAAGGACACCAGGTAATGCAGGAAGCACAGCAGAGTAAAGTCTATAAGAATCCTCGGTAATACTTGGCAAGGTGTGCGTAAGGAGCAGTAGTGGAAGCCAGGCCAGGGGTCAAACACAGTAGATCCAGCAGGAGGATGAGGCAGGTTGCAGAAACAGGGACGAATCAAAGGTCTGGTATCATGAAGCAGGCAGGAACGGGTAACTGTAGCGAAGTCCGTGATACTAGCCGGGATCAGGTATAGGAGAAGACAGCAAGTCGGTAAAGCAAGCCAGGGGGTCAAAACCAGAAGAGCAGATCAGACAGGTCAGGAACAAGCCGGGTCACAACAGGAATCCAAATAGTACTTTCACAGAGGTTCAGGAACACAGGAAGACTGACAAACCAGCAACTGCAGACACCAGCAGACTTCCTTATATAGGCCCATGTGACCTGCTGGTAGAGATACTGGGTCCTAAAGTCCTTCTCCTGCCAGAGATTCTGGGTCCTAGAGCCCTTCTCCTGCTGATGGCTCCCTGACAACTGACACTATAGCCCATTCTCCTACGGCCATTTCCCTGACAATTTTGTTTTAGATTCTATTATAAAATTTTGCAAATAAGTAATTTTTGTTCATAATTTATACTGCTACATATCTTTGGTAAAATTAACCCAAATTAGTGGACATTATTTAGTCTGTATGAAAGTTATAGAGTCTACAAGCTATGGTACAAATCATAAAAAATTATACACACATGGTGTACTGACGGCCTATCTAATTTCTTGAGGCCCTGAAATGTCTGGGCAGTACAAATACCCCACAAATGACCCCTTTTTGGAAAGTAGACAGACCAACCAGTATTTGTTAAAAGGTATGGTGAGTTTTTTGAAGTTGTAATTTTTTCCCACAGTTCTTGGGAAAATTAAGAAATCTTTTTTTTTTTTTTTTTACACAAAATTGTCATAATAACAATTATTTCTCACACACACCATATGCATACTTCCAATTACACTCCAAAACACATTCTGCCACTCCTTCTGAGTTTGACGATATGACATATGTGAGACTTTTTCACAGCCTGGCCAAATATAGAGGCCCAACATGCAGGGAGCGCCATCAGGCGTTCTTGGAGCATAAATTACACATCTAATTTCATTCCTAACTATCACACTTTTGAAGGTCCCGGAGCACCAGGACAATGGAATTACCCACAAAATAACCTCATTTTGAAAATGAAACACCCCAATGTATATTCTATGAGGCATGGGTTGCAGATAGGTACTCAGGTACTCTGATGGGCTGCAGATAGGTACTCAGGTACTCTGGTGGGCTGCAAATAGGTACTCAGGTAGTCTAATGGGCTGGAAATAGCTACTCGAGTACTCTGATGGGCTGCAGGAGGGGGGAAGTGTCCCTGCTGGTGTCATTTTACAATGTGCTGGTAGGGAAGGGTTAAAATCCATACCAGACCCAAAGGGTCCCCCCTAACCTTTTTTTTCCCCAATTTTTCTTTTCTAATTATGGGCCCTGCTGCTAAAAAATAGGATTTTTTTTAATTGCATGCACCTATTAAAGAGGTGCAAAACAATTGTGCATGTTGTGGCTCAATAACATGGCCAGCACCAGAAGAAAAGGAGAAGCGTGCCCCGCTTGCAGAGGATGCACCATGTCCACGACCACCACTTTTCAGTGTAGACACAGAGGCTGCTTGCCCTCTTTTAATGGCCCGTGAACATCTGCCTCTGCTTATTGGTCTTGCGGACACTATGAGGATTTTTATAACTTTTTTTATTATAGAGTGTGGCATGGAAATATGGTGCTTGGGTACAATACTTTTGTGCTTGGTGCACTAAAAAACATTTTATTATTGTTTTTTATTTTTTTAGGGGGATTTTTATAACTTTTTATATAGAGTGTGGGATGGAAATGTGGTGCTTGGGTGCCATACTTGTGTGCTTGGTGCACTATAAACCATTTTATTATAGTTTTTTTTTTTTTTTTAAACAAAGAAAATAACGGTGTAGCAATTTGTCTTTTACTGCTACTGCTGCTGCTGCTGCAAAAAAAATAAAAATAAAATAAAATAAATGGAAAAAAAATTAAGAAAGGCCAAAAAACAAACAGTGGTGATGCAGGAAGAAGACCACCTGCGACAGCAACAGCAATTATGGAGAATTTTATTTTTTTTTGCTGCTAAAAAATCATAAAGCCCAGAAACAAAAGAATAAAGGGGAAGAGGGACACCTGCAATGCAGAAGGGGGACAGCAATTATGCCCTAAATATTCTTAGTGCTGCTGCGATGCCAACAAATAAATAAATAAAAAGTATACCACTGCTGTGCTGACAGAGAAGGAATAACACCCGCGACACGGTAAGAGGAGTACTAACAATGCAACAACAGAACCTGAAACTGCAAAAAAATAAAAATAGGATCAGTGGTGGCACAGAAGTGTTGTACGCACCAACACTTAATTAGCACCAGAACACTGTGTTATTCACACCACACTACACCGTGTTATATACACTCACTGCACTACACTGTATTATATACACCACACCACACTGTATTATATACTCTGCACTACACTGTATTATATACACCACACCACACTGTATTATATACTCTGCACTACACTGTGTTATATACACCGCATTACTATGTGTTATATACACTGCTCTACACTAATTATATATACCACATTACACTGTGTTATATACACCGCACTACTATGTGTTATATACACTATCCTACACTGTATTATATACACCGTACTACTGTGTGTTACAGTATATACACCGCACTACTATGTGTTATATACACCGCACTACACTGTATTATATACTCTGCACTGTGTTATATACACCAAACTACACTGTATTATATACACCGCAGTACACTGTAGTACACAGCTTGCTCCCTGATGGTGTCTTGCATGTGGATTTTGTGAACACAAGTGGATTTTTTGAACTAAAGTGGAGAGTTAACAACCAGGAGTTGTGCTTTGACTGCTTCTGCTTGACTGCTTCTGCTTGCAAGTGTTGTTTTTGGGGGTGTTTTATTTTCTCCCCTCCTTTATTTGATACATTTGCTAGCAGTTTTTAAAAGACCTTTTTTCTGACACTTTTTAAACAGCATTGTTTTTCCCTCTTTCTTCCTGCCAAATTAGGGGAGGGGTAATTGTTCACAGGTGTATAAAAGGTAGTTATACAAACTCCTCCAGGAGCTTGCTCCCTGATGGTGTCTTGCATGTGGATTTTGTGAACACAAGTGGATTTTTTGAACTAAAGTGGAGAGTTAACAACCAGGAGTTGAAAACAGGAGTTAAGACAGGAGTCTCTAACCTCTATCCTACCTCCATCCTCCCCTCCATTTTAAAGATCCCACTGCAAGGGGCAACCAGACAGCTTTCCAGAAACGTCAGGCTGACAGCAAGCCAGATTCAACGGAACCAGAGTGTTTAACGGGGACCACCGCAGCCAGGTAAGCTCGCACCTCCACTCCCCCCCCCCCAGTGATTGTTCCAGGGACTCCGTCCGACCGCCTACGGGGGTCAGGAAGGAATTTTTGCCCCACTGGTGCGTTTGGCTGCTACTGTCAGGGGGTTTTTCACCTTCCTCTGGAACAATCAGGAACAACCATAGGTTAGCATACCCCTATCTCCGGCCTCCTTTCCATTTTTTACGCTATCTTAGGACGACTATTCCAGATCACAGCCAGACTTCTTTTCTGAGCGGAGACCTTCACCTTAAGTAAAGGTAGCTGGAACAGCCAGCAACCGAATACAACAACTCCTTCCGCATCCATTTAGGCATCCCCTGATCAACTTGCGCGCTAATAGCCTCAAGCACGGCGGCAAGTCTGATACCTAGCCCCACCTCAGGATCAATACCCTGATCAGGATCATCATCTTAGGCCCATAACAGCATCCACAAACCATGTGCTACTTCAAATACTCAGCTGAACTTCTGCACAGACTAAGGAACATCAACACCACATTGCCATCTTCCATACAAAAAATAATTCAAAGAGAACAACTATTAAAAACCGGACGACAAGCAGCTCCCAACCACAGGAAGACATCTACTCGACCACTACAATTAGATTGCGCCTTGATTAACGCCAGGTCTGCAGTCAAACATAGACTGGAAGTACACAACTTCATCATCGAGAACAATGTAGACTTCAGCTGGTTAACCTCTGACTGCAACACCATCCTCACCGAATTGGTGCCGGAAAACTACAGGATCCTAACCGAACACCGGATAGGGAAAAAAGGAGGAGGCCTAGCAGTGATCTTTAAAGGTCACCTGGATCTCACTAAACCATCATCTCAGAACCCAGTGCCTTTTATGGAAACCCTGACGCTACATCTTCAACCAACACCCCATGACACCACTCATATTCTACTGTGCTACAGACCACCGGGACCAAAGTCCAATCTTCTTTCACCCCTCACGGAATCCTTTGCAGTGCACACCCTAAAATTCAAAAATTTCCTGGCACTCGGAGATTTCAACCTTTGGGCAAACGAGCCTAAAGACCCCATTGCAACTGCCTGCATCAATCAACTAGAAGAACTGGGTCTACAGCAACTGATAAAGACTCCCACGCATGGGTCAGGACACACCCTGGACCTCATTTTCAAACAGAACATCGACGTCAACATACTCGACAACATAACTCTGCCATGGACGGATCACCACGCCATCAAATTCAAAATCGCTACCAACATCACCAACGCAAAACGGAAACCTGTAACAACGCACTGGACCAGATCGTATA
Organism: Lithobates pipiens; assembly: GCF_037356315.1. NCBI lineage: Eukaryota > Metazoa > Chordata > Amphibia > Anura > Ranidae > Lithobates > Lithobates pipiens. Next base: position 61,604,405 of record NW_027507784.1, read on the forward strand.
AAAAACTGTACTCCGAAGCCTTCAAAACCACTCTGTCCAAAAAGATATCTACAATAACCTTAAACCACTCTACGGAGGAAACACTCAACTCCCTGAACAAGGCATTACTGCAATCAGCAGACTCGGTAGCACCAAAACGCAGGGCACTCATCAGGAAGAAAAATGCTGGATGGTTTAATAGCTCCCTCTCCGTACTAAAGCAAGAACGCAGAAGAGCGGAAAGAACATGGAGAAGAAATCCCACCGAGGAAAACCTATTTAACTACAAAGGTCTCACAGAGAATTATCGGAAAGCAATCTTCAAAGCCAAAAAGGACCACTTCTCATATACAATCTCAACGGCCGCAAACCAACCACGGGAACTGTTTAAACTGGTTAATCAATCAATGAATCCGGTGTGCCTAGAACCCCCAGAAAGCGAATCCCAGGATTACTGTGACAAACTGTCAGATTTTTTCATCGATAAAGTCAAAACCATCAGGGAAACAATTTGTCAGAAGAAAACATCCAACCTCAGCCAGCAAATACATAAAGAGGATGTCTGCACCAACATACCGCAACCGCCAAAATTTTCACTATCCCCAATTACCGTAGACACCGCAAAAAACATCATTAATAAACTGCGTGACAGTACCTCACCTATTGACATCATCCCCACAAAACTACTGAGAGAATGCTCCGACATCGTGGCTCCAACCATAACCCACCTCATAAACCGATCATTCCACAAAGGGATTGTTCCCAGCATCCTCAAACAAGGCATCGTCAAACCTCTACTCAAGAAACCAAACCTGGACCCTCAGGATCCAAACAACCGTAGGCCAATTACAAGCCTCAACACCATTTCTAAGATCGTGTAGAAAGCTGAAGTACATCAGCTGCAACTTCAACTGGATACTCACAAACTCCTGGACCCGCTGCAATCAGGCTTCCGCCTGGGTCATGGAACAGAAACAGCTCTCCTCAAGATTTGGGATGACGCCCTCGAAGCAGCAGATGACGGAGAGCCGTGTCTCCTCGTACTGCTAGACCTAAGTGCAGCGTTTGATACAGTAGATCACAATACTCTACTCGTCTGCCTCACAGAAGTAGCCGGAGTCCAAGACATAGATCTCCAATGGTTCGCGTCCTTCCTAGGAAATCGGTCACAGACAGTGAAACTAGGAAAATTCCTCTCCGAAACTCGGGCAGTCACCTGCGGAGTCCCTCAAGGCTCTCCGTTGTCACCCGTTCTCTTCAACATTTACATTCGCCCACTCCTTCAAATCATCAGATGCTCAGATCTCTGCTTCCACTCTTACGCTGACGACACGCAACTTTATTTCCGGATCAATGAAAAAAAAGATCACCAACAACAACTTGAAAACTGCCTCAAATCAATAGAGGACTGGATGACCACCAACTCCCTCCAGCTGAACGAATCAAAGACAGAGCTTCTTATCTTACACCCAAATCATAAGCCCGCAACCAAAACCTCCTGGTCTCCACCAACCGTCTTTGGGCAGACTATCTCCCCAATGACCAAAGCGAAGAGTCTCAGGGTTATTTTAGATGCACAAATGTCAATGGATGCGCAAATAGGATCTGTAGTCAGTCGATCTCACCATCTGCTGTGCATGCTTCACAGACTCATCCCTTTTATCCCAAAGAATGACAAAGCAGTGGTAGTTGGAACAATCATTAATTCACGACTGTACTACGCAAACTCGCTTTACATAGGATTACCACAATATCAACTTGCACAATTACAACTGATCCAAAACACGGCGGAAATGCTGATAACAGGAAAAAACCCCTGGGAATCCATCTCTCCTTCACTGAGGAGCTTACATTGGCTAACCGTAAAAAATCGGATCACGTTCAAGACCCTGTGCCTCACCCAAAAATGCGTGCATAGAGAAGCTCCGCAATACCTAATGGAGAAAATAAATCATTACACACCAAACCGCAGTCTTCGATCAGCCAACAAAAACCTCCTCCTCGTGCCCAAAGCCCGGTATAAATCCAAGGGTGATCGGAGATTCGCTGTCCAAGGGCCTCGGCTATGGAATGCTCTACCAATCAACATCCGCCTGGAAGAAAATCACCTGGCTTTTAGGAAAAAACTCAAGACCTTCCTCTTTTAGCAGATGATCAAAGCTCGCCACAGCGCCTAGAGGCGATTCAGTTCGCATTGTGCGCTATACAAGTATTTCATTCATTCATTCATTCATACCGCGCTACACTGTATTATATACACAGCACTACACTATGTTATATACACTGCACTACACTGCATTATATACACCACACTACACTGTATTATATACACCGCACTACTATGTGTTATATACACCACACTACTAAGTGTTATATACACCGCACTACTATGTGTTATATACACCACACTACTAAGTGTTATATACACCGCAGTACTATGTGTTATATACACCGCACTACTATGTATTATATACACTGTACTACACTGTGTTATATACTCTGCACTGTGTTATATACACCAAACTACACTGTATTATATACACCGCAGTACACTGTAGTATATACACCGCGCTACACTGTATTATATACACAGCACTACACTATTTTATATACACTGCACTACACTGCATTATATACTCTGCACTATGCTGTGTTATATACACCACACTACACTGCATTATATACACTGCACTACACTGTATTATATACACTGCACTACACTGTATTATATATACCACACTACACTGTGTTGTATACACCGCACTACTATATGTTATATATACCACACTACTATGTGTTATATACACTGCTCTACACTGTGTTATATACACCACACTACTATGTGTTATATATACTGCATTACTATGTGTTATATACACTACCCTACACTGTATTATATACTCTGCACTACACTGTGTTATATACGCCGTACTACTGTGTGTTACAGTATATACACCGCACTACTATGTGTTATATACACCGCACTACTATGTATTATATACACTGCACTACACTGTGTTATATACTCTGCACTACACTGTGTTATATACACCAAACTACACTGTATTATATACACCGCAGTACACTGTAGTATATGCACTGTGCTACACTGTATTATATACACCGCACTACTATGTGTTATATACACCACACTACTAAGTGTTATATACACCGTAGTACTATGTGTTATATACACTGCACTTCACTGTATTATATACACTGTACTACACTGTATTATATACACCACACTACACTATGTTATATACACTGCACTACACTGTATTATATACACTGCACTTCTATGTATTATATACACTGCACTACACTGTGCTATATAAACTGCACTACACAACTACCTGCCTAATCTCCATTAATACAGAGTATACACAGCCGCCGTGTAAGTAGTCTTATATAGTGTGGGGCGTGGACTGCCTTTGGCCAATCATGTCTCTCACAGTACATTGCAATGTGATTGGCCAAAGCATAGAGGTTAAGTGCATGCTTTGACCAATCCGCAGCCATCAATGCACTCTGATCTCACAGTGCATTATGGGGCGCTCCCACGTGCTCCCCATTTGTTTGTTTGTTTAATGAACAAACAAAACACAGAATCACGCTTACACTCGACTCGAACATCAAGCCCATCCCTAATTTAGAACACAAAACAATAGGGAGAACATAAGCTGTAATGGCAAATGTACAAAGGTTCACATATTTGTACTTTAGCTACATACTGTACTTAGCTGTTTTCCTAGTGTCTACCACACAAGCGATGTGCTATGTATATTGAAGAAATCCCCCACACCATATTAAATCATTGTATAACATGCCTTTTCATATGCCTTGTTGATAAATAATGTGCATTTGAACCATTTAAACAATTGCACAGTTCAGTAAATGTTTGCATTAATAAAACATCTCATGCATGCAGCCCCCTTCTTTTTGGCGGCTCCGTGGAAAATAATGTTTACATCTTTGCCGATTTTTAGCATCTTCAGCAGTCATTTAAATTTTGCAGAACAGATGAACTTTTCACCTCTGGTAAATATAACATTTTACATAAAGTGTGGGTCCGCAGCGCCGCTGCATCAGGAAATGCCCAATTATCTAACATACGGATGCCTCTAATCACTAGAGAGATGGCTCTATTGAAAAACACACTATACTGTGTACGACGTGGCTCCTAAGGATAACAATGAGCACGCTTGGCTGGGCTAGCAGAGGAATTTAATTTGCAGATAAATAAGGCCAATAATCAGAGGCAAGTGATTTATTAATGGATAATACTAAGCTAATGTATTAATGGAGTTATATTTAAGGTGTAGTCCAGTTGAACACAAACATTGAGAGTTGATGATAAAGCCTTGAGATGCATACAAGGAGCATAATCTACCTGCTCAGCACTCCAGCTCCTATTCAGGCTTGGCTGTAGAGCACCAGTCCATCTCTCTCCATTTTGTGGGTAATCTGAAGGCTTGGGAACCCCTCTTGCTTATCTGTCTGTAATGTAATGTAGAAAAGGTACTCACAAACACTGTCACTGTGGGAGTTATTCACTCTCTCCCAGGGGATTTTTGTGATACCATCATATACTTATTTGGGATTATGCTAGCTGGGATCTGGATCCACCATATTGGATAAATAGTTAGGCTTCTATCTATGGTCTTTCTTGTGACTTAAGGATCTTTTTTTTGATCTATTCATCGTGGTCCATGGCATACAACATCTCCCATCTAATATCCCCTGTTCAATAAGATTTTGATGATCAGCTCACAGATGGCCTCTATAGGTTTTGGTGGTATTGAGCTGCGTTGTCCCTGAGTTTTTTCATATGTTTTTCTTTATTGGAAACCACTTTCTGTCTAATCACTGATTGTCTAACACGTATTTACGTGATCCTCCTGCAAGATAGTGAGATCCTTCTCTTCTTTGCAATTTCTGAACCCCAAATGTGTCCTGAAGAAGTGTACAACGAAACGCGTAGACGCATTAGGGCTCACATTATGTATCGATTCTTATTTGTATATGTGATTTTAATTATTTATTTCAAAGGTTTTTATTGTCATTTTAGAAACAGCATCAATACAAACGTAAATGAATAGATAATATCTCAAGCAGCGTACAAACATAGGTATAAGGTACAGGAAATACAAATGGTAAGTCTGAAGCAAATGAGGCCTGATCCCGGAATCTAGACCTGGGATGAATATGTCTGTTGGCTGACTGCTAGCGGACCCAGTGTGAGGTTTAAGCTCGTCCAGAGTCTATACCCGTCCCCTCCGACACCCCCAAGGGGATCAAGCTGTGCCAGGGGGGATCTAGCTTCTTATTTACCTCAAAAGCAAGATGAGGTGACAGTCTCTTCTTCAGATAATCTTATTATGTTGTGGGTTTGCTACACACACACCTTGTTTTTGTTGATAATGTATGTAGTGCATTACTGACAAAAATATTGCTCATTTTCAGCACCATGGCAGAAATATGTGGGGTCATGAAAATGGCGTGATTGGGGAAATTTAAACATCACTGTGGGTGTTATTTACTAAAGGCACATCCACTATGCACTACAAGTGCACTGCAAAAGTGCACCTGAAACCGCACTTGGAGTGCAAAATGGATTTGCCTTTAGTAAATAACACTCATTGCCTCAGAAATCAACAACTTTACTACAAACACTGCTTTTGAGCATTGAAAAAGGATAATTTCACTTTTTTCTCAAAGCACATTCACATGTGCGTTTAGAAAAGGGTTTTACAACAAACCAACATATTTGGTGTATAGAAAACATTATTTTGGGTAACAGTTGTATAACTTGGCGTTTTTGTGTAAACAGGCATGTATCAAAGCATAACATACAGTACACAGGAACTTACAAAGTTCAACTTTGAAAAGTGAAGACAATATCAGACATGAGTATGTACAAACTGTGCTGATATTGCCTTCATCAGATGGGTTTGTCACCCCTGGAAAAGCCAAATTTGGAAGATGCACACACATTGAGAATACAAAAGTGGCCAGTTTCCTCCTGATCCCATGCCTAATGTCAACATGTGCTATCTCCCATCATGGGGTATCAATGTACATGTTTTGGGGGTGCAACCCCTTCCTCTCAGACACTTTAGTAGCAAGGAAGGGGTTGCACCCACAAAACACGTACATTGATCCCCCATGATGGAAGATAGTACATGTTGACACACTGTGTGCATCTTCCAAATTTGGCTTTTTGAAAAATATAAAAGTTTTTCGGAAAAATAAAAAACTATGCTAGCTAGTTTGGGGTGTTTCAGACTCTCCCCAAAACATCAATTATGTTCTTCATTTTCTGTTGAACATCATTAATGCTTTTCTGTATATTCTCTAAATTGTGATTGCACCCCATGATCTCCCCAATGAGGATCTGGGCACTTTCACTAGTAAAATGTGATTCTTCTTCCACATCACCTAAAAAAAAAAACCACACCATGTATTATAAATATGCAGACATACATTGATTAGCTTACCGGAAGCTGTGGTCTCCCACACTCACCTGTTGTGGTGACAATTTGTCCAACTTCAACAATCTCTCCTTCCTCCTCCTCCACTGCTTCTGGTGTTGGTATTTCCCCTTCTTTGGGAGGTGTGGGGTCCTTGGTGTCCTCAGACGTCCCGAGTGTTCTCTCCCATATGAGAATGTAAAAAAGGAATACTTAGCACACAGAGGGCAGAAATAGGAATATGAAACATTGCTTGGAAGTGTCGTACAATTGTGTTTTTTGGCCGAGTTCAAAGGTGAGAACATTATTTTTGACACTTTCTAAAGCTGGAATACTTACCTGCAGTGTGAACAAATGTAGTGAAGTGTAAGTTGGGAAAACATTGTTTTGGGAGTGGGCTAATGAACAATGTTTATTACGAACGATTGAACCCATGAACTTGAAAGTGGCCATTTTAAACTGTACAACATTAAAACAAAGCACATGGAGCAGTATGCAAGCAATAATAATAATATGAACACATGACAACTACTTACTTTTTTGAAATGAGATAGGCAATCATAAACTAATAGCTGCGTAATTCCAGAAAATGTACCCTAGTTTGTAGACCCTATAACTTTTGCGCAAACAAATAAATATACGCTTATTGACATTTTCTTTACCAAAGACATATGGTTGAATACTTTTTGGCCTACAAGTATGACAAAAATTTAGTTTATTGAATTTTTTTTTATAACAAAAAATAGAAAATATCATTTATTTTCAAAATTTTCGGTCTTTTTCCTTTGATATCGCAAAAAAAAAAAAAAATCAAGGCAATCAAATACCATCAAAAGAAAATTTTACTTGTGGGAAAAAAGGACACACATTTCCTTTGGGTACAGCATTGCATGTAGTAGTAGTAAACCCTCTGAATTTTTTTTTCTTTTCATACCTGCAAGGGAAAAGGCATAATGAGCTAGTATGCACCGCATACTAGCTCATTATGAAATACTTTCCTTAGAACGAGGCCCTGACATCTCGCCCAATACACGCCGAGGGAGCTGACATGTTCCCTTCGCGTGTCTTCTGGATATCGCGGTTCCCGCGATGTGAGTGGCCGGAGAGGAGATATCGTCACTCCCGCGCGTGCGCGGGGGAGATTTCTTTCCGGCAGGGTCCTGCGTCTGCCGGGCTTCCAGCCAAGAAAACCCTGTGCGCAAGCGCCGCTGCAATCAGCAGCTCATTGCCAGGGGAATATCTCCTAAACCATACAGGTTTAGGATATATATTTTTTTATCTACAGGTAAGACTTATTATAGGCTTGCCTGTAAGTAAAAGTGAAAATATAGAGTATACAACCACTTTAACAGTTCAACGGCACAGCGTCAAATTGCAAAAAGTTCTCTGGTCATTGAGCAGCCAAATCTTCCGGGGCTGAAGTGTTTTACAAGCAGTATCACACTATTGGACTATTTTTCTTCTCTCCTGTACAGATATATGAGTATCACGGAAGATTCTTTGGCGATGACCTGGTGTACTTGCTAAACAAATACCTCTGATTCAAGCATTGATTGCAAAAAGATACAACTGCTGGTTTATAATTTGACCAGCTATTTAATCTGGTGAGTCTGTTTGGTATGGCTGGTGGAGGATCACACACTTGTTTGGGTATAACTGTCACAGTTTTTATCAAAAACAAGTTTCACATACATTTTTTGATTGCTAGATATATTTTTTTCCTATATGCACTATATTTTTTTGCTTATGCATCTTACATGTTTTGGAATATATCATTATGGACTTTATTTTTCACAAAACAAAAATAAAAAATGTTTGAATTTACATGTTGTTGATTCACAAGCACTTTGTTTGCACTTTATTGTTTTGTATATACATCAAATGTGTGTGTATTATTAATTGGGTATAAAACATATGTTTTGAATGATTTTCCTCACTTTAGATGTATATAGATACTCCATCAATTGGATCAGCACTGATTTATCACAATCTTTATGGCTAGGTCAATGACAACATGGTTTGACCAGTTTGGTGTGGAGAAACTCGAGTGACCTGCACAGGGCTCTGACCTCAACCCTATTCAATGCTTTTGGGATAAATTAGACAGTGAAAAAAAATAGCACTGAATCTGTAAAGTTATATTTTTGGTATTGTTATTTTAAAGTATTGATTTTGCCAGGCCAGCTTCTGACAAGGCCTATGCATGTAATCACACTGGAAGACACAACAATGGAGGCTTAGCTCACTTCTAGTCCATTCACATTCAGCGTTCATTTAAACCAGCCATTCTCAACCAGGGTTCCTCCAGAAGTTGCTAGGGGTTCTTTGAGCTGTGGCTGATGAACCACCTATTTTATGATGTTAACAGGGTTGGAACAGCATCAATTAGCAAAGCCAGCAGCATGACACCAAATATCTTTTCAGCTGTCTTTAAGGGTTCTGAGCACCACTTTAAGTGGGACATTCTTCCTATTGGCCACCAGTATAAGGGCATTGTTCCTATTGACCACTGATAAATTGGTTTTAGTAAAGGTTCCGCAAGACCTGAACATTTTTTTGGGGGTTCCTCTATGGTTAAAAGGTTGAGAAAGGCTGATTTAAACCCTCTTAGCAGTGGTCTGGTGCTTCAATTTTTCATTTTTCTCACAAATGGTATTTTTGCGGAATAGTCACAAATTCCCAAAGACACTCCTCAGAATCGTATGGAACATCCCCAAAAGAGTGGAGGCTGTTATAGTCGCAAAAAGGGATGGTGAGGAAACCCTATCTGGGCCTGTCTTGACAGGCTATTATTCTTTATAGAACATCTTCTCCCCCCATACAAGTCTATCAGGAATGCAAAAGTTGCTGAAGCAGAATAAATGCATATTTCAACCAATTCTGAATGATCTCAGAAGCATCTTGAACTGACGTCAAAAGCACATTGGGGATTTACTGGACTGGAGACTGCAAAATCTGGTGCAGCTATACATAGAAACCAATCAGCTTTCTATTTATTTCAGTCAACGCCTAATTAAACAAGCTGCAGTTAGAAGCCGATTGGCTACCATGCACTGCTGCACCAGATTTTGCACTTTCCAGTTTTAGTACATCAACCCCAATGTGTAATTAACAGCCTGTTGACATTGGCACTAATGATATCTATGGTTTCGGAAGGGGATGCCTAACATGCTCATGTAGTTGTAGCGGTCAGATACACAAACTTTTACAGATCTAATGTGATACCTGAAGATTTTTTTCATCTTGATCCTGACATGCATACTGTGCAGCTGGTTATTAACCACTTTCCGCCCGCCCTATAGCAAATGGACGGCGGCAAAGTGGTTTCATAATCCTAACCGGACGTCATATGATGTGATCAGGATTATGAGCCGCTGCGCGCCCCCGGGGGCGCGCATCGCGGCGATCGTTGTTGCGGGGTGTCAGTCTGACACCCGGCAACTACGATCTCGGTAAAGAGTCTCCGACGGAGACTCTTTACCACGTGATCAGCCGTGTCCAATCATGGCTGATCACAGTGTAAATAGGAAAAGCCGGTGATAGGCTTTTCCTCACTCGCGTCTGTCAGACGCGAGTAGAGGAGAGCCGATCGGCTGCTCCTCTGACAGGGGGGGTCTGTGCTGATCGATTATCAGCACAGCCCCCCCGAGGATGCCCACACTGGACCACCAGGGATGCCACCAGACCACCAGGGATGCCAAGGACAAGGTATGCCACCTTAGACCACCAGGGATTCTAGTCAGTGCCACAATGGATGCCAATCAGTGCCCATAATGGATGCCAATCAGTGCCCACAATGGGCATCACTGATTGGCATGCATTATTGATTGGCACTGATTGGCATCCATTAGTGCAATATATTATAATACAATGCCGCCTATCAGTTCCCATCTGTGCCGCCTATCAGTGCCTACCCATGCCCACCTGTGCCGCCTACCCATGCCCACATGTGCCGCCTACCCATGCCCACCTGTGCCGCCTACCCATGCCCACCTGTGCCGCCTACCCATGCCCACCTGTGCTGCCTAACCCATGCCCACCTATGCCACTTATCCATGCCCATCCATGACAATCCGTGCCAATTTGTGCCATCTATCAGTGCCCATCCATGTCGCCCATCAGTGCCACCCATCAGTGCCGCCTATCAGTGCCACATATCGGTGTCCATCAATGCCACCTCATCAGTGCCACTTCATTGGTGCCACCTCATCGGTGCCCATGAGTGCCGCCTTATCATTGCCCATCAGTGTAACCCCATCACTGCCCATCAGTGAAGGAGAAAACTTACTTATTTGCAAAGTTTTGAAACTGAAACAAAAAAAAACATTTTTTTTTTCAAAATTTTCGGTATTTTTTTATTTGTTTAGCAAAAAATAAAAACCGTAGAGGTGATCAAATACCACCAAAAGAAAGCTCTATTTGTGGGAAAAAAATGATACAAATTTCATTTGGGTACAGTGTAGCATGACCGCGCAATTGTCATTCAAAGTGCGACAGCGCTGAAAGCTCAAAATTGGTCTGGGCAGGAAGGTGTTTAAGTGCCTGGTATTGAAGTGGTTAATAATATACTTTTTTTTTAAATTTCAAACAATTCTATAATTTAGTACGAGATTATCTTTAAAAAGAAAAATGTGACTGCTCTATAACATTAGGAAAAAAAATCCCAACTCATCAATAATGTGACAGACAAATAAAGATTCATAGAATCGCAAAATAAAATACCATGCAAATTTCATCAATAATAAAGTCCTGTGTAACGTATATAAAGTGCCATGTGCTGAAAATGTATTTCCATAATTAATGTCATCAATCATAAAATTGTGCTGAATTTATAAAAATAAAGTGATGTGCTGGAAAATGAATCTACATATAGAAATAGGTAAGTATCAAATATGCTGAAAAGTCATATAAAGTCTTATGAAAATATCCATCTTAAAAAGTGCCAGAGTGCTGAATGTGCAAAATGTTTTTTTTTTTTAATGTTATATTGCAGTCACATTTAGATTTTTTAATTATGAACAGCACATTTTTTTATTTTTTTATTTTGAGTGATCCCAGCTGTATATAGGTAATATGGGGTGTGGCACAGACTAATCATTATACTACTTGAGATAATATCTTTGACCTACTGGTCTTTGGCTGGGTTTGGCTGGACAGATGATGCCATTGGGAAATTAATAATAAACTATATGACCAAATTTATGGGAATACCGTATTTTGATTTTTGCATTCAGGTGTTCCCACTGAAGGGTACTGTTAGTGCTGCAACATACAGAGACATTTTAGACAATTATGTGTTTCCAATTTTGAGGAAACAGTTTGAGGAAGACACATTTATGTTATAGTATGACTGTTTCCCTGTGCACCAAGCCAGCTCCATAGAGCCATGATTCATTGGGTTTGGTGTGGAAAAATTTAAGTGGCAAATACAAAGTCCTGATCTTAATCCTTTTGGACACCTTTGGAATGAATTGTGAGCCAGGTCTTCATCAGTATCTCACCTTTACAAACGCTCAATTGGCTAAACATACTCCAAAATCAACTCCATAAAGGTGTGGAAGTCAGGTGTCCACAACTGCTTGGCCATATACCTGCAGACAAATCTTCATCCTGACTAGGCATGCTCGCATGGTCCACGTGCTGAGCTCTCCAGGAAGTCGGCGCAGTGCTGCGCTAATCACAGGCAGTGAGACATTTCCCCGATGTGCAGCTGAAGAGATCGGCAATGTCTCACTGCCTGTGATTAGCGCAGAGCTGTGCCAACTTCCTGGCGGGCTCAGCACGTGGACCATGCAAACACGCCTGAGCTGATCCCTAATCCTGACACGTCTGGTGCAGCTGGCGACTGATAATCTTTTTTCAAAATGTATTTGTTTATTTTTTACAGGTATTTGTATAGCACAGCCAATTTACACTGCACTTTACATACTGTCAGGGAATGCTTAAACAAATAATTTGATCATTTAATTAATCGATGAATAACAGTGCCCCAATACAAAAAAAATGTTTCAAGAATAATTAAGTCAACTAATTATTCCCAATATTCTTTGCCAATGCAGAAATTCTTTGATTTCTACAAATTTGGGTTTACATATGGACAGAGGACTATAAAAATAAATAAATTGTATTTTACAGAAGTCGCTTTACAATTAGCATAAATAATAAAGATTTTTGCAGTGAAGTTCTAAATTATACATTACCACAGCTGTACACTATTAAAGTAAACAAATATTCCTTTCGTAGATATCCTAACAGTTTTTATTTAATTTGGCAGATAATAATCTGTGTTTGACCATATAACAAGAGTGCTCCGTCACCAGGTGATATTCTCACTCAGAATGAGCAGAGGGTGAGGAAAGCTATCCTCAAAAAAGAGGGTCCATACCCTCAAAAAGAGAGGTGGGAACACACAGCGGAATACTCCTAAGATAAGCTTTATTGAAAATTTCCACACAAACAATTTGTAAACATTCACAAAAGATGGGAAAAAAGTTTAAAAACGACAACATTGGGGGCGTGGCTTGGATAGCAGCAGGTAGTGATGGGAAGTTCGGATCTTTAAAATGAATCGGTTCATTTCGAACTGCTCACTGAAATGAACCGATTCAATGAATCGATTCTTCGGTTCTTCGGTTCACTTGCTGAGTCTACTGACAAGCAAGTGAACCGAAGCTCTGATTCAACCTTCTTAAATGAGTAGAATCAGAAGACTGATTCACACAGAAGGTTGGCAGGTCCTGGTAATGTTTACTTTGATTTAGTTAATCGGCGCAGAGCACAATTGTTGTCAATTGACAATTATTCCATTGTTGTCAGATTAGCACAGTGTCATGCATTTTGGTGATACACAAACAGCTGTGTTAGGCTGGGTTCACACTTGTGCGATGCGGGAACCCTGCGATTCCACGACGGGTTCCTGCATCGCACCCAACTCGCACGACAGTTCACAACGACATATGCGAACTGCTGGGGAGTGTCATACAATGTTAATGGCACCCCCATTTCAGTTCGCATGTCGCACTGCGAAGTGTCAGTTTGGACATAAATCGGATCGCATGAGTGCTATGCGATCCGATTCTGGTGCGGACCAAAAAAAGGGTCCTGTGCGAGTTTAGTCCGAATGCGATACGATTTCAACCATACTATCTGTATGGCTGAAATCGCATTGCACGGACATCGCCTGTGATTTGCACTGCAGTGCAAATCGCATGCGATTTTTCACTATGCTGCAGTGTGAACCGGCCCTGAGCCTAGGTTTCCGCAAATTTGATGGATAGCAATGTTACCTGTGAAGTTGCCCCAGAATGCAGTTCACATGCACACAAACCCCGCTTTTCATTTAGGCTCTGTTTCCACTTGTGCAACTTGTCCTGCGACTTGGGACTGCAAAGTTGCATGACAAGAAGTACCCGATTTCCAATGAGTACCATTCATATCTGTGCGACTTCAAGTCACAGCGACTTCAAAGTAGTCCCTGCACTACTTTGGTCCCATTGTAATGTGACTTGAGGTCCATAAACCTCCAGAATACACAGGCATGGCTTCAAGTCGTGGCAGAATCGTGCAACTTTCTGACTTTTCAGGCTAACGCAGCCTGAAAATTGCACAATTCTGCCGCAATTTTGATGCGACTTTAAAGCAATGCCTGTGTATTCCGGAGGTCTATGGATCTCAAGTTGCATCAAAGTGGGGCCAAAGTAGTGCAGGGACTACTTTGAAGTCGCACAGATACGAATAATACTCATTGGAAATCATAGAGTACAAAGTCGCAGGACAAGTTGCACAAGTGGAAATGGAGCCTAAATGAAAAGTGGGTTTTTGTGCATGTGAACTGCATTCTGATGGGCCAACTTCCCAGTTAACATTGCTAGCTATCAGATTTTCCCATAGTCTTTACTATGCGCAGGAATGATGATCAGATTTTACTACCACTACCATGGGCGAAGTACCCCTGGTAGTAAAATCCAAATGTTAAGGCTATTTTCACACTTGTGCGACTTGAAAGTCAAGTGCTTTTGCCATGATTTTTGCCACGACTTGAAGCAATGTCTGTGTAATCTTGAGGTCCCTGCTACAAGTCGCATCAAAGTCAGACAAAAGTAGTACAAAAACTATTTTTAAGTCGCATAGATATGAACTGAACTCGTTGGAAATCATGGGGTGTGACTTTTCATGTAACTTTGCAGTCTCAAGTCGCAGGACAAGTCGCATGAGTGTGAAAGGGCCTTAGGCTGTCCATACCACCTGATCACTGCTGCTACCTCATTGGTTTAGTGTATTGTTTTACTGGTGGTGACCCGTGGTTCTTTCGGTGTACTGTGTTCTAAAAACTGATACGATTCTTTAACTCGGTAACTTGTACGATTCTTTAACTCGGTAACTTGTACGATTCTTTAACTCGGTAACTTGTACGATTCTTTAACTCGGTAACTTGTACGATTCTTTAACTCGGTAACTTGTACGATTCTTTAACTCGGTGTACTGTGTACTCCTGGCTCTTGTTTTAAGTTTGTATCCAGTTCCTGAGTGTCACTGTGCTTTGAGTCAGCTGATTGGTTGCAGGGAGGGGCTGAGCTCTCTCACTCTAGGATCATATTACCACTGCCAGCTCTGCTGCTCTGCTATGTACTGAGTGCAGAGTGAACTGTTTCAAACGAATCAGTTCACTGAAAAGAATCGATTCATCCAGTTCACTAAAAGAACTGATTCAAAAGAACGATTCGTTCATGAACTGGACATCACTAGCAGCAGGAACAGACGCACGGCACTGAAGCTCCTCGACAGGCCTGCCTGCCCAGCCATTAGAAAGCACCTACCGCCTGCACCACCATGGATAAACAAAAAAAAACAAAGAGCCCAAGCCCCAGGGACCCAGCACTAGGTCTTCCTCCACTCGGCCACTGCTCATTACAGAGTACTTCAGCCAGGAAGCTCCAACGGGACACCACGTGGCCAAGATGGCGCCGACCACCTCCTCCACAATAACCGCTTCTTCCGACACCTATATCCCCAGGAGCCGGGAGTCACAGGTAAGGCTCGGAGGGGAACCTTTTAGCAGCATGCAACATGGTCCCCCCTCCTGCTCCTGGGCCGGGATCCCAGCTCCCGTCGGTGGCCATCTCATGGACAGCCTCTCCCAGCTGCTTCCCCCGTCTGGTAGTGCCAGCCCCGTCCTCCACAGACGCCTCTCCCGTATGCACCCATCCAGGACCTGGGAATCACAGACCTGGCACAGAGCACAGGCTTGGCACAGAGGGTAGCAATACAGCTGTATGCTCTGAAGATCCCCCATTCCGCCCTCATGTCAGAACCCCTGCATCCATCAGTGACCATCCTCTGGATAGCCTCTCCCAGCCATTTCCCCCCTGTCTTGTGGAACCCACACTGTCCACACCAGCCCAAAATACCTACCCCTCCACATCTTGGGACTCCCTCTCCTCTGAATGGGACCCTTGTTCCCTGCCACAAAGATCCCAGGTGCGCAAGGACAGATCAGCCTCATCTCTCCGCTGCCAGAGAGAACTATCCACGCTACAGCCTACCCCCAATCCCCACAAACCGTGGGGCAACGAGGGATCCAGTCCCATCAAGGTCAAGCACAAGGTTCCTTTGCAAAGCCAAAACATCAAATGCCAAATCCCAATCAACCATCCCTGGGAGACTACTCTGTGCATACAGTCAGAGCTACCCCTACATGGGGCACCCAGGCGCAGGCCGCCACAGAATCTGACAATAACCCTGAGACTTACACCTCCTGGCGAGATTATGTCCACTGCATGCCTACAAAGCAGGACTTCCGTGTGCTCATTCAGGAGGTGCGTGAGACCTGCAGATCAGAGATTAACATGTTACAGACAGATCTGTACCACCTCTACACTAGAGTCTCATCACTAGAGGAAGATGGCAGTGATATCAAGCTCTAAATCTCCCAAATACACTCCCAACTCACCTCACAAGCACCCACTCTCTGGGACTTCCACCACCACCTTGAGGACCTGGACAATAGGGGCAGGCGCAATAATAACAAGGTCCGAGGCCTCCTTGAGGCGACTCAAAATGAAGACCTGCCTGTTACCTTTCCAGCTATCTTCAATAATGTCCTGGGCCGCCGAGAGCACCAAAAGCTAAAGCTAGACCGGGCCCATCATGCTCCCTGTCCCTGGGGGATGGGGATCAGACCCCCTGATGTGATATGCAGAGTCCACAACTACACTCTCAAAGAAGAAATCGTGAGAAAAGCTTGCAACATACGTACTATTGACTTTGATGATTTCCGGAAGAACTCCAGTCCTTTTGCAGGGACCTGAACATTCCTGTACTACCCAATCCCAGCTGGGACCCCCTACCAGTCCCCTCACCATGTCCAGTCCCCTGGACCCAGGTCGCCAGAAGAAAAAGCCCAGGGACCTGTCCCTCAGGCGCATCTCCACCCTCCCATCTTTGCTTCTAGAGTGAACACTACCCCCTCAATGGTTCGAGGATGGGTTTGCTTCACAGCCCCCAATTTGGGGTCCCCAGATAAGACCTGATTATATTTCCACTTGCACTCACATTTGTTGGTCCCTACCCCCCAGAGGTCGATTCACCGAGAAGGACTTCTCCCCCTTCCATTTGTCTGTTGCAATTCCCCCTTCTCCCGATGCCCCTCTAGGGGGGCATCGGCTCAGGGGACTTGCCTATGTTAATGCTTGAGACCCTTTGACTCCACCCTCCCCCCTACCCACTCATGAGCGGTTGGCCCGCTAAAATTTTTCACTGGCTATAATTACAGTTACTGTTAAAGTTAAATTATAGTTATACACGTTGGCTAGGTGCAAGTTTATCCATGTAAAAAAGAAAAAAACACGCACAAAACAAAAGATAAGAAAAAAAAAAAGATAAGAAAAAAAGGGGAGAAAAAAAGTTTTAGCGCAAGTTTATCCATAACTACATAGGCAGGCAGGCCCGGGAGCACATCGTATCTCCCCTGGTCATGCAACTTCCATCCCCAGGGGCTCTCTAAATGGCTTCCTGCCTGACAGTACTGTTCAATCTGACGGGTTTATTTTTAACATTCCCATCGGGGGAGATACCTTTTCTAGGAGGAATCTATGTTTTCTAAGTTTGTGATATATGACCTGATCATTGTTGTTTGCCTTCCCCTCTCTTCCTCTCCTCGGCTTCTCCCTCCTTTTTCTCTTCTACTTCTGATTCTTCTGGATGCTCCCTACCTACGGGATGTGAGCCCCGGCTGCACGGCCCTGATCCTCCGTTTCGAGACCACCCCAGAGAAGCAACAGAAGGACGCCCTGACCTTTTGGCCTAGGAATGCCTGGATGGGTAAGCGAATGCATCTCATATTTCTGTATCCAACATGATTGACATACTGTCACCAAATGTGAAAGGCCTTAACTCCAATGTTAAGTGCAGTCTAGCCCTACGTGAGTTCAAACAGTCCCCCACGGACATTATCTTTATCCAGGAGACTCACCTTGCTAAATCTGGCACTATGGTGTTTGCCCTAAAACACTATCCCCAAACATACCTTGCCTCCATTCCACGACAAAGCTAATAAACCACACACCCTTTTAGAGAGACAACTCCGTGAACGGGCAGCCACCACCTCACCCATCTATATTAAAGAAGCAAATGGCATCCTTTAATCCCACCCATCCAAAATCGCCCAACTCTTTCATGACTACTACTCCACTTTATATAATGACCCGAGTGTCCCACATAACCCCCCTGCTAATCTAGCCCAAGCCATCCACTCCCATTTAACAGATTGTGATCTCCCTGCCCTCACCCCCTCTGCCCTGGCCAGCCTTAACTCCTCTATTTTGGAAGAGGAAGTAGCTGACACAATTAAATTTGTTCTGAATAAAAAAGCCCCGGGGCCTGATGGTCTACCATACCTCTACTATAAAACTTTTCTGCCGATTCTCATCCCCCATATTACTCCGCTGTTCAACTCCTTTATGGCCAACACACCCATTCCGAGAGATATGCAGACCTCTTTTCTTACAATGATCTCCAAATCAGGAAAGGATCATACACTGTGCTCTAACTACAGGCCGATTGCTCTCCTGAACACAGACCTGAACATTTTTACTAAATTACTGGCAAACAAGTTAAATAACTTCATGCCTTTACTGATACACAAGGACCAAATGGGGTTTATCCCCCTTTGTCAGGCAGGGGACAATACCAGGAGAATCATTTACCTCGTAGAGGTAGCAAACAGGAAAAGGTCTGAGGCATTGCTTTTAAGCCTAGACGCAGAATAGGCCTTCGATAGGCTGGCCCTTCCTTTTTTGCTACCTTTAGACGAGCCGGTATAGAGGGTCCCTTCCTTCAAGCCATCACCCATCTATATTCTTCTCCCCTGACCCTAGTCAGAACTCAGTTTGCCTCCTCCTCTACCCTATCTATCACAAATGGTACCCGACATGGCTGCCTACTCTCCCCTCTCCTCTACACCCTGTGTATTGAGCCTCTTGCAGCCCTTATTAGGCAAAACCCAAATATTCATGGCATTCCAGTCCTTATTAGGGACTTTAAGATTTCCTTATTTGCAGTTAATGTTCTGCTCACCCTAACCCAACCTCACGTCTCCCTCCCGAATCTACATGTAGAATTAGACCGATACAGTGCCCTTTCAGGCTAAAAAAAGTATAACTCCAAGACTGAAGCCCTCCCATCAATATGACCCCGCAGACACTGTCAGCCCTTTCCCAATCATTTAACTGCTCATGGAAGACATCCACCCTAAAATATCTCAGTGTCCACCTAACACCCTCCTTTGAAGCTTTATATAAGGTCAAACAGATGGAATACTTGACAGCCTCCCTAAACAATACTCTTGACAAACATACTCAAATTTGGGAGCTGTGGGATATGCTAGAAGCTTCTAAGGCCAGCTTAATTTAGGGTGCATTCCAACAGACGGCGTGGAGGCTCAGGGCCGGGTAGGTGTCCTCTCCTCTCTCACCTCCTATCTACATCTAATCCCCTCTCCTCTCCTTATCTTCACCCTTCTTAGTCCTCTTGATTCTATCTAACCTCTCTACTTCTTTCTCTTTCCTCCATTTTGCTACAGATGTGCATTTGCACAAGTTTGAAATAAGTGGTAGCATAAAGTCATTGACCCATACCTCACTGTTTATTCAGGGACATGCTTTTTTTTTAAATTCCGCTCCACTTATGTTATCCATACCTCAACCATATTTCTCTACAAGTGACAATGTGTATGAATAACCTGCTTGCTGTACACCACTTAGCACATTGTAAGATCTTTTTTTGTTTCAGTTTGTCCTTTTATGTTGGAAAAATTTGAAACTCAATAAAAATTGTCAGTTTAAAAAAAAAAAAACAACAACAACATTGTCCTTCTAAAAGCACACTCCTGGGATACCAGCCATGGCACTTCCATTCAAACAAGACACTAAACAGGTTAGTTAAGATGACATGTGTAAAGGGGGTCTAGAAGGGTACTGGAAAACCTACGGGGCACTTGCAGCCACATGCTATGTGCCTACATTTAGGACATCCCTGTATAACCTGTGTCTCCAGTACCTGTACCTGCAATCATGAACATCTTATCCTGACAGTGTAAAAACTTAATGGCTGAGACCTACAAATGGGTCTGAAGAGCTCCTGGGAAACCCATGGGGCACTTGCAACTGAATGCTAGGTGCCTACCTTGAGAACATCCAGGCCCATGTACTGTATGCCCTGTGTCATCACTATTAAGTGTAAATGTGGAAGTCCATGGTGGAACAGCATACAAATACAGCAGTGGACATTATATACAAGTTCTGAGTTCCTGTGGTATTCACCAATTCAAAGCCACTGCTGTCTGCATGAACCCAACAAAGGGCAATGCTCACTCATCTCAGGACAAGACCCTCAAAAACGCCAACACAGCATAATAGTAATCAATCCTGTGCACCAGATATTGGGTCCTCTGCTCACAGCCTCTGTTATATGTCCTGTCCTGGCCCCAGAGGAAGCGCCAAAAGAGGGAAACAAGTGCCTGATGTGGATGATCCCAGGCCAGCAGCTAGTCAGGGTTCCTCTGGATACTGGAGTATGCAGCGGTGCACATAGCTGGAGCAGGAGACAGCCAGGCAGGCACCCGAGGGTTAACAGAAGCCAGAATCATAGACAGAAGCAGAGTCTCAGGAATAGCCAGGGTCGTCAGCAGGCGTGCAGCAGGGTACCAAATCATAAACAGAGCCAGAGTCAGG
The DNA here is from genome assembly GCF_037356315.1 of Lithobates pipiens. NCBI lineage: Eukaryota > Metazoa > Chordata > Amphibia > Anura > Ranidae > Lithobates > Lithobates pipiens. Next base: position 61,625,085 of record NW_027507784.1, read on the forward strand.
AACAGAGCCGTTTCAGAGGCGAGCAGTAGCACACAAACAGGATACACAGCCAAGGTCAAAGAACAAGTCAGGTCAGCAACTAAGGGAGCACACAGGATCAGATCAGTATACAGGACACAGCCGAAGATCAGTCAGCAAAGAATAGGAGGCCAGACTCCGTCTGGTGCCAAGAGGAATAATGCCCGGACTCTCGCGTGCATGTGCACACCTGTTAGCCATTCTATGGGAAACTCTATGCACTTGCGCACATCTATGTGCCAGATGTCTCACAGGGATTCCCTAACACATTCTCCAATAGTGCAGTTGCATGGTTAAAATGCATAGGAGAATTCCAGCCAAGCTTAGGTAAATTCACTCACATTTATTCAGTTAAAAACAAGCGATATGATATAACAGAGTAATAGAGTCTCACAATATCCAGATCAAGTAATGATACACACCGTCTGGCTCCCCCTTTATTATCCTTTATAGGTAAGAGACATGCACTGGCAGTAACTTTCACCTGTTTTCTGTGCCCAATACCCAGCCAGCAAAAGTATTATTGTTATCAATTTCCTCATTTGCACTTTCAGAAATCTTATCAGAAATGTACCAGTTTCATCTGAATTTTTCTGCAGCCATTAGCTCCATTCCACTCATGCAATTATCTTCCTAGTCCGGCATTTAGCATTACTCCATTAATATGGCACATCTATTCTGGTGATCACAAACAAAGCCATCTGCATTTAATAAAATATGCAAATGTTGTACAGCGCAATAAATTCCGGCATCTGCTTCTTCCTCAGTGACCTTATAACGGCTGACCTTTGGGACATTGCAGATCAACAAGTGTTCTGAAGTCATCTGAAGTCACTGTCATATGTCAGACAGCTGGCGCTCAACAGCGTTCCCCTGATAATGTGTACAATCACAGATCACAGATTTGCTGTTAATAAAGAGATTTATTTTTTATCCTACAGTAAACCTGTCCGAAAACATGCCAACTTTATATAAGCTGAGTTTACAATGAAAAGATCCATTAGCAAAGCTTGTCTGGCAGTGAAAAACAAATCATCAGTAGGTGCAGAAATATGGACAGCAGATCCTCTGTACACTTTCACCTGTCACACCCTTTCCCACCTATTGAGCACCCTATTAGTCAATAAGTGCACCTATTACTAGGGAGACCAATGGGGGCATGTCACTCAGCTGGTTCAGGCTCTGGATCAATCCCAGCTTTAAAGTTGGGATCCACCCAGATGCCTAGACCAGCAGCTGGCTCAGTCCCCTTGATTGAGTGCCATTATATTGCTGAAATTTGGAGACCGGAGGCAAATTCATCAGTACTATTAACCAAGGTGGCCCTAATGGACATTTATTTCAGTGGACTCTATCCTTCAGCAGCCAATGGAGGCTAATTTATACTATTGTTTCTGATGGACTAAGTTTTCATTGTGTTATACCGGGCCAACCTGGTCTTCACAGCTTTTTATGCTGTTTTGAAAAGTGTTGCTATAAATCAGTACTTTGGGCTCTTTGCAAAATATCTAAAAAGCATCTGAAATTTGTAGTTGCATTGCTTGTTACATGTCTACACAATGACATATATATTCAACAGGAATGTACCAAATCAGGTCTGTTATACATTATCGATTTTTTCAACACTTACCCAAGGAAATTAAATCTACCTCTCCTGAAGTGGATGTTTACAACAGTCCCAATTTTTGGACATTTTCACATCAACATAGATATTACCGGTCGGGAAGGGCTTAATCTGGCATCACTGTTTTGAAATATTTTTTCCGGAGTCACTTGTTATACTTTGGAATGGCGGGGTTATTGATTAGTGTTTTTTAATAACTGACAACAACGTTGTTTATTACAGTGTATTTATTCGTGATTTTTTGCATTGCATGAATGTCACCCACCCGGGGGGTCTTTAGTACCGCCCCGGCAGGAGTAACCTGTTATTTGTATTTCACCAATAAAGCTTTATATTTCATTAAAATAACACTGTGGTTGTGGTTGATCCTCCCTTTGATTGCTTTCTAGTGGCATCTCTTTGCCCCACCCCCCCTTCTTTTTTCCAAGCCAGCCGCTTCCATTCCCCACCATTCCCCACCAGCCCAGCGCTCCAGTGAGTGCTTAAGGAGCAAAGCAGAGAGCCAGTGACTGACAGTCACTGGTCTCTGCTCAGAGAGCGGAGGAGAGTGATTGGTGGCATTTGTTCGCTCAGTTCTGTAAAGTAGGGGACAAATGCAGCACTGGATCGACCTACACTTCTCTTTTAAACCAGAACATATGAGAAATGTCATACAGCCATGATGAAGAGATGAAGAAAAGTTGAGAACAGTATTTTACCCAGTATTTTAACCAGCCACCGCCTTATTATTGCTGCAGGGTGGCCCCGCTGCGCTGGACATGTACATCATTCAGCATTTCCAGGTAGGGGGTGTGTGCCTGCTGCCCAGCTGTAATGTCATTAACTACAGCACAAGTGAGTTAGCAGGTCCTGGCCAATGATTAATGGCCAAGACCTACTGATCAGCTTAGCAAATTACAGTACAGAGCCCTGTGTTTACTAACAACACAGGGCTCTGTACACGGCACAGTGATATGCCTGTGTTTTCTCCCTGCAAAGCAGGGAGAGAACACAACCATTTCTATTATTAAAAGTAGCATGCATTATACATTGCTAGGTACACAGTTAATCTTTTGATTGCCCCTAGATATATAACCCCTTCCCAGCTAGTGACATTAGTACAGTAATGCCGTGTACACAGAACCGGACTTTCTGACAGACTGGGTCTGACGGTCTTCCAGGCAGACTTTTTATTTGCTTCCAATGGACTTTGCAAACGAACGGACTTGGCCACACACAATCACACCAAAGTTTCGGATTCAAACGTAGATTCGAAGGTGATGAACGTGCTGTCGAACATGCTGTCGAAAAGCCCAGCCGTGTGTACACTGCATTACAGTATATAGTATTAGCCCTGATCATTGTATTAGTGTCACTGGAGACGTTGGTATCAGTTACTCAGTTCCCACCCAGTGTCGGTTAGATTCAGATTGCCTCCTGCACTGTCACAGTCCCACTATAAGTCACTGATCACCACCATTAGTAGTATAAAAAATATTTAAAAAATATTGTTATTTATTGTTATATTGTTTTTTTATTTTTTTATTTCCGGTCACCAGTGGTGATCAAATACCACCGAATGGAAGCTCTATTTGTGTGAAAAAAAAGTTATAAATTTAATTTGAGTACAGTGTTACATGGCCGCGCAATGGCCAGTTAAAGTAGCTCATGCGGAATAGCAAAAAATGGCTTGCTCATGAAGGGGGTAAAGCCTTCTGGAGCTTAAAGAGGGATTCCGCCCAAAAAAAAAATATTAAAAGCCAGCAGCTATAAATACTACAGCTGCTGACTTTTAATAAATAGACACTCACCTGTCCCGGGTTCCAGCAATGCCGGCAGCCGAGGCCGATCGACCGCTCGGGCCTCGGCTGCTGCAGCCGCCATTCGAGGTGAGGGAATCAGGAAGTAAAGCGAATCGGCTTCACTTCCCGGTTCCCTACTGCGCATGCGCGATCCGCGCCACGCAATAGGAAATCTCCGCGCTGTCACTGGGACCCGTGTGTGTCCCAGCAGACAGCGCGGCAGGGCAGGAAATGGCGTAGACTCCCGTGGGAGTCTATGCCCGGAAGTGGGTGAAAATACCTGTCTTTGACAGGTATCTCCACCCCCCTCCCCCCTGAAAGGTGACAATTGTGACACCGGAGGGGGGGGGGGGGTTCCGATCAGCGGAGGTTCCACTTTAGGGTGGAATCCCGCTTTAAGTGGGTTATAAAAAAAAGGTACGTATTTTTATATACAGTTTAGGAAGGTAAACATTTCTGATACACAGTTTAACCAACTAAAACTGTAAACCAGCTAGATTTTACATCTATCGAGGTAAACAGTGGTATAGCAACTCACAATGTGCACAGTTACAAATATACATTTCTTTTAAAGTTACAGCTACTCTCAAGTAAAGCCTCTAAGTAAGGAGCTCAGTATTGGGTGAAAGTGACTCTGTGTAATATATAAGGGTAGCGCAGTGGCTTAGTGGCTAGCACTTCTACCTAGCAGCACTAGGACTGTTGGTTTGAATCCCAACCACGGCACTATCTGTCTTGAGTTTACATGTTCTCCCTGTGACTTTGTTGGGTATCTTCCCACACTTCAAAGACATGCTGGTGGGTAAACTTGCCCCAGTACATATATGAATGTGAGTTAGGAGCCTTAGATTATCAGCTTCTTGAGGGCAGGGATTAATGTGAATGTATAATGATTACCAGTATGTGAAGCACTGAGTAAATTAACACCACTATATAAGTACCTATAATAAATATGTAGCACCCACCACCTTTAGGTGGGTGCTAAATAGTTCAGATAAGGTAAGTTAGGTAAATTAACCGGGGCCTTCCACTTAAAGGCCTGGTTGTCTGTTTGGGAGAAGAGGAGTGACAGAGTAGAGAGGGAGGGTGTGGCCCTGAAAGATCTCCCTTACCTTCTAGTAAAATGTTCTGGAAGGAAGGTGGGCAGGGGACTTGGGTGCAGACAGTTTGTATGGAGAGCCCTGGACCAATCATTAAATAGTATTGGCCATGGGCAGGCCTCACATATAAACTGGGGGTCACATGCTCCAGGGGGAGGAGATGGAAAGAGTCTGGAGCAGAGAAGCAGCAGAAATGTAACCAGCAAGGATCAGGCTTGAAGGCCCGGGGGTTCAGAGACCCCAGCACTGGATAGCAGCAACTAGACCTGAAGGCCTGAGGGTTCAGAGACCTCAGTGTTGGATGGTTCAACAACAACAAAGCCACCATGGGAGAAATGGACCAGGCATCTCAAGCTGGGATGTTTCCGACCATGCTTGGCGGGAAGTAGCTGCAAACAGGACGCATTAGACTGGGATCGGTTTTCTGTGGCAATCATGGACTGTCGGTGGGAGAGTGCAATGGGAGTGCAACCCAGCGATGCTTATTTGTCCAGGACTTTTCTGGACTGATGTAGGAGGATCGCAGGAGTCAAGATAGGCAGGTGAGGCCTGGGGCTTCAAGCATCCATTTACAACGATGCTTTTCAAAGGGGCATCGGTCAGTTCACCATATGAAAGGACTTTTAAGTATACAAATTCATTCTATTTTAGTCCGGTTTTCTCTATCCTCTGTGATCGCACTTAGACGTTTCTTCCCCCCGGGACCTGTGCTGATCTGAGGGTTTGGTGGTTTTGCTCACGGGGTAAGCGTACTTTGTGTGATGTCCCATTTTTGCTGCATTTACCTATGAATGTGTCATTTATTATTGTTTATTATTGTCTCACCATGTGTATTTTTTTTCTCTTTCACTTTATATTTTATGTATATGTAGTTTATCCTGTTATACAATTGATGTCTCGCACATCCCCTGAAGAAGCATTCCAGCGAAACATGTTGGGCTAATGTGCAACAATATGTGTACAATTGTATCAGCTTTTTCGGACCACCATACCTGTGAATCACTGCAACTATTCTTAGTGTACAACTGCTTTTTAACTTTGAAATTTATTAAAAATTATTAAAATGATTTATTGTTTATCTTTAATTAATATTATTGGTACGCACCGTTAAAATCCCTTTTTCTCCCTGTTTCCATCCATTATATTTATCTCTGGGATGTGGTGGCAATTTGAAAGGGTGTTTGGCCTCTAGATCAGACTAAACATATGCTGTTTTTCCACCTACACTAAATGTTTCCATGTCAGAACTCATACACTTATGTTTTTACAAGAAGCCTCTGTCTCCATTAGTTCTAGGCCTAGTCTGCAGGGATTCGTTGAACACCTGAGGTTCTATTAGATATGGGGGACTTTGTTTCCAGGTGCATGCACCCAGGGGAAACTTCCTACAGCTGCCAAGTAAACAGACACTCATCCACTAGGCCCCCACTCATTCTAGACCTGAACTAGTTGCAATGTCCACATTCCCCAGGTATCGGCTGAGGGGTAAAGATCTCAGAAAAAATATCAGCGCAGTCCAGCACTTATAACAGCAGTGTTTCTACCAAGCCAAGCTTGGCTTACCTGTGCTGATAGTTTTCCCTGAACACATCACATAGGCACCGTTGGGTTGAAAATTTTTCTGAACTTCCTTGCATTGATTTACACATTTTGCGTTAGTCAATTGTATCTGTACTTTTTACAAAGATATGACAGAGTGTTGAATGTACTTTAAAGTTCTCATCTAAGTCATGTGAGTCGGGTGTTACTGTAGGAGTACTGCAGTACCCACAAGATATTTCTGATTCTTTATTGCCTTAATTTTTCTATCTATTCCCATCTAGGGGTCCAGCTAACCTAAAAAATTTCCCCCTGCATACTTCTTCCCCTCTTGGACACACACCATGACCACTTCTCCCTTGAATATATCTCACCTACTGCACTTGAGTGACAAGGGTAATACCTCTAGGCCCTTGCACACACGGTCGGACATTCCGACGGGAAATGTCCGATCGGACCGTGTCGTCGGATAATCCGACCGTGTGTGGGCTTCATCTGACTTTTTCCGTTGGAATGTCCAACCAACAAAATTTGAGAGCTGGATATAAAAATTTTCCCACAACATGATCCGATAGGACTTTGTCCGATCGTTTGTAGAGAATTCCGATCGGACAAAGTGCCACGCATGCTCAGATCAAATTCCTAGACCAAAGCTATTGGCTACTAGCCTGAACGTAGTCCCGTCGTATCTAAATAACGTCATCACGTTACGAACGATCAGATTTTCCGACAACTTTGTCCGACCGTGTGTATGAAAACACCACTTTCAGACAAAATCCATCGGACAAAATCCGACAGATTTTGTTGTCGGAATGTCCGACCATGTGTACAAGGGCTAAGACAAAAACAGATAACTAACAGGAGCACCACCCTGCAAAAATCTCACAAATAACTAAAATGAGTGTGCTGTAGAATTAACAGTACCCTTCAATGTGAACTGAAGAATCTGGATGGGTGTCCATATACATTTGGCTATTTAACATGTTATTAATTTCTCAAAAACATTATCTGACCAGCCAACCCAGTAGATCTGTGTTTCTCAAATCGAGTCCTCAAGGCGCCCCAACAGATCATGTTTTCAGCCAGTGATTTGATCGGTTTCACTGCCTTAGTAATTACCACAGCTGTTTCATCTGAGGGAAATCCTGAAAACATGACCCGTTGGGGCACCTTGAGGACTGGAGTTGAGAAACATTGCAGTAGAGCAAAGATACATTTCTTACCTACATGCAGACTTGTTTCAAGTAAAATTTTATTTAGTTTAGTTTTTAAAACATACTGACTTGCAGAAAGAACAATAGCTGCTCCATTAATAGGAGTATATACATTGGCACTATGGAGTCACCAGACTTCCCTACTGCAAAATTATTATCCTCCAAATTAGATGAATCCCTGGGAGAGATAATTGCTTTACTGAATAGGGTTTTTTACAGCTTTAACAGCTATTGTTATATATATGTATTTTTTTTAAGATGTCTTTTATGACACTAGAATATTTGTACTGTAAGTGAATTCATTTGTATGTAAATGAATCATCAGTCAATAATATGGAACATATGTAGGCATTTATAAAAACAGAGATTAGCTGATTACAGCGTAATGAAGCAACATTTAATGACTCTGAATTATTCCAGCCATTCGTTGGAGATTCATGCTGGATTCTGCATTAGCGGTTAATAATTGCTACTTTATTCAAGTGAGGCAACTAATGACTATTAATGTAGATATCAATTGTGCATGTTTCCATTCTTCCCCGTGTCTTGTGCCTCCCTCCCGCTGTCTAAACTGCAGATTTAATCATAAAGAATCCGTGCACAGTATTAAAATTCAATCACTTAATTCAATCACTTTGACACACTTGCTAACATACAGCAGGATGCAATGGTAATGCTGACCTTTTGCTAGCACTTCACATCATTGTTTATACATGTCATTGGCACCGTGCTTCTTACATTTGTAACACTTTTTTTTTTTTATTTGCTTGTTATACTTTTCTTTTTTCTTATTGCATATGAAAGCCATATTGAACTTTTCATTTAATCTAACGATCGTGTGTATGCAATTTCCGACGCGCAAAAACTCATGCATGCTCAGATTCAACTACGAGACAGAAGCTATTGGCTACTGGGTATTGAATTTCCTTTTTCTAGTCCCGTTGTACGCGTTGTACGTCACCACGTTCCTGACAGTCGGAATTTGGTGTATGCAAGACAGCTTGAGCGAAATCCCGTCAGAATTCCATTGGGAAAACCATCAGAGCTTTTTCCGACCAAAATTCCGATCGTGTGTATGGGGCATTACAGTCTGGCTTTCACTCACAGCACTCCACAGAAACTGCCTTACTAAAACTCACTAACAATTTACTTACTGCTAAAACCAATGGCCAATACTCCGTATTTCTACTACTTGACTTCTCTGCAGTCTTTGATACCACTCACTCCTTCTCAATAAACTCTGTTCTCTTGGCCTTCAAGATTCTGCTCTATCCTGGTTTTCGTCTTACCTATCGCAGCGCTCCATCAGTGTTACCTACAACTCTCCTCCTCTCCATTGTCTCTTTCTGTGGGGGTCCCCCAAGGCTCTGTTCTTTGACCCCTTCTCTTTTTTTTCTACACCTCCTCTCTTGGTCATTTTATAACTGCCCACGGCTTCCAATACCATCTATTCACTGATGACACCCGAATCTATCTGTCTACTGCTCATTAAGGATGGGCTCAGGCGTGTTCACAACTCCGCCTGTCTGCACCCGCCAGGAAGCTAACCATGCCCAGAGCTAATCACAGGTAGTGAGATATTTCCTGATCTGTGCAGCCGCGGATCAGGAAATGTCTCACTGCCTGTGATTAGCGCTGTGCAGTGTCAGCTTCCTTGTGGGCACGGGCACGTGGAGTTGTGAACACACCTGAGCCTATCCTTACTCCTCATCTCACTCCTTCAGTCTTCTCTCACATTACTAACTCACTAACTGACATATCAGCATGGATGTCGCACCACTTCCTTAGACTAAATCTCTCTAAAACCGAGCTGATAATATCCCCCTCACCCATGCCCCCCTCACTCATGCCCCCCTCCATGACTTTTCCATCAAAATCAATAATGCAACAATCAATCCCTCACGCCAGGGTACTAGGAGTAATCCTAGACTCTGACCTGTCCTTTCTGTCCCAAATCCATGATCCATCAATGATGGATCCAAATCCATCATTGTCAAACGCTTGTAGATGCCCCCTCCATAACATCTCTAAAATATGCCCCTTTTTAAATAATGAAACCACCAAGCTACTAATTTACTCCCTTGTTATCGCTGGCCTTAACTATTGCAATGCTCTCCTCATAGGCCTACCTCTCCATAGGCTATCCCCCAGTCTATCATGAATGCTGCTGTCAGACTCATCTACCTTACTAACCACTCGGTGTCTGCCACCCCTCTCCGCCAATCCTTACACTGGCTCCCGATCACTCAGCAAATTAAATTCAAAATACTGACCACAAAGCCATTTACAACTCTGCCCCGAGCTACATCACAAATCTTGTCTATCACCCAAACCGTCCTCTCCGCTCCTCTCAAGACCTCTTGCTCTCAAGCTCCTCCCATGCTCATCTCTATAATTTCTCCAGAGCCTCTCTTATCCCCTGGAACTCTCTACCTCAATCTGTCTGGCTAGCTCCTACTCTGGTTGACTTCAGGTTATCCGTGAGAACTCATCTCTTCAGGGAAGCCTATAACACCTCCACTTAATCTTAATCTACCACTTCCAGCAGCTCATTCCCCATAGTTACAACCTTTTATACCACCTGACCCACTCTATTAGATTGTAAGTTCTTCTGAGCAGGGCCCTCCTAACCTCTTGTATTTTATTGTATTGTAACTGTATTGGCGCTATATAAATCCTTCATAATAATAAAAATAATAATAAAGCCTTACTGTCATCTTAAACAATTAATTTTTTTTGAATATTTTGAAAAGTTTCTCACCTAAAGACCCTGCCAGTAATGCCGCGTACACAAGATCAGACTGGGTCAGACGAAATCATTCTGCCAGATAATCCGATCGTGTGTGGGATAGTCCAATCGTTTTTCTTTAAAAAAATCAGACGGATCTAGAAATAGAATGTTTCAAATCTGTCCGACGGACTCAATTCCTATCAGGAAAACCGTTCATCTGTATGCTAGTCCGACGGACCAAACACGACGCAAGGGCAGCTATTGGCGGAAAAAATCAGACGGACCTAGAAATAGAATGTTTCAAATCTGTCCGACGGACTCAATTCCTATCGGGAAAACCGTTCGTCTGTATGCTGGTCCGACAGACCAAAATACGACGCAAGGGCAGCTATTGGCTACTGGCTATTGAACTTCCTTTTCTAAGCCCGTCGTACGTCATTACATTCAAAACGAACAGACTTTCGAATAGACTTTAGTCCGTCCGTGTGTGGGCAAGTCCGTTCTTTCAGAAGTCTGTCGTAACTCCGTCAAAAGTCTGACAGGAAGACTGTCGGACCTTTTCTGCCGGAAAGTCCAGTCGTGTGTACGCGGCATAATAGTACTTGCTGTTGCAGACTGAGAATGGTAAGCCACTATCTTGCAATTAGCAGCAGTGTAGTCTGCCCAAAAACCTGATAAGCAACTCAACGGCCAACTGAATGCCTCATTTATAATACAATCCTCCACTAGTTCCTTCCTCAGTTCCTGTGGTGCATTTTAATATACACCTGATTTTGTACAGTGAAAAAATAAAAGAAATATCAATATGTGAAAAAAGAGTGAAATATAGAAAAAAGTAATCGTTTTATGTGTTGAACTCTTTTTCCAGTGTCTCATTACTCTGACGCCATACCCGTAGGCCTCCAAGCTGAAAAATGAATTTCCATAATGAAAGGCTAAGTGGTATTTATATGCCACAGCTATAAAATTTGCTATACGTAATTTCCTCATGAATTAATTTGTCTGAAGAGACAGAATTCATTCTCACCTTTATTAGAAGGTTTGCAAAGTCCATGTCACTAATGCAATGTTTTATGTTATTATTATTACTAGATGACTTTCTAGAAAAATAATTTACCGGTACATTTCAATGGACTAAGTTCAAGTGCATCCTTTACTTTGGTACCTTAACCACCTCAATACAGGGCACGTTCACCCCCTTCCTGCCCAGGCCATTTTTCAGCTTTCAGCGCTGTCACACTTTGAATGACAATTGCGCGGTCATGCTACACTGTAACCATGTGAATGTTTTATCATTTTTTTCCCCACAAATAGAGCTTTCTTTTGTTTTTTTTATTTTTTACAAAAATAAATTCTTAGTTTCTGTCAGTAATTTTGTAAATAAGTAATTTTTCTCCTTCACTGATGTGCGCTGATGAGGCTGCACTGATGGCCACCGATAGGCTGCACTGATGGACACTGATGAGTTGGCACTTATGGGCACTATTGAGGCAGCACTTGTGGGCACTGATTAGGTGACATTGATGAGGAGGCACTAATATGCCACACGCATGGGCACTGATAGGTGGCACTGATATGTGGCACTGATGAGCACTGATAAGTGGCACTGATAGATGGCATTGATGGGCACTGATAGGTGGCACTGGTAGGTGGTATTGATGGGCACTGATAGGTCACGCTAGTGGGAACTGATAGGTGGCACTGATGGGCACTAATAGGTGGCACTGATGGGTACTGATGGGCAGCACTGATGGGCGTGACTGATGGGCATTGATGGGCAGCACTGATGGGCATTGATGGGCAGCACTGATGAGCACTGAAAGCCAGCACTGACTTGCATCACTAATGGCCACTGATTTGTGGCACTGGTGGGCACTGATTGCTGGCACAAACGGACACTGTTTTCTAGCACTGGTAGGTACCGATTGCTGGCACTGGTGGTGATTTAGCGTAATCAGGGTACTGATGATTAGTGCACTGATTGCATGTCTTGTTGTCCCCTGTGAGGAGATGCCGCTGATCAGCTCTCCTCACCACACACTCTGTCAGTGTGAGACAATGAGAGGCGATTACCGGCACTCCCTGTATTTACATGTGACTGGCTGTGATTGGACACAGCCAATCACATTTTAAAGAGCCACATCAGCGGCTCTTTACAGAGATCAGGGTCACGCCATGTCCTAGCAAAACAGCACGGCCCTAATGGCCACTCTGCGTACCCCCGCGGGAGCAAGGGTTTGTCCATTTGGGTCGCCATCATATGATGTCCACCCAGAACGAGAGCCGCATCGTTCCTCCATCATTTGACGGTGAACAGGCGGAAACTGGTTTTTATGTAAGGGTTGTAAACCCTTACATAAACCCAGTGAAGTAACTGGCCTCAGGTGATACACAGAGAGGAACAAATCCTCCTGCATAAGCTATACCTGTTTATCTGTACATCTGGGGACACACCCCCCTTCACAAAGGAACAGAGCTGAGGCTGTCAATCACAGGTTGTGTGCTGGAGCTCCCTCTCTTGTCACCTCTTGGTGTCAAGAAAATGTGTCATAAGTGACTAATGCAGATAGCAGAGGAATGAAGCAGTAGACAGAAATGACACAAAACATCTGTCACCAAAGGGACACACAGGAAACAATTGTTTCCTATGTGTCCAATTCACACTGCAATGCAGCCTAGGGCTGTGCTGCAGCCTGCTGTTATAATATTCAGACATGCTGAATTTTATTGCAGTGCACCCAGGGCTACTGTTAGAAATCATGGGCCCCATACAGCCTACCTGACAGGGCCCCCTTCCCCCGACCGGAAAGTGACTGAGGACATAGATTTATCAGTCTCTTTCTTTGTAACCTCAGCTGCACAGATGAATGAATAGGAAGCACTCCAAGGCTTCCTTCCCATTCCATTGGTACCAATCGCTCACTGTCTTCATTCGGGAATGGAAGGGGCCAGTAAATGACATATTTACCAGCCCCTTCCCCTGCTCTCTATCCTGAAACATCCCCCAGTGTGCCCACAGCAGCTGTTGGCAGGAGAGAAGGGCAGGCAAGCAGGAAGAACTGCGGGGGAAAGGGGCACACAGGGGGGCCCGGACAGCAGATGGGAGGGGTGCATGTGCTAGAAGCAATCCCCCTGCAGTGCAGCTGGAGGTAGAAAGAAGAGGAGAAGTTGGCAGCGCTGCAAGGGGAGGCAGAGAGGATCGGTGTCTGCAGTTAGACAGTAAAGCCGGACCTCCTGTTCCGCAGCTGCCTGGGCCCCCCTTTTGAACTGATGGGTTTGAGGGCCAGTACAGGAGGGCTGGCTGTACTGCCTTATCAGCGGCCCTGAGCACACCGTGCTGAATCGCATGGCAGTGCACAGCAACGCAGCACATTGCACTGCTGTACATTTTGTACACTTCAAACAAAGTTAGTACAAAACAAACAAAAAAAGGGAGCCATTTGAATCGTGCACCGCACTGCCCCCTACCACAGCTGACAACAGCGAGCTGATGGAGTTCTCCGTTGCTGTGTAAATACAGTGTTAGTGCTCTGGATTGAGACAAGTAGACAGTATAGAGGGATATATTTTGTTCATATTTCATGCATTACAACCACATTAATTAGCAACCCACAGCCATTAAATAGCGGTTGGATCTGACCACCAAAAACTATTTTTTTTAAACATGTGGCTAGGCCAAGAATGCCTGTTTCTAGCCAAGTAAAAGGAGGAGATAGAATGAGTGAGAGATCATCATATACAGTAGGAACTTTCCTGGAACATTGAAATTCATACCACAAGATAAGGCCAGTGCATGTTAGACTGCTTTCACACTGGGGCGGTATTCAGGCGTTACAGCGCTAAAAATAGCGCCTGTGTAGCGCCTGAAAAAAACCGTCCCCTTTCACTCCAGTGTGAAAGCCGGAGGGCTTTCACACTGGAGCGGTGCACTGGCAGGACAGTGAAAAAACTCCTGCTAGCCGCATATTTGGAGCGGTGAAGGAGCAGTGTATTCACCACTCCTAAACCGCTCCTACCCATTGAAATCAATGGGACAGCGCGGCAATACCGCCGGCATAGCGCCGCTGCAGCGGCGCTATGCAGGCGGTTTTAACCCTTTTTCGGCCGCTAGCGGGGGTTAAAACCACCACGCTAGCGCCCGCAGACCGCCGCTAAAACGACGGTAAAGCGCCGCCGCCCGCACCGCCCCCAGTGTGAAAGGGGCCTTAGGGAGGTTTTGGCTGCATAGTGTATAAACATACAAGCTGCTTAGCTTCCAACTGTCACTCATTTGGAAGGACCATTCTTCTTTCTGAACTGAATTCCTCTGCCCAGCTTTCCTCCTCAGTTGTCCCTCTGTTTGCATAGGCCTCTATATAAAATGTACCCTTTAACTAACAAATTAGTTTTATCCAAACTCTGTATAATTGCATTTGCTATTTTGAAAAGCCAGTATAAAGAAGTAGAGATGAAAAAAGTATTCTGGGTTTTAAAAGGGTTGTAAACCCTCAAGGTTTTTCACCTTTATGCATTCTATGCATTAAGGTTAAAAACCTTCTGTAGTGCAGCAACCCCCGGTGCCCCCCTATTACTTACTTGAACCAGATTGTTCCATCAACGGGGATGAGCACCACATCTCCAGCCACTGTCTCGGGTCCTCATTGGATAGATTCATAGCAATGCAGCCATTGGCATGGGAGCCGGGGGCGGGGCTGAGTCCTGCTGTCTGTCTCAATGGACGCAGCAGCAGGACTCGGGAGCGTGCCCACACGTGTGTCCCTAGGGAATGCGGCTCTTCGTGGGGTCACTCGATGTGGGGAGAAGCCAGGAGTGCTGCTTGGGGGACCCCAGAAGAAAGAACAGGGCTACTCTGTGCAAAATCCTTGGACAGAGGAGGTAAGTATAACATGTTTGTTACTTAAAAAATTAAAAAACCCTTAACAAATCATTTTGGATTATTCATTTTTCATAACAAAGGGTGTGGCAGTGTCCTTCTTTCTCATCTCAGAAAATTGAGCATGCGTCTATTTTATGAAATGCTTTGCAACAGTCTTCATGTCCATCTTAAAGCGGAACTAAACTCTCTCAATCAACATTAACTTTTTTAAATCCATATGCTGCTAATAGTAAATACATATGAAGGTACTATATATACTCGAGTATAAGCCCACCCGAATATAAGCGGAGGCACCTAATTTTACCACAAAAAACTGGGAAAACACACTGACTTGAGTATAAACCTAGGGTGGGAAATGCAGCAGCTACTGGGTAAACAATGCCCATCTGCAGCCTCGCTGTGCCCATCTGCAGCCTTACTGTGCACATTTGCAGCCTCACTGCACCCATTTGCAGCATCCCTGTGCCCATCTGCAGCCTCACTGTGCCCACCTGTATCATCAGTGCCCATCTAAAGCCTCACCGTGCCCATCTGCAGCCTCACTGTGCTCATTTGCAGCCTCACTGTTCCCATCTGCAGCCTCATTGTGCCCATCTGCAGCATCACTGTGTCCATCTGCAGCCTCATTGTGTCCATCTGCATCCTCACTGTGCCCATTTGCAGCCTCATTGTGCCCATCTACAGCCTCACTGTGCCCACCTGCAGCCTCATTGTTCCCATCTTCAGCCTCACTGTGCCCATCTGCAGCTATACCTTTGATAAATAAAACAGCGGGCATCTCCCTCTATGTCATGCAGTCTGTTCAGCGGCCCTTCATTGTAACAAGGCTCCGTCTCCTCCTCGTCCATGATAGATGGAATGCTGATACAATGCTAATTTTTAGTTGTCCCCTGAAAAGTAATAAGGAAAAGTAATGGGCACACTAGTTCTGGTGACCTGGAGGTCCCCAAGAAATTCCCTTAATTTGCAGCGATTTTTTCTCACTTCCTGTTTGGCTATGGGACAAGAAGTTAAGGGAAATATCCCCAATGGAAAGAGATGGTAAAAAAAAATCTGACAGGGGTTATAACCCTCTCTTGCTCTATCCACAATAAACAAGTTTTGCCCATAGTTCTACTTTAACCCATAATGCCTCTTGTTCCAATATTGAGTGATGGAGTTATTCATATCCTACTGCTGTAGGTAACATATGAATTGTATGCGCAAATGAAAAAAAAAATTCAACCTTAGGCATAAATTGGTTAAATAGCGTTGGATTGGTGTTGCCCAGATACAGTTTAGTTCTGCTTTAAGTCTGTATTTAGTCAGATATGTACACATTCTGAATGAACAATCTTGCAGAATTCCTTAAGTTTTTAAAAAATCCTAAAAACACTCTATCATTTAAAGTTTTTGTTATCCCCAAAAAAAATTGAGATCCTGGTCCCTTAAAGCAGATTAAATAGTACAGTGCTTGTGCCGTGTAATCTGCCCCCCTCTAAACTGTAAAAAAAAACGGCTGATCCTGCCACTTCCTGTAACCCCCCTCTCTGCACTGATCAGGAAAATCAGGGCTGCTGTGCTCTGACCACTGTGATCAGCGTACGTCCCTTTGTCATCCGAAGCCCTGCTCTGCTCTCCTCTCTCCCCCTCATCCCCTCTACCCTGCCTGTCAGCTCTGTGTTTTGTGTCTCTGTCTCCGCCCCCCTCCCCCTGCCACTATTAGTACAAATACAAAATTCTAAATGGTCTCTACCAGCCCCTCTATTATAGATTGCTATACCACAGTGTATTTGTCTTTTATAAAAATTGATCGAAATAAGTACAACTTAAAATTCACTATGTCCTCTGATCATCACTTGATCACATTCTTGGATGTACAAATTGGGCGTTCTCCCACTAACCTAATTCTCACCACTCTGTACCGTAAAAGTACCGCAGGGAATACTATACTCCATGCAGACAGTTTCCATCCAATAAACCTAAAACGGTCTATTCCTTATGGTCAATACCTGCGGTTGCCCAGGAACTGTTCTGATGACGCTCTGTTTAGGGGAGAAGCTGCCCAATTACAGACAAGACTCCTAGCTTGTGGATATAGTCGATCATGTTTGCGCAAGGCATACAACAGGACGCTAGCACAATCTTGCGGTAGCCTGTTGCTCCCTAAGGTAACGAGGGGTGATTCTGGCTCTCACACAACCAGGATCATCCTTCGGTTTTCCAGACAACATGCCTCGATTCGCAACATTATCCAGAAACACTGGTCCATTCTAAAGGATGACCAAAAAATTGGGAAACTTGTTTCAAAACATCCTTCAATTGCTTATAGACGTGCCACTTCTTTTTATGATAAATTGGTACAAAGTGAATACAGAGATGAAGTAAAACGAGTGGGACACTGTTCAGTCTTGGGCTCTTTCTCTTGTGGGCACTGCTCCTCTTGTAGGTACATCAAACGAGACAAAATCTTTTGCCTTCCTAACGGTCGAACATTTCGCCCGTCCCACTTTGTTAATTGTCAGACTCAGGGGGTCGTATACTTCATGGAGTGTGAATGTGGGGCATACTACGTGGGGAAAACGAAGTTAGAACTGCACAAAAGGATAGCTAAACATATTTACAATATGGAGATCGGCAATTATTATCTACCCCTTGGACGACATGTGGTCACTGTACATAATTACAAGATGCCCAAAATCTCCTTTGTTGCACTCGATCGTATACATATTCCGAATCGAGGAGGAGATTGGAACAAGTTCCTTCTCCAACACGAACAGAGATGGATTTTTAGACTTAATGCTACTATCCCCCCAGGTTTGAATGAAGCTATCTCATTCGCCCCATTCCTGAAGGGATTCACTTCGGGTAAGACACAATAATAGAATGTGGGTCTACCATATGTCCCCTTTTCCTTTAAAATAAAATAATTAAATAAAAAAAAAATGTATTAAAATAAAATCAAATAAAATAAAAGATCTAAAATATTTAGATGTTTAAGCTTTATCCTTTTATCCTTTTGATTAGTTTTCTGCTCCAAATTTCCTCTGTAGTCCCTAAGAGTGGACATATAACTTATTACATATATATGCGTGGGTCCTTCATCGATCATTCACTAAGTTATTTATACTTATTATTTTTATATTTATTCTTATTTTTATATAAAAATGTAGTACTCTTATAAGATCTTACTACCTAACAACCAGTTTGTCATGTTTATCAATATACCAGGAAGCAGATGCTTTTCTCATGTATACCCAGATTACCTGTAATATATACTAATTATTAAATGTTTTTGCTTTATTTGACATATTGTTATTTTATTTAAAATGTTTTTATATTTGATGATAGGATATCCGGACACATCTCTCTTTTCCTTCCTCTAGATGGCGCTATTGATGCACTTGTTCGTCGTCGCCTTTAGGGCGGACTCCTTCGGCATGGCTTCCCGGCCAGAAGAGGGGATCGGCATATGCGCGCGCATGCCCCTCCCCGATGTTCCCGGGGGGTGAGCGGGGAGGTACCACCCGCTTCCCTGGGACAACATATCTGGCCGGCGGCACTCCGGGACAGCTTCGGACGCGGCGCCTCACTGCGCACGCACGATCTGCGCGTGCGACATGACGTGCCGACGTCACGCCGGTGCGACAAAGCTGTGTACCTTTCCGCCATCTTGGGAAGGTCACTTCCGGAACGCCGGGGGGATCACATCCAGTCGGCCAATATGGCGACCAGAGTAGGCAGGCGGACATACGGGTGGGACCCACCGATGGGGATTATAATTGACTCAGCTGGGCAAATCAGGTACAGGGTATTTATACCCCACCCTTATGGACAGGAAATCTATCCCGTTTGTGACAGGACATTAGCTGTACTGATCTTGTGTTCAAGGGTAAGCTACTGGTTCGCTCTCACTGGCACCGTTATTTTTAATTTCTTGTATATGTTTGTCCGTTTGAGCTCACTGCTATTATTATTTCTTATTTATTTGCAGACAAAAGCTTCTTATATTTTACGATAATATAAGACTGTGCACGGTTCTGTAAAAGGAAATAAAGAATAAAGGAAAAAAAAAAAAGGGGTGTCTTGTAAAGTTTGCAAGCCCCCGTTTATTCATCTCACAACACTGCCCTTCCGGGCTTTTTTAACAAACGTGCATTCACTTGAAGTTACATATAGGTATATACACATAGTTTTACCTTCATACTCAGTTTAGTCACTTTTTGGCTTGCGCTGAATCTTGCATGTGGTGGACTGTGTCCTTATCTCTCTGATTATGGTTTTTGTTTCTGTTTTTCACTGTGTATTCACACTTCCAAGATTTTTTCACCAATTGTTTACCTTTCACCTCTATGCATCACTGTGTATTGATCAACACATTTCACTTTTAACACTTATGTATAAGTTTCCCAGTTTCCCTTCCTCTTACACAGTATCCGGGTGGAGCCCTTGTCTCTCTTTATAGAGTGGGCAGTACCTAATCAGCGTATTTTCTATATATATATATATATATATATATATATTTTATATTTCTTATATTTTATCCTACTGTAGGGTGTCCCCTTTGACCCTTGGCTGCCTACGTCTATACTCCCCTCCATATCACATATTGGAGGTGGAATTAGGGGTGTGATCCCTCGTAAGCCATCCCGTTTTTTGGACTCTGTTTCCCTGCCCTCCCTTGATGGTAGGGTATAGCGACTAATACCAGCTATACGAGTCTGGGCACATCTATGAAGGATATGAGAGAAGTGGTGGAGTTTACTGTTGTCTTTTAAAGAGGATCTCCCCTGTGGATCATATAGGTATTTACCTGTGATGTATACTAATTGATAATTAATTATATAATTATATAATATTATTATATTAGATATATACTCTGCCTACAGCAGATTATTTCTAGTATACTATAACGTACAATGTATGGATATATATTCATGTTTGTCTTCTCTTTTATAATAGATAAAACCTTCTGAAGAAGACCCCTGAGAGGGTCGAAACGCGTAAAGGGCTAATATTATCTATTTTTTACTGTGTATACAGATATATAAGGGTTCATGTGATATAATCAAGTTCTGTCCGTATATGTATTATTATACATTTTATTCACCAAGTGGAGTTCAGTCCTTGACCACTGTGTCACCTGTTCAATCCTCTTTTTTTATTAATAAATATTTGTACTACAAACCATCTGCCATATGTCAGTAGTTATTTCTACTATGTATATACATTCGTTTTTACAGGTAATATATGCTGTTAAAAAACCCCATTTAGGGGATATTCTTTTTCTTTGTTTTTTATATACTAGGGGTGATCAGCGCCCTCTGACCCTTTATTGGGGTGTTACTGCCTTTTCTTTTTTCTAATGTTCTCTAACAAACCTCTGAGGGCTTCACAGAACAACTGGTTCCACTAGATTTTAGTTAGGGGTATCAGAGTGAAAGGGGGCTGAATACAAATATACGCCATACTTTTCACACATTTATTTGTAAAAAATTTTGAAAACCATTTAAAATTTTCCTTCCATTTCACACTTATGTGCCACTTTGTGTCAATCGATGACATAAAATCCCAATAAAATGCATTTACATTTTTGGTTGTAACATGACAAAATGTGGAAAATTTCAAGGGGTATGAAGTCTTTTTGAAGGCACTAAACAAGGTGACACTATACATCGTATGACAGACAGTTGTCTGTTATTGTGGATATAAGATGGTGGATACAAAGGGACAGATATACTTCATTGCTATTTGCAATTAAACATAGAAGCACTTGCCTAATAAACCCTGCCCCTGGAAGGACATGTGGTCTCAGATTCTCTATTCGCTTCTTCCTTCTGGGGTTTCCAACACAGCAACCCAGAGACAAAATGGCCTATACATAATTCATTCTGTGATAAGTAGCACAGTTATTTACAATTACATACAGTAGAGGGTGGCAGGTCCTATGCTAAAAATTGTGAAAAAACTGCGCTAAAGAACATCTAAAATATAAAAATGAAATCAAAACAGCAATTATATGTGCAATACAAACACAAACAATACTGAGAGACACTAACAATACTGGAAAAAATGTGAAATCGCGCTTAATAAATAGCAAATAATAAATCAATAAGGGGATAGAAATTGTGCAAACAGCCTCAATAGTCACATAAGGTATAAGAAGTTGAAAAATACTCTTAATCAAAGGTATTAATGATCTAAGAGGAATGCAAAGTACTGCGTCACCACCTTAAATACAAATTAGCCAAGCCTCATTCTGAGTCTGGGCCCACCACATATTAACTATCCATTCTCTATATAATCCACAATAGGACGCATGCGTGAATCATAGTATCCCATTCCCAAATGGCCATTACTGATTACAATTAATCTGACTTGAATTTCAAGGCAAGTATATTGATTGTTATCTTCAGCTGTTGGTACAGTTGATGCCTTCATACATTAAGGACACTAGGCATGTCTTAAATCTATTGTCTAGCCTTACCCCAACTAAAGTGTTATGGTTGGTGACAGCTGATGTGACTTCTTTGTACATGATCATCCCTCACTGCCTGGGTGTAGAGACTGTTCAATTATACCTTGGCTGCAATTCTGGCCTACCTGGAGTATAGCAGGACTTCATTATGGAGCTATTACAATTTACAGCAAAGCATAACTATTTTTGGTATGATAAACATTTTATTCACCAAGACAGAGGGGTGGCCATGGGGGCTAAATATGCCCCGAGTCTAGCCAACCTGTTCATGGCCAAGTGGAAGGAGGACTTCATCTATGTCCAACAGAACCCTCATGTGGTTCTTTGGGCAAGATATATTGATGACGTCCTTCTCCTATGGGGAGGGAGCCATCAGGAACTGTTGGAGTTCATGAGGCTCCTTAACCACTTCTGGAACGCTGGATGCCGAAATTCGTCCTCTTTTTGAAGAGGGATATCTTTGTTATGACAGCAGCTATCAGCCATAACCCCCGGTATCCTCTTCTTCAGCGGGTGGTCTGGTTTCCGATAATAGTGGTCTCTGTGGCGGATTCACCGCAAGATCACTTGCAGAGCGGAAGCTATGCCAAAACATCACTTACGCCCATAGCTCTTAAAGGGCAATTTTTTTTATTGCATTTTAGTGTACATATAAAATATGAGGTCTTTTTGACTCCAGATCTCATATTTAAGAGGTCCTGTCATGCTTTTTTTTCCATTACAAGGGATGTTTATCTTAAAAGTGACAGCATTTTTTTTTAATAACAGTGTAAAAATAAAAAAATAAAAGGTAAAATAAATAAGAAAAAAAATTAAAAGCACCCGTCCCGCTGAGCTTGTGTGCAGAAGCAAACACATACGTGAGTAGCCTGCATATGAAAACGGCGTTCAAACCACACACGTGAGGTATTGCTGTGATCGGTAGAGTGAGAACAATAATTTTAGCCCTAGACTGCCTCTGCAGCATTATTTAAACATCACCTATGGAAATTTTTAAGGGTAAACGTTTGTCACCATGCCACAGGTTTGAAGCGTGACATGTTGAGTATCAATTTCTTTGGCGTAACATTATCTTTCACAATATAAAACAAATCGGGCTAACTTTACTGTTGTCTTATTTTTTAATTCAGAAAAGTGTAATTTTCCCAAAAAAGTGCACTTGTAAGACCGCTGCGTAAATACAGTGTAACAGAAAGTATTGCAATGGCCGCCATTTTATTCTCTAGGGTGTTAGAAAAAAATGTATAATATGTGGGGGGTCTAAGTAATTTTCTAGCAAAAAAATTGTTTTTAACTTGTAAACAACAAATCTCATAAAGATGCTTGGTCAGTAAGTGGTTAACAACAATGAGAGTGGGATTGTTTTAAATTTTGCGATTTGAGGGTCTTGATTGGGGATAATATGCTTGTGACTACTACCTCAAAATACATACATATATATTTTACAGTGTTTTTTTCTAGAGTGATATTTTTTTACAGAGATATTTTACATAGTAGTGTATTGTTTGGGTATAAGGTTATAAAGTATAAAAGTTAGCGCAGTTAGCATATAACTGCACTAACTAATGACCGAATACTCAGTACGGTCTTGCCAGATAAACCCTAAAGTCATTTTTAGGGGCGCCTCTTCCCTGTGAGATAGAATAACTCCTAGTGTACAGGACCCACCTGGTGCTTTTTTCAAAACCTCATGGGCTATTACCAGTGTGGTAAATGGCAGGTGTGTGTGCTCAATAGATGTAATGATAGAAAGGGGACTAGATTTTATTCTACCAGTATGGGTCATGATTTTGAAATTGAAACATTTATTACATGTTCCAGTATGGGGGTCGTCTATTTGACCCAATGCCCGTGTGGGCTACAATATGTGGGACAGACCAAACGCACTTTATAAATCAGGCTCAATGAACACATAAATAAAATTAGGAAGGGTTTTAAAAACCATTCAGTATTGAAACATTATGACTTGGTACATGGGAGAGACCCTTCCAATACTTTATTTTTGGGTATCGATAAGTGTCATCCTCACTGGAGAGGAAATTCTCTAGTGAAAGAGATTTCCAAACAAGAAATGGCTTAAAAATACAGATTAAAAGCGAACGTTCCCTTTGGCCTTAATGTAGATACTGATGCCAATTGTTTTATCAACAACTCTTAGGTGATAGAAGGATGAAGGATCAGCGTTAGTTGACATTTTATATTTACATCTTTATATATTTCTGAGTAGCTAGGATAATTATGATGGTAACTGGTCCTCTTTGGTCCACTTGAATTATTTTATTTTCTCGGTTTATTCATTCAGCCACCATTAAATTTTACATTTCAGCAGTGACACCTTATGTAGATTATTCCCAGTTCCTGCTGCGGGACTACTTTTTGGGGAGTTATCCATTTATTTATATTTGGGTTTTTAGGACCAATTGTAATTTAAGAATGTTCATATAGAGGGGCTAGGGATCAGTTTGGGAGGTCGTTGGTGTGGGTTTTAGTCTTTCAGGTCTTTAGGCATACACCCTGTGAGTGGCTCTCCCGGCTGATTTTTATCAAAACAGTCATTTTCCCTTTTCCCCATCAGAGGTCTCCGTGTTGGGTTTTGGGAGGTGACATGTATGTGTCTTTCCCAGGACTGTGGAGGAATATTTCTGGCAATGTTGTCTTATAACAGTGGCCTGCGGTAATGTGAAATTGGTTTCAGTCCCGGGCTGCCCACTCTAGATTGTCGGATAAACAGTGTGGGGGTTGGTCACTTTTTTAATGAAATTCAAGTCAGATTAATTTTAATCAGTACTGGCCATTTGGGAATGGGATACTATGATTCACTCATGCGTCCTATTGTGGATTATATAGAGACTCAGAATGAGGCTTGGCTAATTTGTGTTTAAGGTTGTGACGCAGTATGCCACCAGTGCCCCAGAACAACGTCAGCTGTGATGAAACTCATAGGGAGGCGGTGACGTGCTGACATCACCACCACTCTTGTGTCCATATGGACAGGTTGTATTTGGTTGTGTTCGGCCAACACACCAAGTTTAGGCGTTCATCTTTATTTTATTTTATGCTGTGAGTTTATGGATTTTAAATAAGAACTCCTAAAGGATTTTATACTATGTGGAGCCTCTTGGTCTCTTTCTTGGTATCAAACTTCATTCTTACCTGACAGATGACACCAGAAATGCAGCGCAGTGCTGAAACACGGACAAAGGACCCAGTTGGCTGTTAAGCCACAAGGATACATCGACCCCCCATAATAAGGGTCACCGGGAGCCGTGCGGAGCAGTGCTGAGACACAGACAAAGGCCCCAGCTGGGTGTTAAGCCACAGGCGTAAATCGACCCTCTATAATAAGGGGTCACCAGAACCATGCGGAGCAGTGCTGAGATGCAGACACAGGCCCCAGCTGGGTGTGAAGCCACAGGCATACATTGACCCCCTATAACAAGGGGTCACCAGGAGTCAGTAAGCAGCCTCTACAGCTGGTAGTGGATGCACAGTGTGTTTGGTGATGGAATATGGATCATGTCACTATTAAGATTATTGACTTCACGTATCACTATTGTGGACAATCGTTGCATTTTGCATTTTCTTAGATCAATAAGATTGTTTTCTACATATCACTATTGTGGATAATTATGTACTTTGCACTCCTTTTAGATCATTAATACCTTTGATTAAGAGTGTTTTTCAACTTATTATACCTCATGTGGATATTGAGGCTGTTTAAACAATTTCTATTCCCTTATTGATATATGATTTGCTTTTTAATAAGCATGATTTGACCATTTTTCAAGGATCCCTACACTAGTGTGGGTGAAAATGTTATGTGTTCTTCAATTGTTTCATTATCACCTTATCTTTGCTTAGTGAGTCACTGACAAGCATGGAAACAGTGAAGCATCAGGACACGTCTATTGTATGTGCCTTCTAGGGGTCAGTGACTCACTGAGGATGAATATGACAGCAATTGCAACTGCAATGATTATTTCCTGACAGATTCTTTTTTAAATTACCAAATTTTAATAATTTGACTGGCAGGTTCCTTTAACATTTCTTGAACGGTTTTTATTTCAGCATCATCCAGTTCATTCTTTTTCAGGATGTGAATTTTCCATGCCTAGATTCCTGTAACATAGTTCAATTTTCCTATGTTTGTCCTTCTGAATAGGTAGAGAAAGGTTAATACATAGTAAGGTATAGAAATATGTAGTTAAAAATGACATTGAGGGTTGACTGCTGAGATTCCAAATTATACTATACCATGCAAGCGTTGAAGAAAATCACATTGCAGACGTGCCTGAACAATGGTACATTTTGAAGGATCTAATGGATTTTACTATTGCTGGCTTTTTTCATTGTTGGATAATATATGTCATTTTCAACTTTGAAAAAAGGCAAAACCCTCACAATGACAATCTTCTGAAAATCTAATTTACCAAATTACTGTCAAGCATGTTCAGAGAGAAGAGCTAACAGACAACTTTACCTCCTTTCAGTTAGCTTCTTGAGGAAAGGAAGAATAATTACATTTTATAAACTTTGCGGTGTTCCTCAGTGGAATTATTGCTATGGGTTACCATCTCATGACTTAGTGAACTTCCAGTGAAACATCTTTTAAAATATTAAAATGAGACAAGGTTAGGGCTTTTTTTTCATGGCTTTGGTTACCATTGACTCATAGGCATTTGTTAAAGTTAGGTCCATCATCATGAAATCTGCTACATACTGAACAAACATGATGGATGATGGCCTTCTTCTCTGGAAGACATTGGCACCAACTTAAAATTTTGTAGAGTAGCCTGTAGCATGATTCTGCGGGCTTTAGTACCAGTGCCTTCCATTACATACAGTAGGCCATTTACTAATCACTTGACCCACAATGTCATCTTCATCTTGAGGGACAGGTCATCACTTATCATTGGGAAAAACCTGAGGTTTTTGACATGCGCTAAGGCTGCCCCATGCTGCCACTCAACACTGTGCTATACCTATATTGGTTTCTAAACTACTACAGAGCTCCTTGTCTTTTGTTCAGGTTTGTATTAAACCATTACCCTTGACAATAATTGCCACCATAATTAAATGGAGTGATGCAAAATTAATATACTGGTGACTGAGGCTTTCACACTGGGCTATTGATTTCTGGGGATGGGACCCAGATATGAGAGCTTAGTGCTAACCTGGGCAGTAGACTAGGGCCTGTATAAAGCTTTGTAAGAAAAAAATATTTTCAGGACAAGTACCAACATTTTGAGTGAGATGATAAACCAGTCAAAACCAATTGTTATACTGTTATCTGGGATAAGTCTTCCATCCTTACCTAACAAGACATTTTATGTTGTAACCTGTTCTCACACATTCACCATCTTGAGATTTTTTTTGTATTTCTAAATTAGTTCTGATAAAGGGGGTACAAAGCCCAAACCCAACACCTTTATTACTTTTTATTCTTATTTTTAAAGAATAAAATACTACACATCAACGTTTGACTGGTTCATCACCTCATTAAAATATGTTGATACTTATCCTTCCAATTATTCTCCACTAGGGTTGAGCGAACCCGAACTGTAAAGTTCGGGTTTGTACCGGACCCGAACCCGAACAATTTACTGTATGTTCGAGTTCAGTGTTCGGTAATGTAATGGCACTTTTTTAACAGCTGCAGGGCAGCCAATTAACATTCATTTAATGTGTGTGCCCTTAGAAGCCATCACAGCCATGCCTACTAATGGCATGTCTGTGATTGGCCAGTGCAGCATGTGACCCAGCCTCTATATAAGCTAGAGGAACACAGAACGTTACTCTGCTTTAGATAGTGTAGGGAAAGGTTTCTGCTGCTGATTTGAGGGAGAGAATTAGATAGGAGTCTTGATACAGAAATCTAATTACTCAGCTATTGTAATGGAAATTTGTAGGTTCTGTATATAATTGTATTCTATTTTATATGTATTGCACGATGCCCTCACTGTGCACACGGCACTAACAATGTTTTCAGTACATGTTTTGCATTCTTTCGAGTTCTGATTAGAATAAGCCTGCCTATATAACGCCCCTTGTTACCATAAACGTACAATTGTAATATTAATGTGATACCTACGTAATCATGTGTATAAAAGCCTTCAAATGCGTCATAATAAAGGAGAACGGTTATTTGGAAGGATGCTGAGCGTATCTTTTGTGTCTGTTCCCTACTGCAGTAGTTATTAATTTGGAACCACTAATCAATATGAGGATAGGAGTTGCCTATCATCAAAATATCCATTTCAGGTGGCGAAGCCAGCCCAGCAGGGGTTATCAGGTGACCCTGAGTATCCGAAACGAGGAGCTTGAGACGATCCGGGAATTTCTGATAATCAGCCGGCTGAGGTAAGCCTTTTGCTTACATTTGAGTTATCAGACTTCCTTGATCGGTAAGGCATTTTCGGGACAAAGGGTACCTATTTTACTCCCCTTAATCGAACTGTATTGATTAGTGGTTATATGTTATGTTGTCACTGTCTACTGTCCATCAGAGTGTTATAGAGAAAGGGAAGAATAGTGCTGTTCACATGTATATGTAGTACATCTGCTAGATAAAGTAGTTTAGAGGCAAGAGGGTATAGGCACACGTAGAGATGACTGGCCAGTCATTATGGGCATTAAATTAAGTAAGGGAATGACGGGTAAGAGACCCTCAAAAATGCCCAGTGCAAGAGGAGCGCTATATATGAACCGAAGGTGCGGTTCCGCCTATACTGAGCCCCTAGATTAATGGTTAAAGTGGACAGGGATCCACAAAGGGTAACTGGGTTACCACCAAAGTCCACAGGGACAAAGAATCATGCAGATTATATAGCTAGAGAAACAGCTATTTATGTGAGCAGGATGGATCAAGAGTGACATTAACACTAGACAGAAAGGGACTTTTTGATGTTAAGTTGAGGGATGAATTTGGGGTCAGGCATTACAACTAGTAAAGTCAAGAAACAGTAATGAGAATTAAAACAAAATGCTTTATATATTGTCAGAGAGGGAAGATGGGACGAGCACTATGGCTGCCCGTCTGATCATAGAAGGTACAGTATGTGAAGTATGGTATTACAATACATTGGATGCAAAGGATATCAGAACAAAATAAAGAAAGCAGAAGTTTAAGCAAGGAAGTATTAAAAAGCGTTAAAATAAAGTGAGAGAATGATATGCATGTGTTGTGTACAAATGGGAATAATGTAAGCGATTTTAGAGCGATACCTGTGTATGTTTGTGAATGCTGGAACTTTTAGTTCTATCGCTTGTGTCATGTACGCAGATGTGGCCCCCTCCTTTGTGCTCTCCTGAAAGAATGTAGCTGACATGAGAGATTGGTGATAAGCTGCAAGGACACCATGCCAATTTCAGTTTTTTAGACAAAACATTTATAACAAAATGTGCCGGGTTAACGAATCTAATGATAAACAATGTGATCACAATTATTT
This sequence comes from Lithobates pipiens, assembly GCF_037356315.1. Taxonomy (NCBI): domain Eukaryota; kingdom Metazoa; phylum Chordata; class Amphibia; order Anura; family Ranidae; genus Lithobates; species Lithobates pipiens. The sequence goes on from NW_027507784.1 coordinate 61,653,873, forward strand.
TTGAATCTGTTTTCCAAACATGGTAAAATGAAGGTTACAAATTAACCGTGTCTTACACAAATTTAATATCCTGTGATAGTGGAAACAGTGCATTAAAAAAAAAAGAGAAATCGAGTAAAATTAAGTAATATGTCCCCCTTTAAGGACATTTATCTGTGCATATATATATATATTAGTGTGTGATATTGAAATTATCATATGAGTATTAATTTCTAATATGAGTTTAACAATTTTATTAATAAATATAGATATATTGAAACTGGTTTAGACAACCTTTGGTTGGAAATGAAATCCAGGTTAATGGGGAAATTGGTAAAAATGGAATTAGTTTAGATTAAGATAACAATTTTGTAATTTTACATTTATTGAGTATAAGGAAAAAAAGATTAAGATGAGGTTGTTAATTTGAATACAGCTGCAATAATGTTTAACAAAGCCAAGATGGGTGGGATACATAAGGAAGTTTTTCTACAGAAATTAAATCTTAAAGTCTGATAATAACTTGATATGCGGTCCATAATGTGAGAGTAATAATAAATAAAATGTAAATATAACAGACCCATCACATCAAGTCCACACACCCTGTTAGGATAGCTGCTGCCTGCAGCCAGTTGGTTTATAGTTTTTGATGGCCAAGTGCTTTCTGGTCCGTCATACATATTGTTGGTCCTTTTGTTTTTATGTATTTTTATTTTTGAAATCCAAAGCAGAATGTGTGGATTGTGAAATGATGTGCCCCTTTTCCTTGTAAGTGCAGTGGGTATAAGCAGAAGAATATTTAGGATTTATGGACATCGCTGCATGACTACATTCTTATCATTTATTATAATATTGCCAGGAAAAAGTTGTCTTTTTGAAACATTAAACTGGAGTTCTTACACAAACAGCGTGATAGAAACCAAGCCATTGTTATATTTATGCAAGCTGGACCCAGTAATGAAGGGTTCACTCCGATGTATCAGAGCTGCAGCTTTATGCAAAGTTGCTATTAGACAAAGTTACAGATATTATTTTGGTTGATAATTTAATTTTTAATAGTCCGACATTCTGCACAGAAAATATATAGCTAAGTGTTTGTCTAATGAAAGGTTCAAAATATGAATTTGTTTTGTGTGTTTATGTACAAATCTAACAATGAAAAATGTGTACATTTGAATCCAGCCACCTTATTTCTCTATTGGAGGAGGCTGGAGACAAAGAAAAAACACATGTGTTAAATCGATGACGTAGGAATCAGCTGCTGTGAGCCCAGTGCAGGACACACTCCCTGGAGACCCGAGTATTTACTTTTTTGTAGTGTTATTCCTGGTTTTATACCGAGGATGAAGTTTATCACCCAGAAGGATTCCCTGTATTCAGAGTCATTGGATCATTTTTCCCCATCTCAAGAAGCAGAGCTCCATGTTTTAGAAAAGCATGTGAGCTATAAAAAGAGTATATTTATATAGATAGTCAAGATATAGAGAGCTTTTGGTTCCATTTGAAGGGCCAGAAGTTTGTTTTTACTTCGGCAGGTAAACCAATCAAGCATGCCAAGTTAATTTGATCGGCTGTTTTCAGCCTTCCAGGTTCTTGCTGAGGTAGCCATACTAACAGTAAAACTCACACATGGAAGCAGACCAGGAGACTCTAAGAAAGCTGCATTTACAGCCCCGGACACTTGCTGGGTCTGTGCAACTCACAGATTCCACCCCAGTTCTGGCCCAGTATAGCTGGGATTAATAATTCAACTTTAAGGACCCCAGAACGAGAAGCACAAGTGGTCCACAGAGGGCAACTTCTTACGAAACAGGACTTTGGAAAAGGTGATCATTTATGTTTGCCAGACACTCTTTTCCCTTCAGCTTGACACGTGGACCGTGTCATCAGTCACAAGCAGTTATGGCTGCCTTAGTAAATGAGCGTGGGATAGAGCCAGGGTTCTCCACAGTTGTTTTTATAACATACCACTTCTTGTTTTACCTGTTACCAAAGGTGTTACCAAAAGCTGAACATCCCTTCCAGAGATAACAAAAAGATATATCCAAATGCCCAAGTCAGGATGTTACGAGGTATGTATTTTGTTTGTATGGACATGTTTTCTGGATGTCCAGTGGCAAATGCTACTGCAATGGCCACAGTAAAAAAGTGTTATCAGAAGTAGTTTTTAAGTACAGAGTGCAGAATCTACAGAGAGTAACAGAGGAAATAATTTTTATAGGAGAGTCCTTACTAGGAGTTTTGAGGTTTTATTTTTACACCCCCTACTGTCTACAATGTAGTGGACAAAGTAGAGTAAGACACTAGAAAACTTTTGCCTGAATGTTTTATTATATTTTATCAAGGCCGTAGGGGGATGTTGGACTCTCTCCCTATGGGATTTGGTTGGGGACTGTGTTACTCACTTGCTTATATTTTGTCTCAGCAGCTGAAGTCCTCCATTCGGATCTCACAGAGAACGTTGCTGATCTTTTAAGGTTTTTGACAAACTTATTTATGTGTTTTCTCCCCAATTCCAGATCCTAAAAGTTTGGAAGGATCTAAAACTAAAGCCAGTTGACTTGTGGATTGTTAAGAGACATTTATATATAAGGAAATGTTTGGAGACTCAATACAGCATCTATTTTATGTATTTATGTATTTATGTATGTATTATGTATGTATTTTATGTACAGTTTCCTGAAATGGATATTTTGATGATAGGCAACTCCTATCCTCATATTGATTAGTGGTTCCAAATTAATAACTACTGCAGTAGGGAACAGACACAAAAGATACGCTCAGCATCCTTCCAAATAACCGTTCTCCTTTATTATGACGCATGTGAAGGTTTTTATACACATGATTACGTAGGTATCACATTAATATTACAATTGTACGTTTATGGTAACAAGGGGCGTTACATAGGCAGGCTTATTCTAATCAGAACTCGAAAGAATGCAAAACATGTACTGAAAACATTATTAGTGCCGTGTGCACAGTGAGGGCATTGTGCAATACATATAAAATAGAATACAATTATATACCGAACCTACAAATTTCCATTACAGTCTCCTCTCTTTTGATCAATATTTTGATCACTAACCATACCTGCTATCACCTTTAACCTGGAACCTCCACACGCTTAGGTGGAGGTAGTCCTGGCCAAAGAGGCAAAAACTCCATTGTGGAGAAAATAATAGCTGAGCAGCTTTTTTCATTACAAAATGACTTTTCATTGTGAAAAACAAAGACATATTTACAGAGTACTGGCTGTGCACTCCTGTGGCCAGAATGGCCTTCTAGCTTAATTGCTGGTATGCTGACTTATCAGCATATGTAAACACATACAATTCTACATAAAATGGAAAAGGTACAAAAGACAAATATGACTTCAACATGGCTAAACTACTTTTCAAATATATGTATCCCTTACAATTAAAGTAATTGAATCAAAAAATACCCTAGACTGTAATGGAAATTTGTAGGTTCTGTATATAATTGTATTCTATTTTATATGTATTGCACGATGCCCTCACTGTGCACACGGCACTAGCAATGTTTTCAGTACATGTTTTGCATTCTTTCGAGTTCTGATTAGAATAAGCCTGCCTATATAACGCCCCTTGTTACCATAAACGTACAATTGTAATATTAATGTGATACCTACGTAATCATGTGTATAAAAGCCTTCACATGCGGCATAATAAAGGAGAACGGTTATTTGGAAGGATGCTGAGCGTATCTTTTGTGTCTGTTCCCTACTGCAGTAGTTATTAATTTGGAACCACTAATCAATATGAGGATAGGAGTTGCCTATCATCAAAATATCCATTTCACTATCTACCTTGATTTTCTTGTGTGAGTGCAGTGCACAATCTTTTTACACTGCCCTGAGCCCAGTGCCAGAGAAAATATAACTTTTATCCGTCTGTTAGTTAGGTTGGCGTCGGCAGGCATTTTATGCAAGCTCAGTGCACCAGCACTGCATATGTTACAGTGAGATACACCCTTTAGATACTGTTGCTATATTCTGCTATTCTAAAAACACCCATTTTGGGCCAAAATAAATATTTTACAGTGTTTTCTGCATATCTGTACGTGTGAGATACACACTTTAGATACTGTTCTTGTATTATGCTATTCAAAAAAAAAATAATTTAGGGCAAAAATGTTTTTGTTGGAATAGCATTTTCTGCATATCTGTACATATGGGATATACCGTTTAGGTACTGTTGCTCTATTCTGCTATTCTAAAAACAGCCATTTAGGGCAACAAACATTTTTTGCAGTGCTTCCTGCATATCTGTACGTGTGAGATACACACTTTAGATACTGTTCTTCTATTCTGCTATTCCAAAAAAAATAATTTAGGGCAAAAATATTTTTTTGGAATAGCATTTACTTCATATCTGTACGTGTGAGATACACCGTTTAGATACTGTTGCTCTATTCTGCTATTCTAAAAACACCCATTTAGGGCAAGAAAATATATTTTGCAGTGTTTCCTGCATATCTGTAGGTGTGAGATACACACTTTAGATACTGTTGTTTTATTCTGCTATTCCCCAAAAAATTATTTAGCGCAAAAATATTTTTTTTGAATAGCATTTACTTCATATCTGTACGTGTGAGATACACCATTTAGATACTGTTGCTCTATTCTGCTATTCCAAAAACACCCATTTAGGGCAAGAAAATATATCTTGCAGTGTTTCCTGCATATCTGTACGTGTGAGATACACACTTTAGATACTGTTCTTCTATTCTGCTATTCCCAAAAAAATAATTTAGGGCAATTTTTTTTTTTTGCTGCGTTTTCTGCATAGCTGTACATGTGAGATACAATGTTTAGATACTGTTGCTATTTTCTGCTATTCTAAAAACACCCATTTAGGGCAAAAACTGATATTTTGCAGTATTTCCTGCATATCTGTACGTGTGAGATACACACTTTAGATACTGTTGTTTTATTCTGCTATTCCAAAAAAAAATTTTTTAGGGCAAAAATATTTTTTTTGAATAGCATTTTCTTCATATCTGTATGTGTGAGATACACCCTTTAGATACTGTTCTTCTATTCTGCCATTCAAAAAACACCCATTTAGGGCAAGATTCTAAATTTGAGAAATATGAGGAGAACGTCAAATAAGGGACGTGGCCCCGGTCGTGGTGCTGCTGGTGGAGCTCCTGTTGCAGGGAGAGGACGTGGTCAATCTGTGCCAGCTACATGCACAAGTGAAACACCTTCCTCAGGTGCGAGTAGGTGACAGAGCCTGCAGCGGTATTTGGTCGGGCCTAATGCGGCTCTATGAATTTTCGAGGCCAGGACAAATACAGGCAATAGTAGATTGGATTGCTGACAGTGCCTCCAGTTCCTTCACATTGTCTCCCACCCAGTCTACTGCTGAAAGATCAGAGTTGCCACCTGCAGCCGATGTCCATCAGTCTTTCACCTCACTTCCTTGCAAATCAGCCAAGCAGTCTGAGCCCCAAATCATGCAGCAGTCTCTTCTGCTTTTTGATGACTGTTAGCAGGGTTTCCCAGGGCCATCCACCTAGCCCTGCCCCAAAAGTGGAAGAGATTGAGTGCACTGATGCCCACCACTTATGTTTGAAGATGATTACATGGGAGGACCATCGCAGCATGTCTCGGATGATGACGAAACACAGGTGCCAACTGCTGCTGCTTTTGCAATTGTGCAGACCGACAAGGAGGGCAGGGGTGAAGACTGGGTGGAAGATGATGTGGAGGACGATGAGGTCCTCGACCCCACATGGAATCAACGTCATGCAGGTGACCTGTGTAGTTCGGCGGAAGAGGCGCTGGTTGCACAGAGCTACCAGCACAGCAGAAGAGGGAGCAGGGTGCAAAAGCGGAGCGTCTGTCCTCTAGACAGTACGCCTGCTACTGCCCAATGCAGCAAGGGACCGAGCACACCAAAGCCAGTTCCCTAGCATGGTAGTTCTTCAGACAATGTGCTGATGACAAGACACGAGTTGTGCAATCAGAGCCTGAAGCAAGGCATAAACGTTCTCAACCTGTGGACAACCTGCATGACCAGGCATCTAAGTGCAAAGCACGAGCTGCAGTGGAGTAGACACCTCAAAAACCAAGAAAGGTCTCTGGCTCCTCCTGCTTCCTCTTCTGCTGCAGTCTCAACCTCTTCATCCACCTCTGTAGTGACAGTGGCACCTGCCAACCTGCAAACAGAGGATCTGCCAGCAACACTACCACCTGGGTCACCAACCACCTCCACAATGTCCCAAACACGGGAGCAGAAGACGAAGTACCCCCCTACTCACCCCCGATCCCTGGCCCTGAATGCCAGCTTTTCAAAATTCCTGGCCTTTGAAATGCTGTCATTCCGTCTGGTGGAGACGCAGAGTTTTAAAAGCCTGATGGCATTGGCTGTCCCACAGTACGTCGTGCCCAGCCGCCACTACTTTTCCAGGCGAGCCATCCCTTCCCTGCACAACCAAGTGGGGGACTAAATCAGGTGAGCAACGCTATCTGTGGCAAGGTCCACCTAACTATGGATACGTGAACCAGTAAGCACTGTCAGGAACGTTATATCTCCCTAACAGCACACTGGGTAAATGCAGTGGCGGCTTGGCCTGAGGCGGATAGCAGTTTGGCGCATGTTCTTCCACCAACGAGGATTGCAGGGCGCTTCAGTTTGCCTCCTGTTGCTAACTCCTCCTACTCCGCTTCCTCATCCGGTCAGCGTAACACCTTCACCACCAACTTCAGCACAGCCAGGGGTAAACGACAGCAGCAACTCCTGTTTGGGGGAAAAAACCCCACCGCGCAGGAGTTGTGGAGGGACATGGAAAAACAGACTGATGAGTGGTTGGTGGCAGTGAGCCTCAAGCCCGGTGGTGTGCGATACGCATGTGCTGAACTTGGTGGTCCAGAGGTTCCTTAAAAATTACCCCCATATGCCAGAGCTGCTGCAGAAAGTGCGACGCTGCTGCTGCTCGCCTGTCAGTGCTGCAGCATAACTTCGGCCTTCCCGCTCACCGCCCCATATCTGACGTGACCCACAAGGTGGAACTCCTACTTGCACATGCTGGTTAAGACTGTGAAAGCAGCAGCAGGCGATAGTGGAGTTTCAGCTGCAGCATGCACGCATGAGTCGCTCCATGGAACAGCACCACTTCACCACCAATAACTGGGCCTCCATGCGAGACCTGTGTGCCTTGTTGCGCTGTTTTGAGTACTCCACCAACATGGCCAGTGCCAATGACGCCGTTCTCAGCGTTACTATCCTAGTTCTATGCCTCCTTGAAAAAACGCTTCAGGCGATGATGGAAGAGGATGTGGCACAGAAGGAGGAGTAGGAGGAGGAAGAGGGGTCATTTCAAAGGCTTTCAGGGCAGTCATTCACAAGTGGCTCAGAGGGTGGGTTCCTGCACCAACAAACGCCAGGTACACAATTGTCCAACAAGGGCACAGTTCTGGAGGATGACGAGGTGAAGGATGAGGAGGAGGAGATGGAGGAGGAGGAACCATGTTCACAGCAGGGTGGCACCCAGACCAGCCCATGGCCATCACTGGTGCGTGGCTGGGGGGATACAGAGGACACAGATGATACACCTCCTACAGAGGACAGCTTTTCGTTGCCTCTGGGCAGCCTGGCACACATGAGCAATTACATGCTGTAGTGTCTCCGCAACAACCGCTGAGTTGCCCACATTCTAACTGGTGCTGATTACTGGGTAGCCACGCTGCTGGACCCCCATTACAAGGACAACGTACCTTCCTTAATTCCCTCACTGGAGCGTGATCGTAAGATGCGCAAGTACAAGAGCACGCTGGTAGACCCACTGCTGGTGGCATTCCCACCAGACAGCGGGGGCACAGTGGAAGCACAAGGCGAAGGCAGAGGAGGAGGAAGAGGTCGCCAAGGCAGCCGGGGCACCGCCAGCACCTCAGAAGGCAGGGTTAGCATGGCCAAAATGTGTAAAAGCTTTGTCAGCACACCACAAGAACCAGCACCACCAGCTGATATGGAACCAGGCGGGAGGCAGCATTTCACCAACATGGTGGAGCAGTATGTGTGCACACGCTTACACGTACTGAATGATGGGTCTGTCCCCTTCAACTTCTGAGTCTCCAAGTTGGGCACATGGCCTGAGCTTGCCCTTTATGCCTTGGGGGTGTTGGCCTGCCCAGCAGCCAGTGTATTATCTTAACGTATATTTAGCACGGCAGGGGGCATAATCACAGACAAGCCACCTGTCCACAGCCAATGTGGACAAGCTCACGTTCATTAAAATGAACCAGGCATGGCTCCCACAGGACTTGTCCGTACCTTGTGAAGAATAGACATGTATACCGGCCTTACCCAACTATTGTTGTATTTTTGATCTTTCTCACTCTTTTGGGGTGTACCCTAATTAAAAAAAAAAAATTAAAAACAAAAACCAGTGTTGGCTACCTCGTCCTCCTCCACCGCAGCTTCCACCTACACCGCCACATCCACCGCCATCTTAACCTGTTACTCCAGATGGACCTCGTCCTCCTAGGTCAAGATTATTATTTTTTTCTTTTTTTTAGTATTTTATTTTGTATCACAACAAGAATAATACATTTCAAAGTGACATTCAGAATATCGATTCAGTCAAAACATAGAAAGGGCTACAGGCAGCGTAACAAGATGAATCGAGTGTAACACGTCAGATATAAAATGTTCAATCATTTTAGACAGACATGGTAGTGTTATAGTGAAGGGTTGGTATTCCTGTTAATGGTCGGAGGTGTACGTCCTCCCTGGACACCCCCAATGGGAGCTAGCTGTGCCTGAGAGGAGGAACTTAACCACCGACCCCTAGGTGTGAATGTAAGGAGAGGAATGGAAATGACCATATATCTTTTTCCCAAAGATAGGAATCCATGACTAGGTATCAGTGTTTGTTGTCTGCAAACAGGCCACATTTGTGAACCTGAGAGCCACATTGAACGCCTTGTATGTTGGGGTCCCGGCGAATGGAGATGACGAGTGTCTCAATTGCTATTGCAAAGATTAGTGGAGATAAAGAGAGCCTTGTCTGGTGCCTTTGGCTATACGTATTGGTTTGGAGTAGTGGCCTTGAAGCCTAATATAGGCTTTAGGATTTGAATAAAGAGCTCGGATCAGGCCCATAAACTTGTCGCCAAAGCCCCAACATTCAAGGATTGTAAAGATGTTCGGCCAGGAGACCGAATCAAAGGCCTTTTGAAGGTCCAGTGATAAAAGCATGCCTGATTGTTTTGGACCTCCTGGGCAGTTTGTCTGGAGGATGGAGACTATGTCTATGGCTCTTCTGATCTGATCAGGGCCCTGTCTGCTTGGGATGAACCCCACTTGATCCTTATGAACATATCGGTTAATGAAGGAAGCTAGACGATTTGCAAGGAGTTTGAAAAGGATTTTTAAGTCGCTATTGATGAGGGAGATGGGTCTATAATTATTGACTTCTTCCGGGTTGTTATCCAGTTTCGGTATTACTGCAATGTAGGCTGTGTTTAGGTGAGGATCAAGTGGGGTTCTCTGTGTCTTTACGTTAAAAAATTGTGTCAAATGTGGAGTCAGGGTGGTGGTAAATGTCTTGTAATAGGGGTTAGGGAGACCATCGGGGTCTGGAGCAGAACCTCATTTGAGGTTCTTATTGACTTCCTGTACCTCTTCTTCTGAGAAGGGGGCCTCCAGCATATTATTTTTTTTTTTAATGTATTTTATGTTATTTTAAGTTATTTCCCTATCCACATTTTTTTTGCAGAGCACTTGCCATGCTCTTAACAAATTTTCTGCCATTTGCAGCCCTCTAGCCCTTTCCATTACTTTTTTAGAGTCATTTTAGTCCTCAAAAGTTCGGGTCCTCATTGACTTCAATGGGGTTCGGGTTCGGGGTCAAGCTCGGGTCAAGTTTGGGTCCCGAACTAAAACTTTTTTGAGAAGTTCGGCCAAATTTGCCAAACCCGAACATCCAGGCGTCCGCTCAACCCTATTCTCCACAACTGCCTTGTGGTTGGGTTCTTGCACTGCTCCTCTAGTGCAGTAGCATTCTTTACACAAAATTGTACTCATGAAACTTCCATACAGTATAGTAACTCTTCTATGTCATTTGTGGTCTAACACTTATCAATCACTATTAGGGATGAGCTGAACTTCCATAAGTTTAGTTTGAGCAGAGTTTGTGGAACTCTAAATAAATAAAACAATTGAAGCTGAATCTGTCAAATTAAAAATGCCCATTATCTAATCAATTAGACAATTGTATGTAAAAAAAATAGCATGGAGGTGGGCACTGCTCTGGGGAACATGTATAAATGCAAAAAAATGCTAAACAATTCCATTGTACCAGGATTTCCCTCCTGGCTTCTTTTTTCAAAAGAAAAAAGTTTCACACATACCTCAGAAGTCTTCTAGATACCACCTGAATAAGTATGGGGTAAATTGCAGTGGCGGAATTACCAGGGTCACAACAGGGGCACTTGTGACTGGGCCCTGGCATTCCGCAAGTGTGGGGGGCCCCAAGACCCCGCACCTTGCCCTGTACCTCCGGCTGGCATCTAACTATACAGGGGAGGGGTCGGGAGGGGGCGTGCGTCAGCTATGTGATTTCTGTGGGATGTCCCTCCAGCCAACAGAGTTCACTTCCTGAGTGTCAGTGTATACAATGGAGAGAAGAGGGACCACTGACCCAAGCAGGCACCAGATTCAGTGCACAAGTTTGTCCCTCTGCTTGTACACTCTGAGCCTTGCCGATACATGCTCGATTCAGAGGCCCCTCCCCTCTCCATTGTATGCACTGACACTTGGAAAGTGAACTGTGCTGGCTGGAGGGACATCCTGCAGACATCACAGGGAAGCATGCTGCTTATTCCATTTGGGCTTCTCATGTAAGTTAAGCCCGACACTGGCACCCTCACCTGTCACACTGTCCCCCCACCTGTCACCTGTCACACTGGCCCCCCACCTGTCTCCTGTGACACTAGCCCCCCACCTGTCTCCTTTCACACTGGCCCCCACCTGTAACACTGGCCCCCACATGTCACCTGTGACACTGCCCCCCCACCTGTCACAATGGCCCCCCACCTGTCACACTGGGCCACACTTGTCTCTTGTGACACTGGCCCCCCACCTGTCACACTGGCTTTCCCCACCTGTCTATTGTGATGCTGGCCCCCCACCTGTGACACTGGCCCCCACCTGTCTCCTGTGACACTGCCCCCCACCTGTCACCTGTGACACTGGCCTCCCAACTGTCTCCTGTGTCACTGGACCCCCACCTGTGTCACTGGTCACCCCACCTGTCTCCTGTGACACTGGCCCCCCACCTGTCACACTGGCCCCCCACCTGTCACCTGTGCTACTGGCCTCCCCACCTGTCACCTGTGACACTGCCGCCCCCATCTGTCACCTGTCTTACTGGCCCCCACCTGCCACCTGTGACATTGGCCCTCCACCTGTCACACTGCTTCCCCCCCTGTGGCACTGGCCCACCACCTGTGACACTAGCCCCCCACCTGTGACACTGCCTCCTGACCTGTCACCTGTGACACTATCACACTGCCCAAGTCATACTATTTCCCCATCACACTGCCCCACATGTCACACTGCTCCCATCTGTCTCACTGTCCCCTGTCACAGTGCCCCCTTGGCACAATACCCTCTTGTCATACTGCCCCCCTCCTGTAACACTGCCCCTCTATCATTCTGCCCCTTCGTCACACTGCCCCCTTCTGTCATATTTACCCCCCTCCTGTCACACTACCCCCTTATTGTTACACAGCCCCCCTCCTTTAAAAGTGCTCCCTCATTACACTGCCCCCCTCTTGTCATATTTCCCAGGTATACTTTTCCTGTCACACTACCCCCATCTTGTCACAATATCCCCTGTCATATTGCCCCCTCTGTCATACTGCCCCCTCCTGTCACACTGCCCCCATCGTACTGCCCCGTCTTGTCACACTGCCCCCTTTCTTTCACAGTGCCCCCTCTTATCACACGCCCCCCTATGGTCACACTTTCCAGATACCCTTCTTTGGTCACACTGCCACCCTCCTGTCAAAATACCCCGTCACACTGCCCCTCATGCACTTCACAATACCCGCCCATTATACTACAGGTCAGGGGCCCTTCATGGTTTCTTACACTGGGGCCCTAAAAGTTATAGTTACACCTCTGGTACATTGTGCTCCTATTCTATCACAAAAAAAGGATGTAACCTAGAAATAAAGATACCCAAATGTTTCACAAGTCCTTTAATAAAAAAAATAAGTCCCAAAAAATGTCCCTCATAAATCCATTGTCAGTCCCGATGCGCACCACCTGTGAAAAAGAATAAAACCCAATAACGTGGCACAGTATGGATGGTGCACATTTTTTTTTTGTGTTTATAAAAACACAAAAAAAAAAAATGTGCAAACTGTATCAACACAATATATAAGAAAATATACAATAAATGGATCTGAAGTGAATAAATCACTAACCAATTATTAAGTGATGGCGTGTAAACATCCCAAGTGAAAACTCAGAAAAAAATAATAAAATAAAATGTTCACAAAAATATTTATATTAATGTATCAAAAATGTCCAAACTGAAATAAAGTAGAAAGGTGCAAAAAACTAGCAGGGTGGAGGCGCATGCGCGGCAGCTCCGAAGATGGCCGCTTAGACTCGGAGCCACCCACCCGGCAGTATGGGACTAATAACAGCGCCCAGAGAGCCAGCAATCACACGGCGATACCTCCGCAGAGTGACGGAATCCCCAGGGATCTCCCTGATGTACTCCGGGGCTGTCAGGAGGAACCTCAAGCCCACTTTCGAGGCAGCCTGCTCTTCTCAAGAAGCAGCGAAAATGGCGGCCGCGCCTCACCGCTCAGACGTGGCCTACTCGGCCGGGACACAGCTGGCAGTTTCCCCCTCACCTACCCAGCAACGAACGACAGGTACCGTTCACTCCGACCTGGCATCCCCAGGCTCCACAGTGTCCCTTCTGGAGCAATCCTTCCCAGATATGGAATTTCCACCCTTAGGAACCGATCCCCCCCTGTCCCCACACCTACTACAGCCTGGGGATTTGGGCCTGCTGCAGCCGATCAATATGGCTGAACTTTTTGCTAAATTTGCAGATCTTTTGGACAGGGGCTTACATAAAACGGCTAACAAAATCACTAATGACATTAAGGCTGACCTCCAGAACATAGGTTCTCGCATAGAGACTATTGAATCCAATCTGGATGCCACCATTGCTAGAACAAATCAAAATTCTGCTTGCATACAAGTTTTACAAGAGCAACTAGAAACTGCCAACGCCAAAATAGATGACCTTGAAAACAGAAATAGGAGATGTAACTTTAGAGTCAGGGGACTCCCTGAATCTTACAAGGACGTTCCTGAGACCATACAGGCCTTCATTAAAGAACTGCTTCCTGACATCCCACAACACCGTTTAGAGCTCGATAGGGCTCACAGGGCCCTTAGGCCCCCCAGGGAAGATGGCCTTCCCCGTGATATTGTGGTGAAGCCTCATTACTTCACAGTGAAGGAAGCAGTCATGAAAAAATCCAGGTCTATGTCCAAAATCCTCTTTCAAGGACACCAACTACAAGTCTTTGCTGACATCTCTCCCTCCACCATTCAAAAGAGGCGCACTTTGAAACCGCTACTTCAAAGTTTGATGAACAAGGAAATTAAATATTGGTGGCTCTTTCCATTCCAACTGAAGATGCTCTTCAAAGGCAAGCCCTACACTTTCAGCTCACATCCAGAAGGAGAAAAGCTTTTCCTGCGACTTGGCCTCATCTCCCAAGACCCGATTGCTATGCAACAGGAGCCCTCTCCTTATTCCGCGAAAAGGCAACTCCCCTCCAGCCACTCCAGTCCCCTGAACCCGATGTGGGAATCTGCAAGACACAAGAAGTTGAAGGACAACGTCCCTCCTTGATCAAATTTGGACTGTTTTTTGTATATGACTTGGGACTTTAGTTGGGGACCAGTCCCTTCCCAGGGGCCTTGGGTAGGGGATACGCCTGAGAAACATCTCCACGTCTAAGATGAGGCGGTTCTCAAGGTCTCCTCCTGTGGAGAAGGGGGGCTGGACACCCTTCTTTTTTTTTTCCCCCACCTTTACATCATCCTACTCAAGTGTTTTTTCCTTTTCTGTTCTTTTTTGAAAAAGGGGAGGTTTGTGTGACTACTTCTGTTAATGCTGGCCCTGGGGCCTTAATTGAAAAGTTTCATTTTGTTTGGATCTTCTTATATAGTCCTATCTGCCGGGGTGGTACTCATGCACCCCATCCTGTCTAGTGAATTTGGCTTTTTGCCCTTCGCCGGTCAGGATTACTCTCTGTCTCCCTCCCCCCTTTTGGGGCTGAGATTAGGGAGGATTTTGTATTTTTTGCGGGTGGTACTAAATCCCACCCTGCATCGGGGGTCATGCTTGTCCCCCATCTTTTCTTCTCTGTCTTTCTCTATTCCTTTCTCCTGCTTACTTTCTTCTCTTTCTTACCTTTAGAAGTCCTCCGGAGGGTGAGCACAAGATCACCACACCTGCACGCTGATGTCACCAGTTAGTCTGTTGTTTTCCTGGACTATGAGACCACTAATGGTAAGTGCCTTTGTTTATCGGGGACTCCTCACTCCTCTGCTCGATGGCGGTAACTGACCCAGATAAAACGCCCCTTAAGCTGATTTCTCATAATGCCCAAGGTCTAAATTCCCCGGCTAAACGACGGAAAATATTTCAACATCTCCATTCCCAAAAAGTTGATGTAGCTCTTGTACAAGAAACCCACTTCCCTAAACGCTTCCATCCTTCCTTTATTCACTCCAAATTCCCTTATTTCTCGCTGGCTAGTGCAGATGATAAAACAAAAGGGGTGGGTATATTTTTTTCACATAGATGCAAATTCTCCCTCAAATCAGAACTTAAAGACCCAGAAGGTAGATATATTCTAGTGATAGGAGAACTGGACCACACCTATACTCATTCGTTTCATATTATGCTCCCAACAAGGGACAATATGTCTTCTTTAAGTAACTGCTGGACACCGTATCACCTTTATTGGAGGGGACTGTAGTTTTTGGGGGTGACTCAAATACAGCATTTGACGTGGGTCTGGACAAGGCGCGCCCCCCCCGGGTAAACGCCTTGTTCGACCCACTAAACAAAGTCTGCGTATAACCAAACTAATCTCTCAACACGGGCTGATTGATATTTGGAGAAAAATGAATCCATCCCTGCAGGACTTTACCCATTTCTCCAATCCCCACCAATCTTTCTCGAGAATAGATCACATCTTGGTCACATCCCCTACCATTCCGTTGACGAACAGAGCTTTCATTAAAGACGTGGTCTGGTCAGACCACTCTATGGTGGTCTTTACCTTCCCATGCCCTGGGTTTGTTAAACCCAATAGGAGATGGCTCCTCAATGAATCTATTTTGAGTGATCCTAGTAGAAAAGCAGAGATTGACCTCAAACTTAAAACTTATTTTCAAGTCAACGACACCCCAGAGGTTAGACCCTCATGCCTTTGGGCTGCTCATAAGGCGGTACTCAGAGGGCACCTTATCCAAATTGCATCCCAAATTAACAAAGCACAAAAATCTGAAATTGCCAGATTAGAACAGGAATTCACAGCTTTATCCAAAAAGCATAAGGCTCACCCCCTCTGAGGTTCCCATCTCGGCCCTGGATGCAGCCCGTACTGCTCTAAACTTAGCACTCACCAGTACAGCTGAAAAATGGGTCCGCTGGAATCAATCCCGATTTTACTGCAAAGGTGATAGGATAGGCACGTTTTTAGCACATAGACTTTCCCCAAAAAGCAAACCCACTGCACTTCCCAAAATCAAAATAAACGGTAGTAACCTATCCCAAAACCCCCAACACATAATGGAACAATTCCATTCCTTCTACCAATCCCTCTATAGTAATAAGGACTGCCCGACGCAAGCGAAGGTCGATCAGTTCCTAAACACGGTGCAGAACCCAATCTTGAAAACTACACACCGCCAGATTTTGGACGCCCCCATTTCACAGGAAGAAGTCTGTGCAGTGATCAAACGATTAAAGTCCCACTCTGCTCCTGGCCCAAATTACTTCTCTATACCCTATTACAAAACCTTCTCCACCACTCTAGCCCCATACTTGGCTCAATTCTACAATGAGCTCAGGAGAGGGGGTTCCTTAGACACCTCTTCTAATATGGCCTATGTAACGGTTATCCCGAAACCAGATAAGGACCCTAGCGCAGTATCCAACTATAGACCGATTTCCCTTATCAATAATGATCTAAAGATTCTGACTAAAATCCTTGCAGATCGCCTGGCCTCTTTCATTAGTCTATACATCCATAAAGATCAGGTTGGCTTTATACCAGGGCGACAAGGCTCTGACCAGACACGTAGAGCCATTGACCTGATTTCCATTCTAAATTCTAACTGGGATAAGGGGGATCCAAGACAAGGCTGCCTTCTTTCTCTGGACCTGCAAAAGGCTTTTGATTCCATTCACTGGCCATTTATTTTTTCAACTTTACAGCGTTGGGGATTCGGAGAACCCTTTCTCAATGTTCTGCGGGCTCTCTACTCAACCCCCTCAGCCCAGGTGCGTCTGCAAGGATTCTACTCTGAATCTTTCCCTATATTGAGAGGGACAAGACAAGGATGTCCCCTTTGCCCACTTATTTTTGCCATAGCAATTGAATCTTTAGCAATTTCTATCAGGAACGATCCTAATATCCAGGGCATACCATGCGGCTCACAAATCCACAAATGCGCATTATTTGCGGATGACATCTTACTTTTTGTCTCCTCTCCCCTCACATCTCTCCCTAACATTTGTCACCTCCTAGATGACTTTGGCTTGGTGTCTGGACTTAAGGTTAATTATAACAAATCTCAAGCACTTAACATTAATATTCCAGGCTCACTCCTCTCTAGGCTCCGGGAGAATTTCCGGTTTTCCTGGAATGACTCGTTCATCACATACTTGGGGATAAAACTGGCTCCGAGGGTGGATCTCCTCTACCAAGCTAACTACCCACCACTATACAAAAAACTAGAGGGGGACCTCTCAAGGTGGTCAGGGCTTCCCATGTCCTGGTTAGGAAGGATCAATGCAATCAAGATGACCCTACTCCCGCATATACTTTATTATTTTAGAACCCTTCCGATCCCAATCAATAAAAGTCACCTTGGACACTTCCAAGCCAGAGTCATCAAATTCATTTGGGGGAAAGGTGGCCATAGATTAGCCAAGTCTGTCTTATATAGATCTAGGACAGAGGGGGGGACAGAGGGGGGGGCTAGGTTTGCCAAATTTGCTCTGGTACTTCCAAGCGGCACAACTTTGCTCTCCGGGATCTACTCGCGCTGGGAACACCCTGACTGGGTACACATTGAAAGGCTGGCAGTCCCACTTCATACTCTGGACTTCCTCCTATGGAGACCCAGAAAATCCAGACCCCCAATTATGTCACCGACGCTGTCTCACTCATTTACTTTGTGGGACTCCCTAAAAAGTAACACACACCTAATCTCCCCCTTAGAACCCTTGAAACACTTATTTCACAACCCAGATATCTACCCAGGCCTAGACATCAGAGCATTCCAGTGGTGGCTGGACAAAGGGCTCTACAGAATAGGACACTTTCTCAGACCTTTGGGCCCTCTAACGAAAGCATTTTGTGTGAGTAAACTGGATATGCCCAGGTCTGAATTCTTTAGATTCACACAGATTTCCGCGTTCCTTCACAAAAAATGCAGGTCCCTCCCGGAAGGCCCGCAAATTACCCCATATGAACAATGGTGTGGGCAAGGCATCGAGCAGAGGGGTGGGATCTCACTGATTTACAGGGCACTATCATCCAAACAGACCAAAACCTCATACATGCTGGCCTGGGAAGGCGATTTAGCCCAATCTTGGAACCTGGAGACTTGGAAAAGGAATTTTTCCTGCTCATACAAGGGCATCTTGAATACCGGTCTCATAGAAGCGAGCATAAAAGTTTTCACAGATGGTACTTAGTACCCACAAAATTGGCTAGCATCTTCCCAACAGCATCTCCTCTTTGTTTTAGGGGCTGTAACCTTAGGGGTGACATGTTTCACATTTGGTGGTCCTGTCCCAGGATTCGTCACTTTTGGCGTAAAATTTTCTCCTGGATCAGCATAATTGCCTCACGGTCTATTCTACCATCTCCTCTCATGGCGCTCCTCAACTTCCCAATCATGGGAGCGTCCAGGATTACACCACGCCTCATCTACTTTATCTTACTGGGTGCCAAGCTCACCCTGGCAAAAGCCTGGAAGACATCTTCGGTGTCACCCAGATTAGCTAAGAAAAAAAATTCTTGGATCATGAATCAAGAAAAGATGGCCGGTGTAATCTTGGACCTATCCGAGAAATTCTATCATACTTGGGAACCTTGGGCTTCTTTTGTTGGAATCACCCTTCCGCACTGATCTCGTTTACACTCCTGATTGCCGCTTACCTCTCCGGACGACCTTCTTTATCTTCTTCCTACTTTCTTTTCCTCTTATTTTCACCCCTTTTCTCTTTCCTCCTGTTTGCTTTCCTTTTTCTCTTCCCCCTTTTTTCCTTTTCTCTTATTCCCCCTCCTGTTGGGGGCGCTCCCTTTTGACGATTGAACCCCTCAGGGTTAGGTTATGTTTTTTACGTGATGGTTTCTTGGTTTATACCCTGAGGGGAAGTTTTCTTTTGTTTTTCTGTGACCTTTTTTTTTTTGCCTTTTTGATAGCTTGCGCATAACACCTGGTCTGCGCACAGATGCATGCTTCCTAGTTCTCATCTGTTATGTTTAAAATTCATGGTCAGCATAGGTGGCTGAACCAATCCTCCTGCTGGGGGGTTGGGGGGCTGGGGGGAGTTGCCCAGTCGCAGTGTGTTCCCATTTGGGGCGGCTGGGCATTCTTCCCCAGGCCAATCCCAACCCCAGGCGGAGGGTGATAACGAAAGACCTCCGGGTGCCCACAAGTTGGGAGGCCCCGTTGTCCTTTTATTGATTATGCTGAAGTAACCACATGATATTAACCTCAGTCTGGTTTGGTTATCCTTTTGTCTTTTCTATTGCACCAATTGCCCTTTACCTGCTTGATGTATCCGACTTCATGGGGGCGTCTTGCCCTGCTGTATTTCTTTATCTCTATGTTTTGTATTCCGTTGTTTTTATAACAATAAAAATCTATTGAAACAAAAAAAAAAAAAACTAGCAGGGTGAAGAAAAACGATTGATGCCTCCTCTCGCACTCTATAACACTTGATCTGATGCTTTAAATCTGGAAACAAGATATACATAAGCAGAGCCAGATGGCCTCTTACCAAATCTGAAGGGTCAAACTCTCCTTGTGCCAACCATACACTTTGATGATTTTTCAGTCGATCCGCTCCAGATAATCACTCAGCAGCTCTCCCACAGTAGGAACACCAAAAGCAGGTAATCATTCAACACACTCTGGCAACAGCAGCGGTCAGCTGTGATGTTTCTACCTGGTCTCTTCCATAACAAATTGCAGGATGAATTTTTAACTTGCCTTTAACTTCATACACGGACTCCTCTGATGGATGTTTTTAAATTATTTGTTGAAAAAGAAAGATGAAGAACTTTATGGTGCAGTAAATCAAGGTGTTTATTCCAAAGATTTTCTTGTGCACATCACAGAAATATAGACAACACACACCACTAAGCTATCAGGCTACAAGCTGGTGTGTGGTAATGCCATGGGATTCCCTCCAACCGAAGCACTTTCCTGTAACAAGCATCGACTAGGAAATGAAACTTCCATACAGTATAGTAACTCTTTTCTGCCATTTGTGGTCTTGCACTTATCAATCACTGTAATGCTGCGTACACACGACTGGACTTTTCATCAGCAAAGATCCGATGAAACAAATCCGTTGGACAATTCGATCGTGAGTGGGCTCCATCTGACCTTTGTTGTCCAAAAATCTGACAGACTTTAGAAATAGAACATGTTTTAAATTTTAACGCCGGAACTCAGCCAGACCCGGTTCCTATAGGGAAATCCGCTCGTCTGTATGCTAGTCCAACAGGCGAAAACTGACGCTAGGGCAGCTATTGGCTACTGGCTATGAATTTCCTTATTCTAGTCTGGTTGTACGTCATCGCGTTCAAATCCGTCAGACTTTGGTGTGATTGTGTGTGGCCAAGTCCGTTCATTCGGAAAGTCCACCGGAACTCTGCCGAATGGCAGTAGAGAAGACCGTCGGACCTAGTCTGACGGAAAGTCCGGTTGTGTGTACGCGGCATTAGGGATGAGCTGAACTTCGATAGGTTAAGTTTGATCAGAGTTTGCGGAATTCTAAATAAGTTAATTGAAAATAATTGGAGCTGATTCTGTCAAATTAAAAATACCCATTATCTAACCAATTAGACAATTGTATGTAAAAAAAAAACATAGTATGGAGGTGGGCACTGCTCGGGGTAACATGTACCAATGAAAAACAAAGCAAAAAAAATCCATTGTGCCAGGAGTAGTCATTTTTTAAAACATTAATATTTACTAAGGAAAAAAAGGTTTTCAAATAGTCAACAAATTATATTTCCCTCCTTGCTTCTTTTTTCAAAAGAAAAAAGTGGCACACATACCTCAGAAGTCTTCTAGATACCACCCCCACTTGAATAAGTATGGGGTACATTGTGCTCCTATTCTATCACAAAAAAGCATGTAACCTAGAAATAAAGATACCCAAATGTTTCACAAGTCCTTTATTAAAAAAATAAGTCCCAAAATATGTCCCTCATAAATCCATTGTTAGTCCCGTGTGGCAGCAGGCAGGTAAAGTCACCTGGTTGTATTCAGGATGGTAAATATGTGTGTCCTAGATTCAGGCTTTATGCAGACTTTTACAATTAGAGGGGAAGAGTTAATGAGCCCAGCTGAAGTAGGTGGGCTCATTAAGGCCTCTACAAAAAACCCCAGCATGCTTAGGGAGATGCTCCATCCTGGAACCAGTTTTGTGTGTATAGACTGGGGAGTCTGAGATCTGTTCTGTGCGGTGAGTTGACGCCTGTGTGGCAAACCCCTACAATAGAGACAGGGACTGGGGCAGCACAAGGCTGCACCCAGTTGTTAGACAGGGAGTCTACGTGTGTAGTTAGAGGTCAAGCTGACCAGGATTTATTTTCTTGTTTTATTTTGTTTGGCTGTTATATGTATCACTGCATGTAGCCTAAATAAACCGGATCTTTTGTTTTTTTGCACCTACACCGCTGTCTGCTGTGCCTGACTTTGTGTTGTGAACCCATCCAGGGGGTCACACACACCCGCTACCGAGCTAACCCCCTCACAGTTGGTGGAGAATTTTGTCAGTTTTTTTTTTCAATTTTTTTTAAAGGCCAGCATGGAGGAGATACTGAGACAGCTGACTCTAGCAAATGCAAATCAGCAGCAGGCAAATGCAAATCAGCAGCAAACAAATGCGGGTTTACAAAAGAGCCTTGCAGCTCAGCAACAAGCCCAGCAGCAGGCAAATGCAAATCAGCAGCAGACAAATGCAACTTTGCAGCGGAGTCTGGAAGCTCAGCAGCAGACAAATGCAACTTTGCAGCAGAGTTTGGAAGCTCAGCAACAAGCCCAGCAGCGATCTGAAGCCCGCTTCATAGACCTGTTGCAGAAGCAAGAGCAGAGTTTTCAACAGAAAATAGAGACATTAATACAGCAACGTCCGCAGTCCAATGAAGCAAGTGGTTACAATAATACCGCATCCTTTGGTGGGAGCCGTTTATTGACAAAAATGACTGGAGAGGATGATCCGGAGGTGTTTTTGACCACATTTGAAAGGACTGCTGAAAGGGAAAAGTGGCCTAAGGAGCAATGGGCTGGACTGGTGGCCCCTCTGTTAACTGGGGAATCGCAGAAAGCTTATTATGACCTAGAGCCTGACCAAGCAAAAGACTATGTGGTGCTAAAAGCAGAAATATTGGCACGGCTGGGTGTCACCCTGGCCGTCCGGGCTCAGCGTGTGCATAATTGGACTTTTCAGGTGGGAAAACCCCCCAGGTCTCAAATGTATGATCTCATTCACCTGAGCAGGAAGTGGCTGCAGCCAGAGACTTTGACCGCACCAAACATTGTGGAACGTGTTGTTATGGATCGTTTCCTGAGAGCTCTTCCTACTGCCATCCAAAGATGGGTAAGCCATGGAGACCCAGAAAATGCAGATAAACTTGTGGATCTGGTTGAGAGGTACTTGGCTACAGAGAACCTGACCACCTCTTCCAGGGACTCACGGACTTTCCCCCCTAAGACCAGATCATCCCCAGTGGCAGGTAAGATGACTCCAAGGGGTGAGGGTGGAGAGAGTGAGAGGGTGGGAGTTCTACCTAAGGTCTGGCGGGAGCAGCCCAGGAAGCCCATGCTGCAAGAGGCAGCGAGAAAGATTATTTGCTACCGCTGCCGGCAAGAGGGACATATTACAGCCAATTGCCCAGTTGTGGATGAGCCTATGCAATGTGACTTTATAAGGGAGAGACGTCAGTCGCTGTTTGCGACAGTTGCATGCACTGCCATTCGGGGACCTGAGAAACATTTATGTAAAATGTGTATTAATGGTAGACCTGTTGATGTGTTGCTAGATTCAGGTAGCCTGGTAACATTGATAAAAGCTGAATTAGTTACTACAGAGGTCTCTGGGAAGAACAGGGTGGCTGTTATTTGTGTGCATGGAGACACCCGAGAGTATCCTGTAACTTCAGTGTTTTTTGAGACCCCCAAAGGTAACCTCTCTTATCAGGTGGGGTTAGTGTCTCACTTACCACATGATGCTATTGTGGGAAGGGATTTTCCAAAATTCTGGGAACTCTGGGATTGTCCTGAGCCCCCCACTGGTGCCCCTATAAACCAGGAAGATGACCAGAATTCCTCTGGGGGTGGTGAGGACTCTCCTGAATTTCCCTTGTCGGTATTGGCGGGGGAAACTCGAGAAACTGGGGAGGAGCCAACATCCTCAGTTGAAAACATGCCGTCTGTGGAGTTTTCGGATCTTGAGGTTCACAGGGAAAATTTTGCCACAGAACAGTTAAAAGACCCCACCCTAATAAAGGCCCGGGAAAATGTGGTGAAAATAGATGGCGAGTTAGTGAACCCAGATAAGACTTGCCCTTATCCTTACTTCACTATGGAAAGGGACCAGCTGTATCGAGTGGCTCAAAGGGCAGAAGAAACCATTGAGCAACTTGTAGTGCCCAAACCTTACAGGAAGTTGGTATTAGAATTGGCCCATGGGCACATTCTGGGAGGTCATCTGGGGACCGAAAAAACCAGAGAGAGGGTACTGCAGAGATTCTATTGGCCTGGGGTCATGAAGGAAACAGAAAATTATTGTTCCTCCTGCCCTGTGTGTCAGAAGTCGGCACCTATGCCACATTTCCGTAACCCGTTGGTACCCCTTCCTATCATTGAGGTCCCCTTTGAGAGGATCGCAATGGATTTGGTTGGTCCGATAATGAAGTCTGCTAGGGGGCATCAGTACATTTTGGTTATATTGGACTATGCCATCCATTATCCGGAAGCAATTCCTCTCCGAAATACCTCGGCCAAAACCATAGCCAAAGAGCTTTCTCTTGTTTTTAGCCGCGTGGGTATTTGTAAGGAACTGCTTACGGACCAAGGTACACCCTTTATGTCCCGGGTTATGAAAGAATTATGCAAGTTGTACAAAGTGAAGCAATTGCGTACATCTGTGTATCACCCCCAAACAGATGGGTTGGTTGAAAGATTCAACAAAACCCTAAAACAAATGTTAAAGAAGGTGGTGGATAGAGATGGAAAGAATTGGGATTGTCTAATACCCTATCTGATGTTTGCCATTAGGGAGGTACCCCAATCCTCTACGGGTTTCTCACCCTTCGAGTTGCTCTATGGGAGACACCCAAGAGGGCTGCTGGATATCGCCAAGGAAACTTGGGAAAATGAGAGTTCTCCTCACAGGAGTGTGATTGAGCATGTTGCCCTGATGCAAGATAGAATTGCACAGGTACTGCCAATTGTAAAGGGACATTTAACACAAGCGCAGTTAGCACAGCAGAGAGTGTACAACCGTGGGGCCAAGACACGTACTTTTTCCCCGGGGGATAGGGTCTTGGTGCTAGTCCCTACGGTTGAAAGCAAATTTCTGGCCAAATGGCAAGGTCCATATGAAGTAATTGAAAAAATTAGTGAGGTGAACTACAGGGTTAGACAGCCAGGAAGGCGAAAGCCGGAGCAGATCTATCACGTCAATCTGCTGAAAGCCTGGAGGGATAGGGAATCCCTAGTCGCAGAGACTTTGTCACAAGTACAGCCTGATTGCTTAGTTCCTGAGGTTGGAATAGCAGACACCTTATCGAAAGCCCAACAACAGGAGGTTAAAGAGTTTGTACTTCGTAACAAAGAGATTTTCTCTGAGCTTCCGGGACAAACATCTGGCGTAGAGCATGACATTATCACCCCGCCAGGAGAAAGGGTAAAACGAAAACCTTATAGAATACCAGAGGCCCGACGGGAGGCAATACGTGGGGAGGTTCAAAGGATGTTGGAATTGGGTGTGATAGAGGAGTCCCAGAGTGACTGGTCCAGTCCTATCGTACTAGTGCCCAAACCTGATGGGAGCTGGCGGTTTTGTAACGATTTTCGACAATTAAATAAAGTTACAAAATTTGACACCTACCCCATGCCGCGTATAGATGAGTTGATTGACCGGCTGGGAACAGCCCGATATATGACAACTCTTGATCTCACCAAAGGGTATTGGCAAATTCCCCTGGCCGAGTCGGCCAAGGAGAAAACTGCGTTTGTAACCCCAGATGGGGCATTCCAATATAAGAGAATGCCGTTTGGGTTACAGAATGCACCGGCAACATTCCAGCGGAAAATGGATAAGATTCTGAGGCCCCATCAGAAATATGCTGCAGCTTACCTGGATGATGTGATTATCCATAGCACAGACTGGGTCTCACATTTGCCAAAAGTACAAGCAGTCCTAGACTCCATCCGGGAAGCTGGGTTTATGGCCAGTCCAAAGAAGTGTACCATTGGACAGGAGGAGGCCAAATATCTTGGGTACACTATTGGGAGGGGGGTGATAAAACCCCAAGTCAATAAAGTCGAGGCCATACAGAGTTGGCCACGTCCCAACAGCAAGAAACAGGTACGAGCCTTTCTGGGAATCGCTGGCTATTATCGACGATTCATTCCCCATTTTGCTTCTCAGGCTGTGCCCCTCACCAACCTGACAAAAGGGAAAGAGTCGGTTATGGTTAAATGGTCCCCAGAGGCTGAGGAAGCATTTCAGTCCTTAAAAACAGCCTTATGTAGCCAGCCAGTGTTGTACTCACCAGACTTCTCTAAGGACTTTGTTGTACAAACTGATGCATCAGACGTTGGGTTAGGAGCAGTGTTATCCCAGGTCTGGAACGGGGAAGAGCACCCAGTCATTTACCTCAGCAGGAAGTTAAAGTCCCATGAGGTAAATTACTCCACGATTGAGAAGGAATGTTTAGCAGTGAAGTGGGCTCTAGATTCCCTTCGGTACTATCTGCTAGGTAGGCACTTTGACCTGGTGACTGATCACGCTCCTTTAAAGTGGAGGGCTCAGAACAAGGAGACCAATAGAAGGGTAAATAGGTGGTTCCTGGCCCTACAGGAATTTAACTTTACAGTTAAGCATCGCCCTGGTGTTAAAATGGGGAATGTGGATGCTTTGTCTCGGATACATGCGTGTCTGACTGCTGGTGTTACAACCCCAAGGTTGAAACAAGAGGGGGGGGTATGTGGCAGCAGGCAGGTAAAGTCACCTGGTTGTATTCAGGATGGTAAATATGTGTGTCCTAGATTCAGGCTTTATGCAGACTTTTACAATTAGAGGGGAAAAGTTAATGAGCCCAGCTGAAGTAGGTGGGCTCATTAAGGCCTCTACAAAAAACCCCAGCATGCTTAGGGAGATGCTCCATCCTGGAACCAGTTTTGTGTGTATAGACTGGGGAGTCTGAGATCTGTTCTGTGCGGTGAGTTAACGCCTGCGTGGCAAACCCCTACAATAGAGACAGGGACTGGGGCAGCACAAGGCTGCACCCAGTTGTTAGACAGGGAGTCTACGTGTGTAGTTAGAGGTCAAGCTGACCAGGATTTATTTTCTTGTTTTATTTTGTTTGGCTGTTATATGTATCACTGCATGTAGCCTAAATAAACCGGATCTTTTGTTTTTTTGCACCTACACCGCTGTCTGCTGTGCCTGACTTTGTGTTGTGAACCCATCCAGGGGGTCACACACACCCGCTACCGAGCTAACCCCCTCACACCCGATACGCACCACCTGTGAAAAATAATAAAATTCAATAATGTGGAAAACAGTATGGATGAAGACAACTCACCACTCCAGGTGAAATAAAGAATCCTAATGGACACTGCATGTGTGGGCCGGCCCCGGCTCCCCTCCGTATGTTGCAACAAATGAAGAAATAGCTGCACACCACAGCTAGTCCCAAACTCCTCTATTGGAATTCTAAAGATGACACATACAGGACACTGACAGGCTGCACGGTTGACGCGTTTCACACACTAAATGTGCTTAATCATAACCAATGATGATGTAGCACATTTTTAGTGTGTGAAATGCATCAATCATGCAGCCTGTCAGTGTCTTGTATGTGTTACCTTGGGGATTCCAATGAAGGACTTTGGGACTAGTTGTGGTGTGCAGCCATTTCTTCATTCATTGCAAAATCGAACACAGTGCTTGTAACAGAATGATAGCTCCCTGAGCTGTCATCAGCTATACAAGGGCAGGGGCAGGGATAGTGGTGACATAATTGACCAAATATGGCCAAATATTGACAGTGATGTCATCTCTCTCTTCATCCCTTTGCTTCTGTGGCAGGGATTTCAAGTGATACCAGAGGTTCCTAGAGAGGCAGAAGCTGCAAGCACCTGCTGCTTTCTTAGCAACCACTGACAGCCATAAGCTGTCATATATAAAAGTGGTAGAAATGCTGCTCACTTTTGGATCCCGCTGAACAGGGGGCCAAATGGGTAAAAGTTCAGGTTTTTGTCCGAATGCCTGAACAGCTAAAGCTTGTTCTGAACCTTGGCCTAGAATCCAGAGAGTTCCACAGTGATTCAGAAACTGAGTTAAGAATATAAATGTATATAGGATTATTAAAGTGGACATAACATCACATATATGTCTTATGATGAGTGCATACATGCTAATTGATGTGTGCATGCAACACTTATAGGCATTTATTACCTCTCCCAGAGATCACAGTATCCCCCGACCTGACAATGCCTTTATCTGCTTTTCTCTTGGGCAGAGCCATCTTTGTTCAGGCACTATCTAGGGTTTACTTCCTGGGCTGCGATGCTGGCTCAGAGACGGCTTAGCCATGCAAATCCTTGTGCCTGTTAATTTACATATGTTTGGCACAGTTTAGTCTCTCAACATATGACTTGTTACAAAATTATAATGTTACACTGTGATTACTGGGGAAAATGAGAACGAGGAACTGATCTTTTACATGATACTAAGAATAATCACATAAACCAGTTTTATACCAAGATCTAAGATAACAAACAGCTCATTTTAGCCACGCTTTAACCCTGTTTAACCAGCACTGTTTAAGCAGGCCACTAGCGGGGCGACTGAATCAAGGGGTTTAAAGCGCCCGTGCTGTGGTGCTTCCACAGAGATTTTCAGGTGATTCGGAAGCACTGCCCATTCCTTTCAATGGGCAGGACGTCTTTGGTGCGCTATATACAGCACTCCTAAACCACCCCAAAGATGCTGCTTGCAGGACTTTTCCTAACATCCCACAAGCGCACCACCCCAGTGTGAAAAGTCACTCTGAAATTAATGGGAGACGGTTTTCAGACACTATTTAGAGTCTATTTATTGTGCTAAAATGCCTGAAAACCACCTCATTGTGAAACTGGCCTAACACATTCCTTCCTTTTGCTGTTAAAACATTTTATAGCCTACCTTGAACATCAATGTCACTTCAATAACTGCAGAGTTGTTGAAGCCCTACATCAGCCATTTTTTCTGCATTCCATGGTAATGAATTATTTTGTTTAATTCAATAAAATTCAATTTTAGGTGCATAGTTTTGATTCTTTCAGCACTTTTGCTCATGAAGCCATCTACGTACAGCAGATGAAAATAATGCTGAAGACTATATCATAGAACAAGGTTAAATGTTTCAAGCAGCTTTCATGAGTAGCACAAAAAATATATATATACTTATCTTTTTAGCTTCTGCTGAAGGACAAAAAATCTTTTGTGGCAGAGGAATACCTAGCATATCTGGAACCTGAGGCAGATCATGTTTTTACATTCTCCCTCTCCCGTACATCAAAATGATTTTCAGTAATAATCATGAAATTAAATGTCATACATGAGGGCATCTCCAAGATGGAGCTAGGTGAGGATGCTCTGCAGTGGAGCTCCCAGAAGCCAGAGTCTCAATCCTTACATTTTTGGGTGCGACCTTAGGTCCTTTATTACAATATTTTTAGTAGAGGAGACCCACTATTCAATCTCCATAATACACTCTCTGAAACAATCCTCATGAAAAGTCCTTTCTAATGAGCCTGCTGTCAGACTGCAAGTGGTCATTGTTAGTGGTGAGGGTTGTCTGGCAGGTGGTAATGGCCTGCATGACTACTATAAAGTATTTCGCACCCAGACAGCTGCTGCAACAAACAGTTTACATAACCAAAGAATTTCTGCACAAACTGAAAGAAACCGTCTCAGGGAAGCTCATCTGCATGCTCTTCGTTCCTCATCGTGGATTCGACCTGACTGCATCGTCGTAACCAATGGCACTTTGGAGAGGTGTTCTTTTCACTGTTTCACTGTAACCAACGGCACCATCTGGCACTTTGGAGAGGTGTTCTTTTCACGGATAAATCCTGGTTTTCACTATACAGGGCAGATGGCAAACGGCGTGTATGGCATTGTGTGGGTGAGTGGTTTGCTGATGTCAATGTTGTGGATCGAGTGGCCCATGGTGGCAGCGGGGTTATGGTATGGGCAGGCATATGCTATGGACAAGGAACACAGATGCATTTTATTGATGGCATTTTGAATGCACAGAGATACTGTGACGAGATCCTGAGGCCCATTGTTGTGCCATTCATCCACAACCATCACCTCATGTTGCAGCAAGATAATGCACGGCCCCTTGTGGCAAGGATCGGTACACAGTTCTTAGAAGATGAGTGAAATCATCCCAGTTCTTGCATGGCCATCATACTCACCAGACATGTCATCCATTTAGCATGTTTGGGATGCTCTGGATTGGCGTATACAACAACGTGTTTCAGTTCCTGCCAATATCCAGCAACTTCGCACAGTCATTGAAAAGGAATGGACCAACATTCCACAGGCCACAATCAACAACCTGATCAACTCTATGCGAAGGAGATGTGCTGCACTGTGTGAGGCAAATGGTGGTCACACCACTGGTTTTCGGACCCCCTGACCCCCCATTACAGTAAAACTGCACATTTTAGAGCAGCCTTTTATTGTAGCCAGCCTAAGGCACACCTGTGCAATAATCATGCTGTCTAATCAGCATCTTGATATGCCACACCTGTGAGGTGGATGGATTATCTTGGCAAAGGAGAAGTGCTCACTAACACAGATTTACACAGATTTGTGAACAATATTTGAGAGAAATAGGCCTTTTGTGTACATAGAAAAAGTTGTAGATCTTTAAGTTCAGCTCATGATAAATAGGGGCAAACATAAAAGTGTTGTGTTTATAATTTTGCTAAGTGTAAACAAAGGGGGCTTCAAATGCAACTCCTGACATCACCAAGGGGCTGCATGTAATATTCAGTGAATGTAATGCTACAGAAAGCTGTCAGACTGCAGACAACAGGCAACCAGAGCCTGGAAGCATGCTTTAGGAATTGTGTAAGTACCAAATCACAGACTACTGTCTGCAAGGACCCTGAATGACACACTATAAGTACCAATAAGGGACTTATAAAAAGTGAATGTGACATTGTGCAGACATTCCCCGGGGCTGAATCATTGATTGTATAATAAAACACATTTCACCAGGGCTGAACACTGAAAATGTCACAACTTTGTTCATCCAGCACAAGTGTTCACCTATAGTTCCCTATTGACACATTTCACCCTTGTAGGCTTAAACGATAAAGCCATCAATGGTATAATGCATTAAAGGCATTGTGTGTGTGTGTGTATGTGGGGGGGGGCGGGGGGGTAACTTGTGTTTGTGCTGGCTGAATAATGCTGAATAAAGTTTATGATAAGTGACATCAACCATTTCTGGCCCTGCATTTACAGTGATAGAAGCAGAGTGGAGACTGGCTCTTTTTGGCTGGCAACTGCCTTGCCAAGGGCCAAGACTGAGGTGGATCAGCAGAGTTTGGATCAGTGCCTTTCTTTGGAATCTTCAAACTTTTCCCCCAGAAGATTCCCCTTCAGAGAATGTTAATACGTATAATAATTTATAATAATTGAATACGTATAATAATTCCCATAAATACTTTTCTCAAGCCACAACAGTGCCTTTATAGGAAGGGTAACATCACACTATGGACCAAATCCCTGTTCAGTGGGTTGGTCACCTGTCAGGAAGTGAGAGAGGAATCTCATCTCTTTTTGAAAACAAATGTATTTATTATTTATGGGTATGAATGTGGCGCTTACCAATCTCTAATCTGAAAATACATATAAATATAACTATACAAATGCACGTTATTTAATTGTCATTTACACTAATTCATATTTGTTTATATTATATCAATTTAAGAATGTTATCATTTAGTCAGCTATTTGCTTATTGTCCATTTTTTTTGCACATGTGGGCTTTTTTTGCACATTTATATTGGATGATTATTGATTTTATATATATATATATATATATGCAGTGGTGTGAAAAAGTGTTTGCCCCCTTCCTCATTTCCTGTTCATTTGCATGTTTGTCACACTTGCCCCCCTTGTTAAAACATACTATAACTGTGGTTGTCCACACCTGAGTTCAATTTCTCTAGCCACACCCAGGCCTGATTATTGCCACACCTGTTCACAATCAAGGCATCACTTAAATAGGAGCTGCTTGACACAGTAAGGTCCACCAGAAGATCCTTAAAAGCTACACATCATGCCGAGACCCAAAGAAATTCAGGAACAATTGAGAAAGAAAGTAATTGAGATCTATCAGTCTGGAAAGGGTTATAAAGCCATTTCCAAAGCTTTGGGAATCCAGCGAACCACAGTGAGAGCCATTATCCACAAATGGCGAAGACATGGAACAGTGGTGAACCTTCCCAGGAGTGGCCGGCCGCCCAAAATTACCCCAAGAGTGCAGCGACGACTCATCCAAGAGGTCACAAAAGACCCCACAACAACGTCCAAGGAACTGCAGGCCTCACTTGCCTCAGTTAAGGTCAGCGTTCATGCCTCCACCATCAGGAAAAGACTGGGCAAAAATGGCCTGCATGGCAGAGTTCCAAGGAGAAAACCACTGCTGAGCAAAAAGAACATCAAAGCTCGTCTCAATTTCTCCACAACACATCTTGATGATCCCCAAGACTTTTGGGACAACATTCTGTGGACCGATGAGACAAAAGTGGAACTCTTTGGAAGGTGTGTGTCCAAGTATATCTGGCGTAGAAGGAACACTGCATTTCATAAAAAGAACATTACACCAACAGTAAAATATGGTGGTGGTAGTGTGATGGTCTGGGGCTGTTTTGCTGCTTCAGGACCTGGAAGACTTGCCGTGATAAAAGGAACTATGAATTCTGTTGTCTACCAAGAGATCCTGAAGGAGAATGTCCGACCATCTGTTCGTGTACTCAAGCTGAAACGAACTTGGGTTCTGCAGCAGGACAATGATCCTAAACACACCATCAAGTCCACCACCGAATGGCTGAAGAAAAACAAAATGAAGACTTTGGAGTGGCCTAGCCAAAGTCCTGACCTGAATCCTATTGAGATGTTGTGGTATGACCTTAAAAAGGCCGTTCATGCTCGAAAACCCTCTAATGTAACTGAATTAGGACAATTCTGCAAAGATGAGTGGGCCAAAATTCCTCCAGGACGCTGTAAAAGCCTCATTGCACGTTATCGCAAACGCTTGGTTGCAGTTGTTGCTGCTAAGGGTGGCCCAACCAGTTATTAGGTTTAGGGGGCAATCACTTTTTCACACAGGGCCATCATGGTTTGGATTTTTTTTCACCTTTAATAATAAACACCTTCATTTACAAATTGCATTTTGTGTTTACTTGTGTTGTCCTTGACTATTGTTTAAATTGGTTTGATGTTCCGAAACACTTAAGTGTGACAAACATGCAAAGGAACAGGAAATGAGGAAGGGGGAAAACACTTTTTCACACCACTGTATATATATATATATATATATATATATATAATTTTTTTTTTTTTTAATTAATGAGGGTTTTTTTTCCTAATTATTTGTTATTTATCTTTATAAATTTTTAGTTGCATGATTACTATTGAGGATTAATATATTTTTACGAGAACACCAGTGGCGGCTGGTGAAGTTTTTGGATGGGGGGGTGCCAGACCCCGCCCATCATTTTTTGACTCCTCCAACTTCTCATAAACCACGCCCCTTATATAATCCACCCAATCCGTCCCCTGTATTCCACTTCCTTCCACCCATAGTTAAAAAATTCTACAGGTTGCATCTTTTACGTTATAGAGGAGGTCTAGGGCTAGAATTATTGATCTCAGTCTACCGATCACGGTGATACCTCACATGTGTGGTTTGACCACCGTTCGGACGGCCGGGTGCAGTACTCATGTATGCACGCGAGGTCGTCGGGACTGGGTGCTTTAAAAAACATTTTTTTTTTTATTTATTATATTTATTTTTTCACAGTTTTAAAAAAAAAATTGTGTCACTTTTATTCCTATTACAAGGAATAGAAACATTCCTTGTAATAGAAAAAAGCATGACAGGTCCTCTTAAATATGAGATCTGGGTCAAAAAGTCCTCAGATCTCATATTTACACTAAAATACAAAAAAAGGTTTATAAAAATGTGTTTGCCAGCAAATTAACTGTGAGTAACAACAAGCAACAGAGCAGACCATTACTTTTCACTTTGCTGAATAAGAATACCGCATGGCATGATGTGATCCTCCTGCAAGAAGCATTAAATTATTTGTTTCTTTTACAAAATGCTTATTGCTCTAATAATAATTCCTGCACAGCACACAACAGAGAGTGGTCTAGTAAAGGCTTAGGCCGGCCGGGGTGCATTTGATAATTAATTATTATTTGTAAATTCATTATTCAATTTTTTTCCCAGAGACAGCAATTATGCAAACTCACCTCACTGTCTTGCAGCTCCCCTTGGGCTAAGGAACGGAGCTGCCGACGTCACTTCCGGGTTTCGTGAAGCAGCCGAAAGCCGGAAGTGACCTGCCTGTCTTTGAATGACAATGCTCCCGCCCGTAGAATCACAGTGATTTTACGGGCGGAAGCTAGTCGGCGTTCTACATTGCGCCGCAAGGCAGGTTTTTGACCTGCAAATGAAGCGCCATGGATGCAATTTTGTGATTGCATTGACGTGGCGCTTCTCATAGTGCACTGCGACCGGCGCCACAGTACACTGTGTTAAATTGTTAAATAACTTTTTTTTAAAAAAATTTTAAATGTCTTAAAGGGCCCGTTTTTTTTTTTACTTTTTTTTTACACTATGGGGGGGGGGGGGGGCAGCACCCGGGCGGCCCCTATGTATGGGCCGCCACTGGAGAACACTTCCTTTATTATGAGAGTCTATTTATACTGATCACTGAGGTTCTATTGATTATTGAGGTTTATTTTTTATTGAGCACTATTGAGTCAATTTAGCTATTTAGAGAGTCTACTGACAGTGAGTTTGAGGTCTGTAGGCCCTTGTACACACGGTCGGAAATTCCGACCACAAAATCCGTCAGATTTTTTCAGACGGATTTTGTCTGAAACTGCTGTTGCATACACATGGTCGGACAAAGTTTTTGGAAAATCCGATCGTTCGGAACGTGATGACGTTCGGAACGTGATAATGTTCGTTTGTTGCGACGGGACTACGTTCAGCCTAGTAGCCAATAGCTTTGCTCTCGTACTTTGATCTGAGCATGCGGGGCACTTTGTCTGCTCGGGATTCTCTACAAATGGTCAGACAAAGTCAGATCGGATCATGTTGTTGGAAAATTGTATATCAGATGGAGCCCAAACACGGTCGGATTATCCGACAACGCGGTCCGATCGGACATTTTCCGTCAGAATGTCCGACCGTGTGTACAGGGGCTAGGAGTGTGTATTTTCGGGTTTCTCCTTGCTTCCTCACAACTGTGTGATCCAAGGGGAAGAAGAGTATTGTTCATTGATTAGTGGAGGCTGTTACTATTTGATTGCTGTCTCCATTATCTATGAGATATCAAGCCCCAGACGCTTTTTTATTCCTGTGGAGCTTCTTTTCTTATAGTACCTTCAGAGGACCATTTGTATAGTTATATTTATATGTATTGTCAGAATAGAGATTGGTAAGCGCCACATTCATACCCATAAATAGTAGCTTGTTGTTTTGGTGTGGGAACACCCTGATGTTGGCAGCTGCCTGTTGATTTTCTCTCCTATTGGTTTGCGCATTGATCTCCCCTTATTTACAAATGTATTTATTGCTGCCTATGTTCGGAAGATGTTCCTGAAAACCATCAAATTGTCATTAAGAAATGAGAAATCCCCCAGTTGGGACATAAACAGCAACAGAACCTTGACAAACATTTACATATTTTTTTTACTTTAGCCAAAGAAAAAAAAGTTTTGCCCAGAGTAGAGCATTAAGCTTTAAATAATAAAGAAATGCAACAGAAAATACCTAGAATATACAGTTAAGGAACTTTGCAGATTTCAAGTCACATGAGATTTGTGATACTTTGGGCTATGCTTGATGTGCCCCCCTTGGCTGTATTGTCCTTCATTTTCTCTTCCTTTGACAATTTTCTTTATCTGTGTTTCAATAAAAATCTGAATTTTTATACGACAAGCCCGTGAGCCTATAGCGATGAGATAAAAGTCTGGGTTTTCTTTCCTTGTTACAACTTCAAAGGCAACTGCACTTTTCCTTTCTTATTTGCTGGCTTACCTGTAGAAGATGGCACATACACAGACAGATATAAATAATATTTTCAGGATAAATAGCTTTCAGAAAGACAGGGTCAGTGTTGAAAATGTGGGGACACTTTCTTGTCACGTTGATAGGTCGATGTGTATGCCACTGCAGCTGTGTAACCTTGTCCCAAATAGACATAGAAATACAGATTCTCTTTTGAAATTTTCTAGCAGAGTACAGCATTCTTAAAAATGGAAGATATCTGCATGTCTAACACCCATCACATGTCCAAAAATAAAGACTCTATTCTTTGTCTTATGCCCTGTACACACGGTCGGATTTTCTGATGGAAAATGTGCGATCGGATCATGTTGTCGGAAAATCTGACCGTGTGTTGGCTCCATCTGACTTTTTCCGTCGGATTTTCTGACGCACAAAGTGCACAAGATCTACAATTTTCCGACAACAAAATCCGATCATATAAATTCTGATCATGTGTGGACAATTCCGATGGACAAAGTGCCACGCATGCTCAGAATAAACTAAGAGACGAAAGCTATTGGCTACGGGCCCGTTTATATTACCGACGTACGTGTTTGACGTCACCGCGTTCAGAACGATCGGATTTTCCGACAACTTTGTGCGACCGTGTGTATGCAACACGAGTTTCTTCCAAAATCCGTTGGAAAAAATCAGACGGATTTTGTGGTCAGAATGTCTGACCGTGTGTACAGGGCATTAGGCTGTTGGGTAGAGCCATGCAAATAGTTTATTTTTAACCCTGGGCTAACTGTGTATCCATAAAAGCAGGATGAATTTGTATGGCCCCACCCACTATTCAAAGGTAAGAAATTAAAATCCCTTGTTTTTTTCAATCTGTGATGGATCTTAGACATGCAGATGCCTTTGGTTTCTTTTATGTCATCTGCCTATTTGTACTTTTGTCTCAAGGAAAGAAGGGTGACCCCTGAATACCGCACATCCATAGTGTCCTACAGAGATGACTGAAGTGGCAACCTCAGCCTGGACTCTGATGAGGCCACACCACCAACTGATTTTTCTCTGGAAATAAACGCTCTGGGGACGTGGCCTGGTCGGAGCCCACACTGAGGTTGCCACTTCACTCATCTCTGTAGGACACTATGGATGTGCGGCATTCAGGGGTCATCCTTCTTCCTTCTTTCCTTGAGCCATTACAGGAGCCAGGGCGGGCTTCTGGAATTCGCCTACGATGCATGATATGCAGGTGCCATTAAGTAGGGAGAAAGGGGGCAGGCCTAGTGACATCTACACCCTTAAGAGCCATCAGCTGTCACAGGCAACATGGTGGCGCCAGACCCGTGCAGCAGCTGCAGAGAGAAGGAGAGAGAGGAGCTGCAGAGAGAAGGAGCTCAACGTTGGATCCACTGGCTAGGTGAGGATTCTTACTGTGGAGAACACAGTATCAGGTAAGCAGGGGAAACAATTGGGGGAGTGCAAAGGCAGAAGTTATTTTTTAAAGACTGTGCATGGTCACATTGTGCATTATGTGCCAGTGCCAAAATTTGTACATTTTTATCAAACTTGAACCATGGAAATGTTCTGCAAATTCAAGTTCAACCTGAATCAAATTTCACACCCAAAAAGGACCAGATGAGAGTGTGAAATTGGTGCCAGAAATGGCAAGATCACTGCACCGAGCGAGGGGTGAAGGTTACTGCACTGAGAAGGGCTGTGAAGCTTATTCGTAGGGGGTGATGTTTTGATTTTCTATTTTAAGGCAAAGCAAGGAAGCAGAAACCCCTTTACTATATTAATGTGTTTTTATCAAACAAGATTGCAGTACATACAAACTACTTACAATTGTAAGAAAACAGTAAAAGGCATTCAGAGTATTATACATATGCATACAACACACATGCACACGCTACCTAATCTTCCTAGCAAAAGAGCATTGATCTATATGCAATAGAGATACACTAAAGTTACTTAGTTTGGGCGATAGTTCACGATTTCCGTAACAAACAAGCCTCAGGCTATGCAAGCAATTTTTGTAGGAAACCAGGTGCTCTCATAGTTTATATTTAGTGTCATCCCCAGGTGAAGTTGCTTCTTTGGTCTCCTCTCTGGCATAAAACTTTGTTTCTGTTAAAGAGCCCTTACTTCTTCATTCTTCTGGTTGTTATGAAGCCTTTCTTATGGACCCCCCCCCCCCAGGTCTTACTTACTAATACCACTTCCTGTTTTACTAGCCTTCATGCACCAGCTAAACAAGTTAATTAGCTTTTGAATAGAGGAAGCCCAGCTTCTAAATTCTAGTTAATAGATATTATTCCATATATTTATGCTATTAATACAATCACTAAAATAGCCATGGAAAAACTGGGGGGGGGGGGGGGGGATGGTTTGATTGCAAAACTTAAGCAATTGGACCTTTTAGGGTAGAAAGTATGCCA
Source organism: Lithobates pipiens (assembly GCF_037356315.1). Classification (NCBI taxonomy): domain Eukaryota; kingdom Metazoa; phylum Chordata; class Amphibia; order Anura; family Ranidae; genus Lithobates; species Lithobates pipiens. Next base: position 61,691,388 of record NW_027507784.1, read on the forward strand.
TGGAGCCACAGTGATTGGTGGGTGTTCCTAAAGGTTTTGGTTTATTTGGCCCAACTTTTACTCATTGCAGGTCCCAATCGGATTGATGTTTGCATGGTCAAACACTTTATTCATGGCCATAACCCAGACACACATGTATGTATTGCCCCTTGGGACATTTTGCCACTCAGTCCTCTCCTGGTTTAAACCATAAATGAATGAAACATTTCATTTAGTAAAACACGTTGGGGTAGATTTACTAAAACTAGTGCACACAGAATCTGATGCAGCTGTCCATAGTAACCAACCCGTTTCTATCTTCAGCTTATCAATTTAAGCTTTGACAATAAAACCTAGAACCTGATTGGTTACTATGCACGGCTACACCATTTTCTATGTTCACAATTTTTAGTAAATCGCCCCAAATGTGTCATAAAATATATATTTTTTTCTTTTACAAAATATTGTTTTCAGCCGAATGCAAGACTGGACATTTCTAAAATGTGCGATGAACTTCTGCACTTTAAATACGTTTTACTTCACTCACCCTCCTTCTTTACACCACTGTATTTGTTACGACAGCACAGGTGATCCTTAAGCCCACATGCCTGTGAAAGTACTATTGAGTGTACCATAGCTGTATCCTTAATGCAAGCTCTATTTTTCCAAGACAAGTATACCCTAATAGCTTTTTAGAAATAATTGATGACAAGTGCTGTGACGCACAAAGTATCCTCATGCAGCAGAGCGAAAGCTAGTACAGTATGATATAATAAATAAAAGTGACATTACGACTTGTATGGAAGTGGTGTGTAAAAAGGCAGAAGTAGGCCAGCCTGACCGAATATGATGCATTTCCTGTTTTACCAAAAGTACCCACTGTATCTGTCCTCTTTGTACTGCACATAACATGGTTTAATGTCAAGTGGGAGCGTATTTTCAGCGAGCCCGTATCTTGGACTATCGATGTAATGTGTACATTTGATGTGTTATGTTCAGCAGTAGTGGGCAGAGATTGCAAGGGAGCCCTGTGTAACAAAAAAAAATGTGGATCATCAGTGCCCACCTAACATAAATATAGTATAACTAAGCCCCTGAGGCTGGGTTCACACTGGTACGACATACGCTCCGACTTTGGAAACTCACGTCGCATGACAATGGTAAATAAATGATTTCCTATGAGAGCCCTCTTAACTGGTCCGACACAAGTCAGTCCGACTTTGAAAAATGTTCCTGAACTACTTTGGTTCGACTTTCGTCTTACATCAGCCCATTGACTATCATTGAAGTGGGATCAAAGTAGGATCCTTGTCCTAACCATTCGACTTGTGGCATCTGACATGGGGAATGCAGCAGCAGTAAAGGGAATTTATGGCACACTGGGATGGTTTTGATTGGTCAAAGTCACACTATCACAAAGTTGCATCAAAGTAGTATCCTGTCCATTCAAGTCGCATGGATGTAGGACCAATGTAGGACTGATGTCGCAGAGCTAAGTAGGATGACAGTTGTATGACTGTTGTGTAGAATCAGTGTGAACCCAGCCTCAGTCTCAGAGGGCCCCTGTGCAACTGCACAGTCTGTAAAAATGGTGTGTCCACCTCTGATGTTCAAATTTTGATATGCTGGCTGTACCATGTTTATATTATTGTAGTGCATGTACAATGTGCAGATTTTCACACGCTCTGTATTTTATCTCTATTTTTTCGCAATCACTTACCATCCCTGGTAAATAGATGTGACAATAATCAGGGCATATTCTCAGCGGGAACACGGGGGAACGCAGTTCCGACACCTCCTGTACTGAATGTATGTAATGGCAAGGGGTGTAATGGTGTGCTGGAGGGTCAATTAATTCTGGCTGCTAGGGGATCTATTGTTTCTGTAAGAGATCTATTATTGCATGCCGGTCTATTGTTGCTGGTGAGGAATCTATTATTGCTTGGGGGGTCAATTGCTGCTGGAACAGATCTTGGGAGGCGGGTCTATTGTTGCTGGCTGCAGGAGGGTCTATTGTTGTTGGAGGGCATCTATTTTTGTGTTGCAGTCTATTGTTGCTAGAAGGTCTGTTTTTACTGGTGGGGGATCTATTGTTGCTGGTTAGGCTTATGTTGCTAGGGGGTCAATTGTTGCTTGAATGGATCTACTGTTGAGGGAGGGGTTTATTGTTGCTGGCTGCTGGAGAGACTATTGATGCTAGGCTGGCTGTGGAGAAATGAGCTTTTGCTGCCAGTCTCTACTTTTGTTGGGGTTCATTGTTGGTGGGGGGGGGGGTGTATTGTTGTGGGGGGATCTATTGTTGCTGGGGAGGGTCTGTTACTGCTAGCTGTGGGAAATCTGCTTTACTGCTTTTCGTGTTATTGTTAACAAATTCCATACACATTACTTATCACCACAAAATGATAATTGGTTCTGTATTCTCTAAAAGGGGTGATACTGGGAGGTGGGTAAGGACAGAGACAAGCAGAAGGGGGAGTTTCTGCACCTATTCTCTGAGAATTTTTTTGATGTGAATAAAATACTTTTTACTCTCAACTCCACATTTCAACTGCTTCATCTAAAGTCCCAATTTCCTTTGAATGTATTCTCTGAGAAATAAAGCCCTGACATCAGTTAACATATTAATTTCTGTTACAGCGTTATGTATCATACCCTTTTTGCCCCCTTACCTGCTTTCTTCAGATGGGGCCATCAGGAGTTTCAATCAGAGGGAGAAAATATAAAGGTACTGCTATGCATTTTCATTAGAAGACCCATAATGCACGTTATGGAGCCCAGAGAAGTTTATAGGGAAGGGTGAGCATGCACAATTATGGTGAAGAATATTTCATCCACACAATCTGAATTTTTCTCTTCAGTTTATGTAAGTATACATATGGAGCGGGAGGGAAAAAAGAATGCTGTACTTTTTATCAGTTATCCTTTCATAGAAAATTATAAATATACACAGCAAAAAATATTTGAAAAAAAACAAAACAGTTTAAAACATATAGATTAAAAAATATAGCATACAATTCACCTAAAACCACTAAAGAGGCTGATGTGGACCAACCTTCTGTTTTACATCCTTATGCCACTGCAACCCACATCTGCTGGCCTTTGAATCATTATAATGTGTGCTCCTCAATGCACCAAATTTGGCTAGATCTGAACCAATAAGTAAAATAATCTCTCAAGAGGCAACCATTTTTTTTTACTTGTTTATTTTAGATTTCCATGGAATCACTTGGTCAACCAAACAACCAAACAATCAATGAATACATAAATAAAACCTTTCACCTGGGGCGGATCCATTTTTACGGACTCCATTTGCTCAGTGTGGATTACTCCATTGATATCCACTAAGCAACTGGATGACAGGTCCGTCTCCGCTCACTGTGCAGAGACGGACCAGTCAGAGTCCCGTTCTCCTCTATGAGGTGTTCGGATGAAAACAGACAGCCTGTCCATTTTCTTCCGTTCCCATCCAATCTGACCCACTGGACGGATAGCGAATGTCGCCATACATCTGTTTTCAGTGGATTTTGTCAGATCAGATGCCAGGCGTGTGTAAGTGCATACGTATCCGCTGCCATCTGCCTCCCCATAAAGGACAATGGTTGGTCCGATTGGTTCTGCCTAAAAAACGGACAGGTGGACCCGATCAGTCTGATTGGGTAAAGGGGTCCTAAAGAAGTGTAAATATATGTTATCAGATAATTGAGCTGAGTTTGGCATACAATCAGTTATCGATCAATAGGACAGTAGTGCTTACAAATTTGTAGGGACAAGTGGAAAAAAGAGGAAAAGAAAAAAACCTTTGTGTTTTGAATTTCCCTGTTCCAGCACTACTAATGAGGAAGAAAAAAATGGGGGGGGGGGTCTAATAGAGGACTGGAGGGGGAGGGGAACAGGGAGAGAAGGACTTGATAACAGTTGAGAAGATAGTACAGAAAAAGAAAACAAATGAGGGGTATGGAAAACTAAAGGGCCCATTTATGACTGAGGGCAAACACAGTGGCCCACATTTTATGTCTATTTCATAAAATGCCAGCTGGGGTGTGAATGTTACAGAAGTTCTCTCTGCTTATTACAGAAGAGAGAGCTTTGTGATTGACAGAGAGCTGATCATGTGACATTGACTGGTCACGTGGCCTGTCTCTCCTTTGACTTTTTTTATTTTTTCTTATAAACTCCATTTATTTTCATTGCACCCTGCTGTCTTCAAAGTACAAAGACAAAGGACCGCAAAGTGTGTTCCATGCTTTAGAAATGTGGGCTACCTGAGTTTTTTTTTTTTTTTACAGCAGCTGTAGTGCCTTGCCCATACTGCTCCTTTTTAAATGTCCCTGTAAATAAATAGGTAAATATATAAATTCTGGGGGAAATCATGTTAAATTGTGGCTTACATCCTGCAGTCATTACATAGAGACATCTGAGATGTGTCATAGATATTCTGTATTTTGTTTGAACTGTTACCAATAGTATATTAAATGAATTAAATTAATAGTATAGTAAATTCATTTGTATATAAAAAAAAAAATTTGAAAAAAAAAAAGAGCTGTTACCAATAGAACCATGTTTGCTTGAAACTCTCCAATTTTCCTTTAGTGAGGCCTTGAGATTCTCCATATGCATTTTATTTTGCAATCATGAGTTTTCCATGTTCATTTGATTGCATGCTGAGCTGTAAGGAAGCGGGTAGAGACTAAAACACAAAGGTATTGGATGGCATCTTGAAATATTTTATTACCATATCCTTAGCCAAAATGCACAGAAACAAATGCTACTGCTTTATCCGTTATGATGACACGCTGCTTTGTAATAAGAAACCTTTATTACCTCTTCTACATTTGTATTAGTTACTACCCTTAGGCATACAATACCAGCAAATGAAAGGCACCAGTAATTCAATTGGCCAGCTGCTGAATGTTTCTTAAGTGGAGACAAATTTCCCTTGCCTGGACATGCATGCAGAACAAGTGCGTTTCAGTATAGCTTTATTCATGGGTTAGACAGATTAATCTGTACTTTCCTGGATACAGCTGGTGCAGCTACACATCAGGAAAATATATTTATTTCATGCAGCATTTTCCACCTGATTCCCAAATGATTCTATTATGTCAGTAGACAATGTATTCATTTATGCTTGGATTGCATAATGCATGCTCCAATACAATGAGCCAGATGCAAGAAAATGTTGTCTTTTACGGGGCCACCTTCACTTGCTTTACACTGGGCCTATTCCAGCACAATTATATGTATAAAGTGTCATGCAAGGTTTTATAATTGTTAAAGAGACAATGGGGTTGATTTACTAAAGCTGAAAGGTGCAAAATCTGATTCAGCTCTGCATAGGAACCAATCAGCTTCCAGGTTTTATTGTCAAAGCTTAATTGAACTAGCTGAAGTTAAGAGCTTATTGGCTAGTACCATGCAGAGTTGCACTGAATTTTGCACTCTCTAGGTTTAGTAAATCAATCCCACCATCACCTTACTAATGCAGAGCAAAGTGACAATGTTTCTGCAAAGGGTCTGCCGACTTCCCTCTACTCACCCTACCAGCACTCCGTTTCTGCTTCTTCCTTCTCCACAGTCAGCGACAATACCTTGCAGTTTTGGATGAGCATGTGATCTCCTCCCCTGGGACAGTGCTTGGATCTTGCCCCCAATTATTTGGCCTAAGTGGACCATTTCCTGATGATGGCTTTGTGACAGACTGAAACATCAAAGGTTTCAGCGCTTTACTGCGTTACTTCCTCCTATACGAAACTTCCCGGGAATCGAGCTGAATGATGCAAACGGCGGCTTTTCCTATCAGGGCCGATTACCCTTAATAATCACCTGCTACACACGCCGGGTGCCAGGACTATAAGGCACTTTTAAATTTAAGTGAATTATTTTAATTTGTGTTTTTAATAAACCTGGTTTTACGGCATTGCGCAATAAAGGTTCTCCTTTGTCATTTCCATCCACACTTATGCGGTGCGTTCATGCATGAGACGTCATTTCAACAGGCTCCCTAGGGGTATCTCCACATGCCTAAACAATCATACTAGCGATAGTTGGTCAACATCCAGGGTGAGCGTACATCTGTGTGGGGCACCCAGTCTGAACATCATTGCATAGGACATGTCAATTTAAGCACAAGCAGTTTGTTTCATCACCTGATGGGACTTTATTAATTTTTTGTGTGTTCTACATGTTTACTGGAATGTGATCAACCCTAAGCGCAGCAAACTGTTTTTATATTCTCATTTTGCTTCTTTGTGATTTGCTTTTTAGCAAGTTTTTTACGGCAGCTGGAGTTTGATGATCAGTTCTTTTATACAAAGACGCTAAGGTTTATATTTTTCCATTTGGCCTAAGCACTGTCACATGACCTGAGGAGTGACATCCCACTTCCCCTGGTCACAAACAACATTAATATCCATGCTGATTGCAGAGGAAGAAACACACTTTCTAGAAACACTTTTGCCCTGTGTGGCAAGTTGATACCTTCTTTTTAAGACTGCCCACTGCAGCTGTCAAAACTGTTTATTCTATATCAATGCAGCAGCTATAGCATGCACCAGAATTTCAGTTTCTTGTTGGAGAGATATCAGTTTCTTGTTTGAGAGAGCAAAACTAGGGGCCAATCAGATGTGCTACCGTGTACATGTGATGACAAGAAACATGCTGGCAGCAGGAGAGATGAAAGTGAGCAGAGGGATGAGCTTTTTGGGCTGCCGCTGTTCATTCATTGTCAGGCTAGGACCTGGGATGTGATCAGGATACATTACTGAACTGCAGAAGAGAAAGGTTAGTCACCAGTCTGAGTCTGTTGCCTGGCAGGGCTTTGTAAACCTCTGGAAAGCAACCTTTTTGAAAGATAAAACAGTTCCAGTGTATGTATTACAATAATATATTTAGCCATACTGTATGTCTGAGAACAAAATTATCCAACACAAGCTATGGATTATTTTTGAAAACCATTCAGCTCTATTCTGGAAGTGCTGAACACAGATCAAGCTAGCTGATCGATTTCAATTGTCAGCGTCTGTGGACAGGCAGCACCCCATTGGAATCTGCGCTTAACACTTCCAGATGTAATTGGATTTTAGATGCCAAGACCACATTTACCAGTAAATAATTTGCCTACCTAAAAATATTTAACTTGCTTATATTTTTTATTATATACTGACAAATTTAAAAAAAGTTAAAATTAATTTGTTATAGATATATTTTTTTTAGTACTGTAGTTGCATCTGACAATTACATTGTTAAACAGATGTAAACCACCATCTTAAGGCTACAGTGGCATCTTCATGAAGAAGATTTTTGTTAATTAAATCTCATCTTCCATGTGATCACCATGATCGGCTGTCATGGTGAGAACATAGTCAGGAACCATGCTAATTGGTTCCCAAATAATTACTAAAACCCTTCAGCTGTCAATGACAGTTGCCGTCTGACAGCTTTCAGGCAGTTAGCTATCACATGAAGAATGTTTATGAAGTTCCTCTTGGCACAGGGGTTCATGCCTGGGGAAGCTAATCTACAGGTTGCCGATGCCTAGCAGCTAAGGAATTTATAAAAGCAACTAAAAGCTTGCTATAAGCATTGAAAATGCTTTGCAAACACCAGCTGTACGTGTTCTTTCTTCATTTAACATTTGCAGTCTGAAGCCCATGTCAACAAGGCTTAACATCTACTCAAGCATAGCCACAACTGTGCATACGGTTAGTAGTGACATATTGAATTCTACCATAGCTGTGATAATAACAGAGCAAAACAGAAACACCAGATTACAAAATAGCAAAATACAATTCTGCAAATGATGAACAGTTTTTCTCTAAGGTAAGATGGGATTTGTCTCTTCTTCACTATATTCCTCCAGTTATAAAGCTTCCTTCCTCTTCCTACCAACCAATTATACAAACTCCTCTTGAAATTAAAGTTGGCCTGGCTATGCCTGATCCACTATGGCAATTAACAAACCAAGTAATCATAATGCTCATCCTGGGCTTCGATCTTAGGTCAGGTGGCTTCTAAGGACCAATAATGGAGCCTTTATTGTTATACATTGTTACATTGGTCCAGCTTGGACATAACTATGTATATGACATACCTGGCCAATGCTGCTGGAAGTTGGAAACTACTGAAGAAAATACTGCTTCTCCCTTGTTCTCCATTTGCTCCCGGGTCTTGTTTGGAGTGGCTGCTCTCCTACATTGTGAACATGTGGCATCAGCTGCTTGGCACAGGGGCACCATTCAAAGAATGTTTAGCATTTTCGCAATAGATGCAAAGCATTCTCTGATTGGATGAGGTTGAGAGGTGGAGCAGTGACACGTTGGTTTATTTAAATAAGCCAATGCCAATGTGTTTAGCTGTGATAAGGAAAGCATAGGTAGACTTGTTCATAATGAGCATATAGTGGATTAGTGTATAACATGTTGGTACCATATGTTAACCGCTTCCGGACCACTCCATGTACTTTTACTGCAGCAGTGCCTTCTGTTAGCATGAAATCACGTACAGGTACATGACGGCTCCTTCCGGGTCTGCAGTGTGTGAACATGCGCCACTTGCGACCCACTCCCACTGCGATTAGACACAGCGGTAGCCAATCAGGGGGTCTGGTGGACCCGATGTTCCCTGGCGATCTCTTCGAAGAGAGGCAGAATGGTGGTCTGCCTATGTAAACAGGGCAGATTGCCGTTCTGTCAGAGGGGGAGATGGAGGTCTTGTGTTTCTGCTAAGCAGGAATAAAGATCTCTCTCTTCCCCCGTCAAAGCATCTCCACCAACAGTTATCAAGCACTCCCTAGGACAGTGTTTCTCAACTCCAGTCCTCAAGGCGCCCCCACAGGTCGTGTTTTCAGGCTTCCTATTATTTTGCACAGGTGATTTGATCAGTTTCACTGCCTTAGTAATTACCACGGCAGTTTCATCTGAGGGAAATCCTGAAAACATGACCTATTGGGTCACCTTGAGGACTAGAAATGAGAAACACTGCACTAGGGAAAAATGTTATCCTTTGATCATCCCTGATGTCAACTCATTCCTTGTCAGTGTCATTAGTGCAGTGACAGTGCATTTTTTAAGCACTGATCACTGTATTGCTGTCACTGGTCCCCAAAAATTGTCAGATTTGTCCATTGCAATGTCGCAGTCCTGCTAAAAATCATTGATCGCCGCCATTACTAGTAAAAATAAAAATGCCATAAAACTATCCCATGGTTTGTAAACATGATAACTTTTGCGCAAATCAATCAATATATGAGAATACATATTGGCCTAAATTGATGAAAAAATTTGATTTTTAATTATTTTTTACTGGATATGTCTTATAACAGAAAGTATAAAATATATATAAAAAAATAAAAAACACAGAGGTGATCAAATACTACTAAAAGAAAGCTCTATTTGTGGGAAAAAAAGGACATACATTTTGTTTGGGTACAGTGTCGCACGACCGCACAACTGTCAGTTAACCACTTCAATACTGGCCACTTTCGCCCCTTTCCTTCCCAGGCCAATTTTTCAGCTTTCAGTGCTCTTGCACTTTCAATAAGAATTGTGTGGTCATGTAATGCTGTACCCAAATTAAATTTTTTCAATTTTATCATTTTGTTCACACAAATAGAGCTTTCTTTTGGTGGTATTTATTCACAAATCAGTTTTTTCTTTTTTGCGATATAAGCAAAAAAAAGAGCATACATTTTTAGAAAATAGAGAAATAATATATAATATATAAATAATAATAGAAATAATTTCTACATTCTGTTTTAAAAAAGATCCAATAAAATCTAATTTTGTCATAACTTTTAGCCAAAATGTATTCTGCTACATGTCTTTGGTAAAAAAAATCCTGTTAAGTGTATAATAATTGGTTTGTGTGATCACGGACATATGTACGCAGATGATCATGTACAGGTGTGCGCAGATTATCATGGACATATGTGTGCAGATAATCATTGGGACATATGATTTTACTGTTACATATGTGGGGACGGGTGTTTTTACTGTGTGGGGACAGTGTTTTGGAGACACTATTTTGGGAACATTGTGTGTTTACATTGTGTGTTTACATTGTGTGTTGGGACACTGTGCCAGTGATCAGTGTGTGAAAAGCTGTAAAAAACAGCTCATACTCACTAATCACTGGCTGGCTGCAGCAATCCACTCTCCTCTCCTCAGTGACACATTCCGTGAGAGGAGAGGAGAGCCGATCCACTAGCAACCAGCTCTCTATTTACATCACATGATGGCTCTGATTGGACACAGCCGTCATGTAATCAGGAGGGTCAATCACAGATCCCTCCTACCGATCGGAAATGTGCCGGGTGACACGAGCGCAATGGGATCTGAGAGCCTACTGAGAGCCTGAGCCGGCCGCTTTCACCCCATTTCACAGCCCAGTGCTCCATTGCGTACAGGTGGGCAGAGCAGAGAGATGGAGAATGACCGCCACCAGCTCTCTGCTGAAGGAGCTCTGATAACCGAGCATTTGGTGATGTTTGATTGCTCGGTTCTCAGTCTTAGAGTTGGCAGAGGACAGATGCAGCATCGGACCAATGCTGCATCCACCTAGGTTAGTATGATTAAAAAAAAAACATTCCCTTACTTCTCTTTCAAGGCATCCCCCAAGCATAATTTTTTTAATGAATTGTGCATTTTCAATATTCCCCACGAAGGTGAATGAAAAGACCCTACAGTACAGTATTCTTCTATTTTATTTTTTATATTTTTTGCATTAGTACTTGTCCCTAATGGCAACGCTCCCTAAGCCCTTTTTTTAACAATACTTTGCCCATTAGTCTTGAAAATGGCTGACGTTAGGTATCACGTTTTGCCTCAGATCGAAGTCAGTGGTGCTGGATACTAATGCCCCGTACACACGTTCGGAAATTCCGCCAGTAAAAGTCTGATGTGAGCTTTTGGTTGGAAATTCCGACCGTGTGTATGCTCCATCAGACTTTTGGTGGCGGAATTCCCGCCAGCAAAAGATTTAGAGAAGGTTCTCAATTTTACGGTCGGAAAAGGTTCAGATCGGAAATTCCGATCGTCTGTACCAATTCCGACATGCAAAATACCTACGCACGCTCGGAAACAATTTGACCCATGCTCGGAAGCATTGAACTTAATTTTCTCGGCTTGTTGTAGTGTTGTACGTCACCGTGTTCTTGACAGTCGAGAGTTCAGAGAACTGTTGTGTGACCGTGTGTATGCAAGCCAAGCTTGAGCGGAATTCCGTCTGAAAAAACATCCACGTTTTTTCTGATGGAAAATCCGCTTGTGTGTACGGGGCATTAGATTTGCTTATCCCTAGTTAATAAATAGATTGCATGTGGTTGGAAAAAAAAATCTGCTCTACATTCATGGTATGTGTTTATTACCATGTACTACCCTGGGGACCCCTACTACCTCTCATTTCTTTCTTCCCTATCTATTTTTTCTCCTACCTAAGATTACATTTTCTTTTTTACTACTACTATTCTACTTTTTCCCCCTATTCTCTCTCGCCTCTTTAAATTTACTCTTTATATACTGTAGTTCTGGTAGCCTAACATTTATTTCCTCGGTTATCATTATACCAATGGTACATAGTTTCAATCTGTAGTATTTTAGATTCTATAATAAATAATTTTAGTTTTTTTTTGTTTTTATTTAAAAACTATACTCTGGATAATAATTAAGACCTCTTTTTTTTTTAAATCTGAGATTATCTTATATTAACCTGGTCTAAGTTGGTTTTGTCCTCTCTTATACAACGTATGATGCAAACTTTTGAGTAGTTAGATCCATGCTAAAATCGTTTTAGTTAAACTACTTTTAGTTTATGTTGGAATTACAACTCAATATTATTACCATATATGTGATCTTTTCTTTTGCTGCCACCATATTTACTTATGTATGCTAATTGTTAAAATTCAATAAACAAATTTGACAAGGAAAAAAAAATCTGCTGTTCTTGAATAACCCAAAATGTCTTGAATGCAGTCTAAACTAATTCCCACTAACAATGCCATCATTTTCTGCATTTCATTTCCAGATTGTCAAATCAGTAAGGACATTGCTTTCACAAATGTAACTCATTAACATCAATCATATGCACTTTTTATTGTGGGGGGGGGGGGGGGGGGTTGGCAGGAGAAGCTGAACGTGTCCATTATAGAGGTCCAGTATCTAGAGATTTGTTCTGTGTGGCCTTTAAATAGAAATGAGCCTAAAGTAATTAGCAGTATTCTCATACAGGTATGCTAAGACAATATCATTTGAGTTCACTCTTTAAATATCTTTCTTGGGACTGCAGATAGCATTTGTTTTTCCAATAACCTGTCTGTAGACATGTTTTAAAAGCGTAATGATGACTGTTATCCCCCTAAGGCTACAAGGCAACTCATCCACATAGCGTTAAGGCTGTAAGACATCTCCAAATGACCGTGGAATCCTAGTTTAGCTGTTATATTTCCTGGCATTATAGGACAATTAAGATATTATTTTCAGATGTTATTTCAACAGTGTGTATGTCACAGTAAACAACACAGAAATTAAATGTTTCTCTATAGAGAGTTCTGACTTAAAGAGCAAGTAGAGCTACAGCTTTGTATTAACATTTCGCAAAGGCTGAGTGGTATTGAATTGTGTATTGTGGATAAAATAAGCTGACTATACACACAGAGGTGAATATAGATTGCACAGAGCCCCTGTGCAAAGGAGGATTTTAAAACCTAAATATAGCCAAGTGTGAAATGGGTTAAAACCTATGTCTGTTATGCCGCGTACACACATATTAGACTATCCGGCGGACTTAGTCTGGCGGACTGTCCGCCGGACTTTCTGAATGAGCTACCTGCCCACACACGGTACTTTTGCGGCGGACTAGATACGGTGGATTAAGTCCGCCGGACTATTCGCCGGACTATCCGCCGTACTTTTGAAATGAACGGACTCGCCCACACACACGGAGGAAAGTCTGTTCATTTTGAGGGCAGCTCCAGGTAGCCGGGACCAGCGAAGGAGGCGTCGCTGGCCCCGTCACCTGGTATGGACTTAAAGGGGAATCCCTACGCCGAAAAAATTGTGTGGGGGTCCCCCCTAGGTCCATATCAGACTCTTATCCGAGCACGCTACCTGGCTGGCCAGGAAAGGGGGTGGGGACGAGTGAGTGCCCCCCTCCTGAGCCGTACCAGGCTGCGTGCCCTCGACATGGGGGGTGCCTTGGAAAAGGGGGGCTGCGCGCCCCCCACCCCAAATCACCTTGCCCCCATGTTGATGAGGACAAGGGCCTCTTCCCGACAACCCTGTCCATTGGTTGACGGGGTCTGCGGGCGGGGGGCTTATCGGAATCCGTGAGCCCCCTTTAATAAGGGGGCCCCCGGATCCCAGCCCCCCACCCTATGTGAATGAGTATGGGGTACAATGTACCCCTACCCATTCACCTGTGAGAAAAAAGTAAAAAAAAAACACACAAGGGTTAAAATAGTTTATTGCACAGCTCCAGGGGTCTTCTTCCGTCTTCGGGGATCTTCTTGCCGGACTCCTCCGCTATCTTCTGCTAGCTCTTTTACTAGCGGAGGAGCCCGGCTTTCTTCTTCACCGCCGCCCTCTTCTTCTGACTTTTCTTCGGAGGTCTTGTCCCCCTCTTCGGTTCTTCTTACCGGGCCACCGCGCCTTCTTCTATCTCTTTTACAAGCGGTGGCCCGGTCTTCTGTCGCCGCTGCCGCCGTCTTCTGTTCTTCTGTTCTTCTCTTCTCTTCTGGAGATGTTGCCTCGTTACTGTCTCCGGTCACAATGACAGGACACGCGGCGACTTATATAGGGACATCGCCGGATGATGTCCCCGCCCATTATGATGTCACAGTCCCAGAGGATGCTGGAACTGTGACATCATAATGGGCGGGGACATCATCCGAACCGAAGAGGGGGCTCATGGATTCCGATAAGCCCTCCGCCCACAGACCCCGACAACCAATGGCCAGGGTTGTCGGGAAGAGGCCCTTGTCCTCATCAACATGGGGACAAGGTGCTTTGGGGTGCGGGGGCCACGCGCCCCCCCCCCTTCTCCAAGGCACCCCCCCATGTTGAGGGCACGCAGCCTGGTACGGCTCAGGAGGTGGGGGGCCCACCCCCTTTCCTGGCCGGCCAGGTAGCGTGCTCGGATAAGGGTCTGATATGGACCTAGGGGGGACCCCCACGCTGTTTTTTCAGCATAGGGATTCCCCTTTAAGTCCATACCAGGTGATGGGGCCAGCGACACCTCCTTCGCTGGTCCCAGCTACCGCGCGCCGCGCTCAAAATGAGCGGACTTTTCTCTGGGCGGGAAAAGTCCGTTCATTTCAAAAGTACGGCGGACTAGCACATACACGGCCGTATTGTCCGCCGAAATGTGAGTACGGAGGACAGATTGATGTGCAAAACTCCAATCTTAGTCCGCCGGACTTTTGGGTAAAAAAGTCCACCGGAGCCTACACACGGGCGGATTGTCTGGCGGACTTGAGTCCGTCGGACTTTTCCATTGTTTGATCGTGTGTACGCGGCATCACTACTCTTTGGAGATTCTGCTGCTGAAAATTGTCCAACCAGCCCCTGGCTGGAGTGGTGGCCAGTTGATAGCCAGTTGGCCAGTTGATAGCCATAGCCAGGAAACATGGTGTAACAATAAAATGTATTTAACAACTGGCCGACCGCCGCAAACCAATATACGTTGGCAGCGGTGCAAATGGGGATAGCAAGCTCGCTTGACCATGCCCGCGGGACTGGCAGACTCGATGTCCGCCGGTCTCCTGGCGATCGTGTCACAGAGCCTCAGAATGGGGAAGTGCCTATGTAAATAAGGCATTTCCCCGTTCTGACTTGTGTCATGACAGAGATCACCGCTCCCTGTTATCGGGACCGGTGATCGCTGTCATGTGACTTGAAGCCCATCCCCCCACAGTTAGAATCACTCCCTAAGACACACTTAACCCCTACAGAGCCCCCTAGTGGTTAACCCCTTCACTGCCAGTCACATTTACACAGTAATCAATGCATTTTAATCGCACTGATCTCTGTATAAATGTGAATGGTCCCAAAATAGCGCCAAAAGTGTCCGATCTGTCTGCCATAATGTCGCAGTCATGATAAAAAAAATGCTTATCGTCGCCATTACTAGTAAAAAAAAAATGTTTGAAAATACAAAAATGGCATAAAACTATCCCCTATTTTGTAGACGCTATGACTTTTGCGCTAACCAATCAATAAGCACTTATTGTGATTTATTTTTACCAAAAATATGTAGAAGAATACGTATCGGCCTAAACTGAGGAAAAAATATGTTTTTTTATATATTTTTTGGGGTTATTTATTATAGCAAAAAGTAAAAAATAATGCTTTTTTTCAAAATTGTCTCTCTTTTTTTGTTTATTTGTTTATTTAATTATTTGTTTAAATTAAAACCTCAGAGCTGATCAAATACCACCAAAGGAAAGATCTATTTGTGGGGAAAAAAGGACATCAATTTTGTTTGGGAGCCACGTCGCACGGCCACGCAATTGTCAGTTAAAACGATGTGCCGAATTGCAAAAAGTGCTCTGGTCTTTTGCCAGCCGAGGCTTAAGTGGTTAAAGTGTTACTAAACCCATAACAGTAAAAGCAGTCTATATAAGCAGTAAAGCATGCTTGTTATACTCACTGTGAAACCTAAGGGGCTAATACTGTATAAAAAGGCTGTTTGATCCTGTCTTCTCTGATCCTGACCTTCTTCCACAGTTCCCAAACCATCTGCTGATAGAACAGAGCCTTGGGGGCACATGCTCAGTTTGGTGTGTATTGCTAGAGAGGTTTTTTTCTTTTCTTAGGAGAGTGCATGTGATCAACACAGGGCAAATCAGCAATGTCCATACAGAGGGTCAGGGGTCCTCCAGCTTATAGGAGAATCAGGGGAGAATAAAAACTCCTCCTACAAGCTTAAACCAGACACTGATAAAAGTCATGACTGTTCTAACTGCTAATGAGAAAAGGTATTTAGCAGTTTATATTTACTAAAGCTATTGCATTTCCATGTCCTGTGTACTGTGGGAGATCAGATATAGTGAATGCAGGGTCCTGGGTTTAGTAACATTTTAACCAGTTAAAGACCGCCCATCGCATATACAGTATACTGCAGCAGGACAGCTCTATTGCACAAAACAACGTACCTGTACATCATTTGTTTCATGCAATAGATAGTGTGGGTGTGCCACAAAGGAGGAGCCAATACACATGCTCAGTGGACCCGATGCCCGCCGGCCACCCGCGGTTGCAGTACAGAGAGGCAGAATGGGGATCTGCCTATGTAAACAAGGCAGTTCACTCTTCTGACAAGATAGAACATGGGAATTGTCTGTAATCAGGAGCAGCGATCTCTGTGCTCCTCCTGTCAGTACTTCCCCCACACAGTTAGAAACACACTGAGGGAACACATTTAACCCGTTGATCGCCCCTGTAATTAACCCCTTCCCTGCCAGTGTAATGTATACAGTGATAAGTGCACTGATCACTGTATTGGTGTCACTGGTCCCCAAAAAGTGTCACTTAGAGTCAGATTTGTCGGCCGCAATGTCGCAATCCTGCTAAAAATCGCTGACCACTGCCACCACCAAAACAAAGCTCTATTTGTGGGAAAAAAGGACATCAATTTTGTTTGGGTGCAGTGTCGCACGACGGCGCAATTGTCAGTTAAGGCAAAACAGAGTGGTATCAAAAAAATGGCCTGGTCAGGAAGTGGGTAAATCCTTCTGGAGCTGAAGTGGTTAAAAAAATAATTTTAAGGCTATCGCCATTGAAGCCCTCCTAGTAAGGGGGTATGTAGGGCAGCATAGTGGGTATATCCTGGGTAAAAAAAAAAAAAAAGGAGGAAGGGGTGGAATCTTAGCACAAGGCCACCCCGGCGGGGTTCCCCTATCCTATTCAGAAGGAAATAAACTTTTGTCATTCATAAGTCGTACTAAAAAGTTCCCATAGCAAATATAGTTTAAGGCAAGGAGAGATCATACCTATTGATGGTTCAAGGAGTAAGGCCTGTCAATTCTATATAACGATCAGTGGATCAAAAGTGAAGCCACAAGTCCAGGTGGATTAGAATTTAGTAGGGTATGTATGTACTTTTACACAATACTTTTTTTGTAAGAGCTGGAGTCACTTTAGGTGATCATACCTTCTTTACTTATTTTGTTATCAACAAAGCACTCATCTTACCATCATGGCTTGTGTCTACAGATTAAGGGTTGCCTGTTTTTATCTTTTATTTTAATTACTGTTTAAGAGCTTTGCTAATTATTTTCATGAATCTAATGGCCCTGTACACACGATAGGATTTTCCGAAGCAAAATGTTTTTTTTCCGACGGATGTTGGCTCAAACTTTGTGCGTCGGAATTGTGTGACGGAAATTTCCGATGGAAAATGTCCAATGGAGCCTACACACGGTCGGAATTTCCAGAAAACAAGTTCCTATCAAACATTTTCCATCAGAAAATCCTATTGTGTGTACCGGGCATTAGTGTTTGTGTTTAGAACACCTTTTTTGGAATCCGTTTTTAGCACATCTGAGAGCTTTTTGCTTATTTAGTCCTTTCTCACCATAACCTATATAGTTACACACTACTGTCTCATAATCCGTTTTAGTTATTTTTTTTAATGGTCCTTAGTCCTGCAGTGTTTAAACCATTTCTGAGTCATTTACATGTTAAACATATGCTAATTATCTAAATATTACTTTACATATGCAAGATGTTTTACAATTATGAGTTAACAAAACAACAGGTACTGAAAATGAGCATAATATAAAATCTATAAAATATAAAAAAGGCAAAATGATCTTCTGGAGATTTCAAACTTTGGTTATTCTTCTCTTCTATGCTATTGTTAGATATGGTACAGGGGAGGAAATGGAAAACGCATTAACAAGTGCAACAGATGTAGTTTTATTTGGTTGAAAAATAACAAAAATTACATTTTAATTTGAAATCAATGAAGTATTACTGCGGATTTCTTTATGTCTATGGGCATGTGAGCTTGTTCTTCAACATTGTTCTCTTGTTTTTTTTCAAGAAACAGGAAACAATAGAAACAACAGCAGCTTTATTAAAGCCTTTCTATTCCTGTTTATTTATTGGCATAAATGTGCTGACTTTTCAATTCATGTTATTGTATTCCATTTTAAAACTTCAGCACGGTGCAGTGTCAATCCAAAACAAACTACTGTAATTGGGGTAACACACTGTCAGTTGTTATTTTGATTTCAACCCCTTTCATATTTCTGTTGTTTAGCTTTTGTATTGAACAGGGAAAAGATGTTGGAAAAGAATGTCTTAAAGCACTTCACTCTCCCAATCAAGATTCAAGATAGTTTTTTTTTTTAATCTGTATGCTGCTAGCATTAGTAAATAGATAGGGAAGTATATCATATTTACTTGTTTTAACCACGTGACAATTTTCTGCTTTTATACAATTTGTATGATGATTGTGTGGTTATGCAACACTGTACCCATATGAAACTATTATTTTTTTTTTCACACAAACAGAGCTTTCTTTTGCTGGTATTTAATCACCACTGGGTTTTTATGCTATGTTTTTTTGCTCTACAAACAAAAAAAGTCCAAAAAATGTTTTTCGTAGTTTGTTAGAAAACCTTGCAAACAGGTCATTTTTCCCCTTCACTGATCTGCGCAGATGAGGCTGCACTGATAGGCTGCACTGATGAGGCTGTACTGATGGGCACTGATGAGGCTGCACTGGTGGGCAGTGATGAGGAGGCACTATTAGGCGGTACTGGTGGGCACTGATGAGGCTGCAATGATAAACATTGATAGGCGGCACTAATGGGCACTGATAGGCAGCATTGAAGGACACCGTTGAGGAGGCACTGATAGGTAGCACTGGTTGGCACTGATGAGGCTGCACTGATAGGTGGCACTAATGGGCCCTGATAGATGGCACTAATGAGCACTGACAGGCAGCACTGAAAGGCACTGATAGGTGACACTGATTGGCAGCACTGGTGGGCACTGATTGACAGAACTTGTGGGCACTATTGGGACTGCCCTGATAAACAGGACACTGATAATCAATGTACATGTCCATTTCACACAAGCTGGTAATCAGCTCTCCTCCCCTCTTCTCACGCTGTCAGCATGAGGAAAGGAATGCGGATAACCAGCTTGTGTTTACATCATGATCATGTGTCATTGAACACAGCTGATCATGTGGTAAAGGGGATGCTTTATGGACCCTTTATCCAAATCTGTGTCCTAAGAACACAGTGATCACAAAGCACACTGACAGCATGCCGCCCGTGTGCCGCAGGGGCCACATGGACAGCGCTAGCACAGGAGGAAGTCAATAGATGCCCTCCTGGCAAAATTAGCCTATGTACCCCATACATGGGGGGCGGGATCTGGGGGACCCCAAAGCACCCTTCCATTGTTGAGTGCAAGCGGCCTGGTATGGTTCAGCGGGGGGGGGGGGGGGGCTCGCACCTTTCCTGGCCTGCCAGGCTGCTTGCTCAGATAAGGGTCTGGTGTGAATTTTGGAGGGGACCCCACACAGTTTGTTTTTTTAAATTGTGGCGTGGCGTTCCCCTTAATACCCATACCAGACCAGAAGGGCCTGGTAGGGACTGGGGGGGGGGGGACATCGCTTTTTTTTATGTAGATGATACAGTACTTTTTTGTGAAACCCATGTATGTATACATGCACATGGAATTGTATAGTGAGAAACAATTAGCCCTTGTACACACGGTCGGACATTCTGACAACAAAATCCGTCGGATTTGGTCCGACAGATTTTGTCTGAAACTTGTGTTGCATACACACAGTCGGACAAAGTTGTCGGAAAATCCGATCGTACGTAACGTGACGACGTTATTTCGTTACGACGGGACTACGTTCAGGCTAGTAGCCAATAGCTTTGGTGTAGGAATTTGATCTGAGCATGCGTAGCACTTTGTTCGATCAGAATTCTCCACACACAATCGGACAAAGTCCGATCGGATCATGTTGTCGGAAAGTTTTATAGCCCTGCTCTAAAACTTTGTCTGCACGTATGGACACTGATGGGCACAGATAGGCTGCACTGATGGGCACAGATAGGCTGACCTGATGGGCATGGATTGGCTGCACTGATGGGCACTGATACACCGCACTGATGGCACTGTTGAGGCTGCACTAAGGTATCACTGAGGGGAATGATGAAGCACTGGTGAGGCCGCACTGATAAGGCAGCACTGATGGGTACAGATAACCTGCACTGATGGGTACTGAGGTGGCACTGATGAGGCTGCACTTATAGGCACTGATAAGCTGCACTGATGGGAATTGATGATGAGGCGGCACTGATGAGGCTTCACTGAGACAGGACAGATGAGGCTGCTCTGATAAACTGCACTGATGGGCACTGATTAGACTGTAATTATGGGCACTGATAAGTTGCACCGATGGGCACTGAGGTGGCATTGATGAGGCTGCACTTATGGGCACCGATAAGCTGCACTGATGGGCACTGCAGATGCTGCATTGATTGGCACTGATGCAGCACTGCTGAGGCTGCACTGATGGGCACTGTTAGGCTGCACTGATGGACGCTGATAAGGCTGCACTGATGGACACTGGGGTGGCACGGATGAGGCTGCACTGATGGGCACTGATGAGGCTGCATTGATAAGCAGTGGACACTGTCCACTGTCAAATATTCTTTAAATATATGTTCCACCATCCCTGCAAAGTTTGCAGAAATTTTTTATGTCTTATTTTCAGTTTGATGTGTATTATATTTTACATTACATATCACAGAGACCAGTATTGTGATAATATTGAAGTTTATTGAGATTTCCAAAAATTAAAGGGTTCCACCATTATTGTGTTATTGATCAGCAAGTTAGCACTGCACTTTTTCTTCTTTTTTTTTTTCTCATGCCGGCATTTACTTGTGCCAATGCTAATGTAAAGCAGCATGGCTTGGCTTTTTCTTTCTGTGTTACGGCTAGGTATGCGCACATATACATCATACAAGCACTGATTGCTGTTAGAAAGATCTCAAAGCTACAGCAGGAAGAGGAATATTTCTAATACTGAATTACAGCAGATTACAACGTGTATAATATATAATTATGGGCATATGTCTACAGTTCAGTAATGATTACAAAAAAGCAAGTAAGGGTAACATGTTTATCTCTTGTTATGACTGGGGGGGGGCATAAACATGCTTTGCATTCATAAGGCTCGGTTCACACAGGGGCGACTTGTCCAGGTGACTTTGCCGCCTGACAAGTCGCGCTCCGTTCTGTACTACGGAACCGTTCTAATAGGAGCGACTCAAGTCGCTCCGACTTAGAAAAAAGGTTCCTGTACTACTTTTGCAGCGACTTCGGGCAACTTGCATTGACTTCTATACAGAAGTCGTTTTGCAAGTCGCCGCTGATCGTGTGCAGGTCGCGGCAGGTCGCGGTGCTGCAAGTCGTGCCGCCTGCTGTGTGAACCGAGCCTAAGGCTGTAACTTACCTATCCTGCTGTGTGTTACTAAGTAGTATGGTTTGCTGGCAGCAGAATGAGGGGGTGTGATTTATGTTGAAGTGGGCTTGTTCACATTTAACATGTACAGGCCTATGTACCCTACCACATTCATTGCAATTCCCAAAGCATGATAGGAAGTGTGGTTCACTCATTATAGCAGAGAGGAGAGGATATGATGTAATCACTGTTCTAACAGCTCCTCCTTAGCAGAATACATGATGCATGTTTTTAATTCCCGTGAGGACTTCCAGAAAATTAAATTAGACTTTTCTCTTTGATTGTAAGGAATTTTACAAAGGTAATAACTGTTTAGTGTTTTGTGTAGGGGGTGTACTAATGGGGGAATTTTTTGCCAATCCGGGAGTTCTGCTTTATGAAGTAAAACTGAACCAAGACAAGAGTGTCAATAGCAGATCTTAGGCCGCGTACACACGCGGGGACTGTTCGCCCAACTTTGTCCGTCAAACAGTTTCGGCAAACAGTCCGCTCAAAATTAGCATGGACGGACATGGCCACACACGACGGACGAACAGTTTGCTGAAACCGTGCGCGATGACGTGAACGGCACGTACGACGGGACGAAAAATACGACGTCCTATACACTGCATTATAACTTTCGGCGTGAAAATCCTTTCTGAGCATGCGCGCAACTTTGTTTGACGAACAAGCCTACACACGAGCGGACTGTTCGCTGAAACAAGGTTTCAGCGGACAGTTTTTCGGAAATTCCGAAAAACCTTGTCCGTCAAACTGTCCGCTGAAACTGTCCGCTGAAAGCCCACACACGAGCGGACTGTCCGCCCAAACACTGTTTAGCGGACAAAGTTGGGCGAACAGCCCGCCCATGTGTACGCGGCCTTAGACTTGCCAAACCTGGCCATACAGTATGTTTTCCCAAGATATTCGATTACATTCTGTAGCTCTGTGAATCACTGCTTAGTCATGCAAAGTGCCTTATGGACTGAAGCAGCATGTAATACCATCCTTCCTTTTCTCATTGAGGAGAAAAAACTGAAAATGCTAATTTTAGTTTATTTAAAAAAAAAAAAAAAGAAGAAGAGCACATTCAGTGCAACAAGCACTTATTATTTCTTATTAAGGGTATCCCTACATGGCCCACCCAAGTTTTGTGTCAACACATCAGATTGTGCAGGAACAAACCTTATGGCCAGCCACAGTGTAGGATCATGTGTAATGTCTTAAATTAATCCAATACTTTTTAGCTTTAAAGCGGTAGTAAATTGCTGGACATTTTTTTTTGTACCCTGCAAGGTAAAGGCATAATGTGCTAGTGCATTATGTTAATCTTACCTTAAAACTAAGCCCTTCCAGCACAGAGCTGCCATCGCTGCAGGCTCTCGCATCTTCCCCCATCTTCCTTCCGGGTTTGCAGACTCCAGCTGTGTGATTGGTTGTAGTCGTGATGACGTCACTCCTGTGCAATGCATGTGTGAGTCCCAGTTTATGGCACAGGGCTCTAAAGGCACGGCCTAAGTGGTCGTTCCTTGAAAGTGCATGCGCCACTGATGTCACTGACTGCATGTATAGTAAATATCTCCTAAACAGTGCAAGTTTAGGAGATATTTACACTACCTAAAGCATGGGTGCTCAACCTATGGCCCTCCAGCTGTTGCGGAACTACAACTCCCATCATCCCTCTGCCTTTTGGAGTCATATTTGTAACTTGCAATGCCTCATGGGACTTGTAGTTCTGCAACAGCTAGAGGGCCACAGGTTGAGCACCCATGACCTAAAGATAAGCCTTATTATTGGCTTGCCTATAGGTAAAAGTCTTGTATGGGAGTTTACTCCCACTTTAAATAAAGTGGTTAGAGATTAGATTCACTGTATGTTTTTTTATTGCTATGTCCCCATTAGGGAGATTCAGTTTCTCAATTTTTCCTGGTGACCAATGGCACTACAATTGAAAGTGGGGAAAATCAAAAATGTGTTGCCACCAAAAGAGCAACAGAAGAGAAACATTCCAATTGCTAAGTTTTTTTCAATGACAGCTCTCTAAGAGAGAATTTCCCTAATTTTAGAGAGATTCCCTTTCACTTCTACTTGTGTCTACAGAATAGGAAGTAAAAGGAAATCTCCCCAATAGCACATTCCCTGTTCAATCTGAAATGGCAAAAAAATGTGTATTTCAACTGCCATATCCCAGAAAACAGGCAGCATTTTTAAAGTGAATTTGTGCTTTTTCCCATGCAAGACAAAGCAACAGTTTCACTCAATGACCCCTCAGCCTTCAACAAGGGCTCACTTACTAATCATACACGAAACCATAATGAAAAGTAAAATCTTCCCATGTGCACTAGAAGTAAACACTATATTTTATATTTGATAATATTTTACTTTTTGTTTTCCCATTCCAACTTCTGCAAAAGTATGACAGGTTTTAAAAACTGTCCACCATCCTGAGTTCTGAAGTATAACGCATACCACATCCCTTTTCCACATACCTAAACCTTATTTTATAGTTTCCATATCTGAGACATTGCAAAGCTTTCAGTTCCACACCAAGAAAATTTTCTGTCCACCTTTCCATAAGACTTCCGTAAAATAATTTTCTTTCATTTTAATATTTTATATTAAAGGACAGCTTCAGCTTTAGTAAAATTGTCCTTTCAGTAACCCCAACTTGCAGCCCACCTGTTAACTACTTACCATCCTTTCCATTCCAGTGATCTTTGCTGTACAGCACTTCCTGGCACCACACAGCCTTTGTAAAGAAAATGACCCGTAGGGTATCTGCCAACTTTAAACAAAGTAAAAAGTCCTGCGCAAATGGTGCCACTAAAAAATAAATGTATAAAGAAATATAAATGTATAAAAAAATATAATATATAAAGTCAATAAATCAAGGTGAGCACACCGATGTGTGAAAACAGTGAAAAATAGGAGAAAAGGCGGGACCAGCTGTTCAAAAATAGATAAATCCAGGCTCTCAGAACTCTCACCTCAAAGATGGAATAATCAGGCAAAGTAAAATAACCTCAGAAGATTCTCCTTAATATTTCTCTATGTAATAACCAAGGAATAATAGATGAAGCCTGTAGTATATCCTTCTGCCACTAGAGGGCCATTTCCAATACTTGAATACAACACTGCAGCTTGTAATTCCGTGGTATAGAGCTTGAAAAAAACACAGAGGAGAGGGGGAGAGGGAGAAAGAGAGGGGGACTCCAATAGTGTAGTAGTTGAATGAATGGACAAATTTATTAAAGCATAAAAAATGGACTCTCACATAAGCAAAAGAAAAGGTTAACACAGAGCAGATAAAAATGAAGACCTGGCGTTTACAGCCAGTCTTACGCTGTTTCCGGTTGTCCTACGGCCACTCCCTACGCGTTACGTCACGTCATGTGACTTCTTCAATGGGGATCCCCATTGAAGAAGTCACATGACGTGACGTAACGCGTAGGGAGTGGCCGTAGGACAACCGGAAACAGCGTAAGACTGGCTGTAAACGCCAGGTCTTCATTTTTATCTGCTCTGTGTTAACCTTTTCTTTTGCTTATGTGAGAGTCCATTTTTTATGCTTTAATAAATTTGTCCATTCATTCAACTACTACACTATCGGAGTCCCCCTCTCTTTCTCCCTCTCCCCCTCTCCTCTGTGTTTTTTTCAAGCTCTATACCACGGAATTACAAGCTGCAGTGTTGTATTCAAGTATTGGAAATGGCCCTCTAGTGTGTTGCCTTATGAGTTTATGTGAAATCTTCATTAATATCTGTAGAATATTTGTATTATAGATGTATATATTAGGATAAGAAATAAAGAAGGTTTATAAGAGTTTTAGCTTAACCTGCCCAGATGGTTTGATTTACAGGAACAGACGTCTGGTCAGCGTATATAATTCAATTAAAAATACCTTTGTCTTACAGGTATGCTAAGTGTGGGTGTGAGGGAGATGTCCTGCTGTTTACCTAAGGTAATAGTCAAAACCCACAAACAGATACCATTTGGGTGTGTAGTCGGTACGGAGCCGAATTCATTTGCTAGATAAAGGCTTGTGTATTCTTCCGTGCTAATCAACCATTTATCCATTTCAAAGGGTGGTTGATGTGCTTAAAATATTTCTTTGATCTGTTCAGGAATGGACAATTTACCCCGGCTAGGACTATGCATAGTTAAGTGTCCTATTCAAGAGCAAACTTCCTCTTTAATTAAGTGGGCTTCAGACTAATTATCACTAACCAATTAAACCCAAAAGAGGAGGTGTTATTGAGGGGAAATTAAGTTATGAGAAAATGGACCAATCTGGCACGAAATACGCCCAGGGGAGGAGGGGGCTAACCAATCAGTGTGGTCCTATGCAAGTCAATGAGAGATGGCCCTTCTTAAGGGGACCCCAAACCCAGGATAATGGCAGATGAGAACTGACCAGAGCTATGGACCAATATTAGGTAAAATATCAGATCATCTCCCAGCACTTACAAGGTATACCTGCTTGTCATATGTCCTGTTTTGTATTGTAATGAATGTATTGTACTCTTGTTGTATTTTAACCTAATATTTTACTCCCTCACTTAGACTATAGATATTTTCTGTGTATTAGATAGACCTGTAACGTACTCTAATAAATGGTGTTATGTTAAACCTTCCTTTCCTTTGTCAATAAGAATTCTCTTTTCAACCCATATCATATCTTCTGATTAATAAATCAGAAATATAGATTTTGAAGGTTAACAGTGGCGACCACGAAGTTGAGTACAGGACTGAAAGTATTTAATATAATACCACAATTTGTTTATTAGAGATTAAGCTTATTAAGGGAATTTAAGCTGAGTCCGCTTATTCAATCTATCTAGATAAAAAGGTTATTAGGGGGAATTTAAGCTGAGTCAGCTTATCCAATCTATATAGGGAAAAATATAGGTAAATGTTTTTTTTTATTATATGTTTTTATTATTAAGTGAGTATTAGATTAACTCTAAGGAGAGAATATACACCACAAGTTATTATTATTGTTTTTTTATGTTTTGGATTTTTTTAAAAAAAATTTTTTTTATTATTATTAATTTTTTATTTTTTATTTTTTTCATTAATATCCCAAAATTATAATTGAAAAAGTTTTTTGGATGTACCTTTATATACCGGTCGATGTAAGGGGGAGGAAGTAACTTTGCGGGAAAAGTGTTATTAATTTTTTTTTATTATTGCATTCTTTGGTGCTCACCAAGCTTCATTGCTGTCTCTAACAATTGCTTGAGAGTCCTGCATGGTGAGTACATTTATTTTATTGAAAAGACGCCAATTGAGTGTGGTCTTGGTTTTGTTGAAAAGGTTCAACAAATGTTTGTTTTAATTTAAATGGTCTATCCACTAAATGCATAACATAGCTTTAAGAAAGTAGTTTGTTTGTTTTTACGGTGGAATTTTACAAGCAGTAATATTCTCATTGTTGTCAGTTAAAGTACAGAGCTGTGGAAGTCTTGTTGCTGAATACTGAAGCTAATCTTTGAGAAAGATTATTAGTAGTGTATTAGTGTGAAATAAGGTGCACTGAGCATAGTATAATAGACCTTCCAAAAGTCTTTGTTGTTGGTTTTTTTTGTATTACTGAATTGAGTTACAAATACTAGTGTAAACACGGCTGCGTTTACCTTACTATTGTCAGCATATAGATCCTTTGGGGCTTACAGTACACATTCTCAAAGCTCTTGGTTCTATTGTCCCCTGGGTCAATTGTTGTATTGAAGGCTCAATGTTATGGTGAGTATAATTAGTGTTCCCCCACTAATATAAAAGAGGGTTTTATTGTGAGCTGAAATATTGTTTTATTTTTACTAAATTTTCTGCATTTTTATTTGAGTCTGATTATGTTTTTTTTTTAGGTGTTTTCCTTCACTCCTTCTATACGGTAATCTCAAAGTGGCTGTATAGTACAGGGGAACAGTTAACATAATTTAGCTTACAAATTTTGCATTGTATAGATTGGTAATGGCTGCCATGTCCTGTCTAGAAAGTTTTGTAGCAACGTATACTCGTAAACAGAAGAACAATGAATTTGCCCGTGATGCCAAGTTAAAAGCATCTCCTTGGACTTATGTCCAGGAGTTATTTGAGGAACTAGCGAAAACAACCAAAAAGAAAAAGCTCAAAGGTCTAGCCTTGACAGGCATGTATGCAGCTTGCATGGCTATGAATGCTAAAATACAGCAATTTGAAGCTATAATCTACAATAACAATATTACAATGTCACAATTGCTACAAACAATTTCAATCCTTAAAGGACAGGCAGCTATGGCCAGCAGATGCGAACATGGTAATACTATGGCACCTACTTGTGCCTATGAAATTGGGGACATTAAAGAATATGAAAAGTATAAGGGAAAGGAGGATATCGATCCTAATTCTACTTTTCCTGTGGCGATGGGAGAAATCGCAGAGCCACAAGAAAATCGAGAATGCACCATGGTCACATACCCACCAGACAATGGGGACCAGATATCCACAAATGAGAAGCAAGACAAGTTCCCCAACATTGGCAAAATTAAAAATAATGAACTCATTATTTCACACGCAACCAATGTGCAACAGAGGGGGGAGCTCTCAGGTGTGAGATGGCATAGTGATCAGGTTAAGGCATCTCCCAGCCCAGAGCAGCGGGGGCAACCTACACATAACATAGATTGTAATGCAACCATTTTTAGTATTTCTACAGACAACAGAAAACTAGCTCCGCCTGGAGTAGGCATTCATTTCAACAACTCATTGAAAGGTGAGAGTTCTTGTGTAAGTACCCCTAGATCTATTATGAAGACAGGAAAAGCAGTTCATCAGGTTTTAGCCATTGAAGATTCTCAGCCTAAAACCACACCAGTTGTTAAGAGACGCTTTAATACTTTACAAAAGATAAAGTGCTATACCTGTGGGTTATTAGGCCACATTTCTCAATTTTGTGTGTCTTCTGGTGAAATGATATTTAAACAGAAGCAATATACAACAAGGAGGCGGGACATAGAAGTGTACTCACCATGCTGGGGGGAAGGGCCCAGGAGTAATAAGTATGAAAATACAAAATCATACATCCCTTCCTCAACTATTAAGGCTGAGAATGAGACCTTACAGCAGGAGATTAGGCAAATTAAACTGGAAAAGGATGAATTTGTGAAAGAATTCCAATCTTTTAAAAGAAACGTCATTGACTCCCTGAATTTGAAAAATGGAGGGAGTAACTCGTCCACCGCAAACCAAACCAGTACACTAAAAGCGGGGATGAAATACAACATATAAATTCGTTTTAGAGGTCTATGGCATTTTAGTTTCATTAGATCAAAGTGGGAATGTCATTGTCCATTTACCAATGTACACATAAGAATGATGTATTCTTAATTTTTTTTTGTTTTGCTTTAAATAGGTTAAATAAATAAAAAGGGGGAAAGATTAATAACTGTCTTCTACAAAGTAATCTGTTTGCAGGTTTAAGTGAATTCAGGAAAGTATATGTCCATACAAATTAGCTGTACATATGCGTAAATACACGCCTAACAAAGGTAAGGTATAACAGTCCATTGTCTTTGGTTTTTGTTTTTTTCTCTCTTCCTCTCACTTTCCTTTGTATTCTCCCAGAGGCCAGAAACGCCTAACAATTCATTTGCAAATACCAAAGTGCTATCCAGGATGTATGGGATGCAATCGAAATGAATGTGTATGTGTGAGTGATGGAATGCATGGGTATGAACTGTCCATGTGTAAACAAAGATTTTTATTTATTTTTTCTCTTAAGGGGTATACTCAACATTGCTTTATGGCCATAAATAAGTGTGATCACACTAATGTGCATGCGTTGTACTGTTTATGATTATTTTATAATTTTTTTTTTCATTGGAAATGAGCTCAATACTGGTACCAGTTTAAATTTATAATTTTTTTTTACAAGTTCAAATGTACTTGCGAATAAATAACCTGTGCACAAATATGAAATCTCAATCCTTATAACTATGAGGAACTGTAGGGATGTTGTGTATATCTTTGTTTTCTCCTTTCCTGTGCCTTAGAGTGAAAGTTCTTTCACTCTGACACTCGGAAACTAAATGATACATTACTTTGCACCTTGTGACATCTTATGGATTCAGTAGGTCTTATGTTTTGTTTTGTTTTTCCTTCCAAATTAACTCATGTGATGCTAACATGTGTGAAGGTTATAGATCTACATGTTGTCATTTTAGAATTTAAGTATTTACAAACCCTCCCAGTTTTTCCATATTTGGTCTGTCAAAGTACAGACTCATTACCTGGGCTGGAAGTCTGTTCCAAGCATCCACTACTATTGTAGACCATTATGAACCTCTCAGAGAGGTACAGTGAGGTGTTATTAATGATTTTTAAGTTTTGTATTTTAGGGTAATTGCCCAAACAAGGATGGATGATTGGACGCAGACGGGGCAAAGTATTGTGAAACACAGATGAGGACCTTAAAACAATTTTATGTTGGTTTTAAGGAGAAGCCTTGCATGGAATTAATTACAGTCAGGCCTTACTAAATTCTAACTTCTTTAGGGCGGTCTGTTTCAATAAACAAAGGTCCTGCTCTCTCTAATACAAATTTTTGTGGCCTGCTTGACTTGCAAATTGTTTTGCACTGAGAATCAATTAATATGTTAATCACCACCGAGAGAGGGTGTTGCGCAATGTTTGAAAGCAGATTCAATCATTTTGTTTAACACAATTACAGATTCAAGGCTCTTTAACAAATTAAAGGTTGAGGCAGCATTCAATCTGAATAGTTTTATTTATTTTTTTTATATTTTTTTTTATTCTTTATTGTTTAGTTTTTTTTCCTTCGCCTTTTTCTCTTAAGGAAAACTATTTTTTCTTTTTACTTCCTATATCACCTTATTTTTATTTATTTTTTTGGGTGATTCTTCAGTTTGGCTTGCCTATGGTGAAATAAAAAAAAAAAAAAAAAAAGAGGGGAGTATGGGGAACATTATATGCAGAACATTTAAAGCTAATTACAAATGTTGATATAGAATATTAAAAGCTTCCCTTTAGCATTTTGGGGATGGGTCGAGTATCCGACAGTTTTTGTTTTTCTTTTATGACATTGGATAATTGTTTTATATGAATTTAGGTCATTGTAGCTATTATCATGACAATAGTAACATTAGGGTTTAGCTACAACCATGTGACTATTTTCTGTGTATATGTGACATACAATCCTCTCTACAGTTCTAATATT
Source organism: Lithobates pipiens (assembly GCF_037356315.1). NCBI lineage: Eukaryota > Metazoa > Chordata > Amphibia > Anura > Ranidae > Lithobates > Lithobates pipiens. Next base: position 61,722,056 of record NW_027507784.1, read on the forward strand.
GGGCAGTCATCAGATGTGGTCATTGATCATTTTTCTTTTTTTATGTTGCTCAGTTTTCCTTGTGTGCCATAATAAGTTCAAAGAGCATTGCGTGAATATCATAGATATACTGGGACTGGTGAGACTCATAGTGATTGGCAAATATCAGGGAGTATAGTACAATTGTACTTAAGAGTATTTTAGTTAGATTTTTCCTGAAGCCACTAGTGACTGGTGACATCACACCTATCTGTATTCTGAAATCAAGTTATTTTTGTCTGCGTAGGCGACACTGCATAATCTCCAATGAGAACTCTTAAGCTGATGACCTCTTCCATAGCCTGCTAAAGGCAGGGCTCGTGCAGTAGCTACACATGGTAGCCAAGGACGGTGCCCAATGTTTGGGACCAGCACTGAACATAGCTTCAGTTAAAGGAGTTAGGGGTGAGTTGCGATGGCAACAAGAGTCTCCTGCACACTTGAAGGGTCATACACAGACACACAGTGGTATACAGCAGAAGTTACTTGCAGGCAAATGACCATGGAGGAAGAAAGATGGGGGATGGAAATCAGACACCTGGCTGAAGGGCGTAACTAAATTGTTACACATGTCACTGAGAAAGGAGTCTCATCAGTATGTCGCAGTATATCTATGGTAATTCTAATAAAAGGTCCTAACTGCTCAGACTTACCAGACAAGCATTAATTTGAATGCATGTGTCTCAAATGTACTTGTGGTGTTCTTTCTCTACCTCTGTCCACATTAACAAAGTATAATCTTTGCCGGGAAAGCTGATCCAAAGGCCATTACTGTATGCGGTATCCACCGGGAATCACCATGGGAGGCTGTCCCAGAAGCAAGGGCAACATGACCAGATTGACATTATTGACTTTCGCACTATCATTATTGGACGGTTGAGAACAAGGATCCTCATGTTTTTTTTTTATCCCTCTCGTGTTTTTTTTATTGTGTTTTGTATCCTATGATTTTTATTATGGACTTATTACATTCAGAACAAGTGAGGACTACCGATACTAGGATCCAGAAATGTGAACTGTAGAGATGGAGAGTTTAAAAGGTTTTTTTTTTCTCCTCAAAGAGTTTTGTTTCATTTCAGAGGGCAAAGCCAAACGTTCCAAATATTAAAGAAGATTACACCTAAACCATTATTCTATGTGTGGCCGAGTCTCATATTCTCAACTGGCCACAAGGGGCCATCTGTTGCCTTATGAGTTTATGTGAAATCTTCATTAATATCTGTAGAATATTTGTATTATAGATGTATATATTAGGATAAGAAATAAAGAAGGTTTATAAGAGTTTTAGCTTAACCTGCCCAGATGGTTTGATTTACAGGAACAGACGTCTGGTCAGCGTATATAATTCAATTAAAAATACCTTTGTCTTACAGGTATGCTAAGTGTGGGTGTGAGGGAGATGTCCTGCTGTTTACCTAAGGTAATAGTCAAAACCAACAAACAGATACCATTTGGGTGTGTAGTCGGTACGGAGCCGAATTCATTTGCTAGATAAAGGCTTGTGTATTCTTCCGTGCTAATCAACCATTTATCCATTTCAAAGGGTGGTTGATGTGCTTAAAATATTTCTTTGATCTGTTCAGGAATGGACAATTTACCCCGGCTAGGACTATGCATAGTTAAGTGTCCTATTCAAGAGCAAACTTCCTCTTTAATTAAGTGGGCTTCAGACTAATTATCACTAACCAATTAAACCCAAAAGAGGAGGTGTTATTGAGGGGAAATTAAGTTATGAGAAAATGGACCAATCTGGCACGAAATACGCTCCAGGGGAGGAGGGGGCTAACCAATCAGTGTGGTCCTATGCAAGTCAATGAGAGATGGCCCTTCTTAAGGGGACCCCAAACCCAGGATAATGGCAGATGAGAACTGACCAGAGCTATGGACCAATATTAGGTAAAATATCAGATCATCTCCCAGCACTTACAAGGTATACCTGCTTGTCATATGTCCTGTTTTGTATTGTAATGAATGTATTGTACTCTTGTTGTATTTTAACCTAATATTTTACTCCCTCACTTAGACTATAGATATTTTCTGTGTATTAGATAGACCTGTAACGTACTCTAATAAATGGTGTTATGTTAAACCTTCCTTTCCTTTGTCAATAAGAATTCTCTTTTCAACCCATATCATATCTTCTGATTAATAAATCAGGAATATAGATTTTGAAGGTTAACAAGTGGCAGAAGGATATACTACAGGCTTCATCTATTATTCCTTGGTTATTACATAGAGAAATATTAAGGAGAATCTTCTGGGGTTATTTTACTTTGCCTGATTATTCCATCTTTGAGGTGAGAGTTCTGAGAGCCTGGATTTATCTATTTTTGAACAGCTGGTCCCGCCTTTTCTCCTATTTTTCACTGTTTTCACACATCGGTGTGTTCACCTTGATTTATTGACTTTATATATTATATTTTTTATACATTTATATTTCTTTATACATTTATTTTTTAGTGGCACCATTTGCGCATGACTTTTTACTTTGTTTATTCTTATGTGATAGTTGGTGTTAACTATTTTGTCCCGCTGCATTTTTAGCAACACTTGCACTTTTGTATCACTTTCACTGTGGATTTTGTATTGCTATAATTTTTACTTTTCCATTTTTTGACACGTATTTAGTCATTTTTGCACGTTTGAGCACTTAATAGCGCGAGGGTCCATTTTTCACATCTGCCAACTTTACGTATGGACCCATTTATTCCAAAGAGTAAGCTGTACTCATGGAAGCTTTCAGCCATCTAATGGAGTATGGCTCACTTATTAAAAAAGAATGGGACCTCTGTACACATCTATAGGAAGGGGAGCCAGTAGGGATGTTTTCTTTCCAAAGACTTCCTGGCAATGGACCAACAAATATCTTTTTATTGGGGCACAAGCAGCAAAAAAAAAAAAAAAAAAAACAACAGTTCTTTCCTTTCTTGCTCTCCTAAAACATGTTTATTTGTCTGTCTACACTGGAAAGACTACCTATCAATACCTATTCTTTGGCACCAATCATCTGGACAGGATGTACGGAGAAATTAATACAAACAGCAATACAAACTTTACAGAGGTTTTGTGTTCCTTCCCCAAGGGAGCTACGGCTAAAAAAACACTTTCCTGACATTTTCTACATTTGAAGATGTGGGTTGGAGAAGCTACAAATCATTTTCAACATTACAAAACAAGAATAGTTGAATGTGACTAATTATTAATAACTATTTTGGTTGGCATTCTACTTCACAAATTAGATGTTTTTATCCACCTGAAAGCTCTTTGAGGAATAATCATCATGATATTGGTGCCCTTGAGGTCATTGCTCTTTGGAACATTCTGCCAAACATTATTGTATACAGAAAGGTGTTTATTAAGACTGAAAAGTTGTTCCTTTTTACTCCCCAAAACCCTTTAATGTGTAATATATTAGTGGCAATATACACTATATTACAAAAAGTATTGGGGCACCTGCTTTTACATGCACATGAACTTTAATGGCATCCCAGTTTTGGTCTGTAGGGTTCAGTATTGAGTTGGCCCACCCTTTGCAGCTATAGCAGCTTCAACTCCTCTGGGAAGGCTGTCCACAATGTTTAGGAGTGTGTCTATGGGAATGTTTGAACATTCTTCCAGAAGTGCATTTGTGAGGTCAGGCACTGATGTGGACAAGGCGGCCTGGCTGGCAGTGTCTGCTCTAATTCATCCTAAAGGTATTCTATCGGGTTGAGGTCAGGATTCTGTGCAGGTCAGGCAAGTTCCTCCACCCTAAACTTGCTCATCCATGTCTTTATGGACCTTGCTTTGTGCACTGGTCCAAATCATTTGGGGGGGAGGGGGGGGGGTTAAGGTGGGGGGTTACTTTTTCAGGGTTTGGGCTTGACCACTTAGTGCCAGTGATGGGACATCTTAAGGCATCAGCATACCAAGACACTTTGGACAATTTCATGCTCCCAACTTTGTGGGAACAGTTTGGGGATGGCCCCTTCCTGTTTCAACATGACTGTGCACCAGTGCAGAAAGTAAGGTCCATAAAGACATAGATGTGCGAGTTTGGGTGGAAGAACTTGACTGACCTGCACAGAGTCTTGACCTCAACTCGATAGAACACCTTTGGGATTAAATAGAGCAGAGACTGTGAGCCAGGACTTCTTGTCCAACATCAGTGCCTGACCTGATTCTTCCGGAAGAATGATCAAATATTCCCAAAGACACACTCTAAACCTTTTGGAAAGCCTTCCCAGAAGATTTTAAGCTGTCATAGTTGCAAAGGGTGGGCCAACACAATATGGAACCCTACGGACTAAGACTGGAATGCCATTAAAGTTCATGTGGGTGTAAAGGCAGGTGTCCCAATACTTTTGGTAATATAGTGTATCCCAGTCTCTGCTGTTTGGACAAGATTAACAGATCATGGTTTGCGTAAAATGCTTTGGAATATAATGCAACTATATAACACATATTGCATTAAAAATACATTCATATAATCGTATGACATGTCCATTCACACATAAGAGCAACAGTTCTGCATTGCAACCACACAAAAGCAATCGTAGAAAGTTTAAAAAAAAAAAACTTTATTGAGTTAATTTTTTTATGCACTGCACACTGTACATTAGGTGTCATTATTTAATATATGAAACTACATTCCACAATAATTATGGCTATTTGTGCCATCCAAATCGATGGTTGTTGTTGAACTTTAACTGGATTTGATGTTTTAAAAGAAAAACAATATAAATGTTTTATTTGGATAAAAGTAAGATTGTAAAGTCCTGAATAAGGAAAAATAAAAAAAAGTAAATACAAAAATTTAAAATGCACACATTTTTAATAATTTTTTGTAATATTTCTTGGGCTTCGCATCTTTAGATGTTAATACCATTTTGTATTATTACCATGCGCAAAGCCAATACATATGTTTATTAAGTATTTTATAAAAGGAAAATGTTGTTAGTGCAAGAGCCTTATATTTAGATACCATATAATAATTTTTTTTTTGTAGTAAAATCAAATAGTGTTCATTTAAAATATTCTGCACAGCCTTTTTTTTAATTCATCAAATAAAATGACCACAGAGTCACTTAAAGTACTTTACAAAAGCAAGATTCACTTGTAGGTATCATCCTAATGCAAGAAGCTGTAAACAGGTGAAAAACTCTGGATATGTATAAACTAGACATTAAGGCCTTCAGCACATAAGAACCATGGACCAGATATGTAACTAAAGGCTGGTCACAGCCTAAGGTGCAGATGCTGTATTGGGTCAAGGAGCAGATTATTACAGAAGGAGATGAATATTCAAACACTAAAAATAAAATGGGCCAGAATACAATAATAATACAATAATGCAACAAAAGGTATATGGCATAATAAAAATTGGCAGCTCAGCTAAAGAAAATCTACAAAAACAGTGGGTAAACCTTTACAGAAACCTAGATTACACGTTATCTATACCATGAAAAGGATGATGACTAATACTGAATATGAGTGCTTCATATTTCTCACATGCAGCCTGCAGTTGGACACTTGAGGCTATTCCTCATGATTTACTGCTATGCTGTGAATAGCCCGAAAAACTTGTATAATTTGATATCCTATTATTCAGGAGTACAGACACACTACTGATTAAGTGAAGGGAAGCACACACCTCCCTCTTCTTAGCTCGCATAAACCCAAATAGATTATTGTTAGACAAGAGTAGTCAACAAAAGAAAAAGCAGTGCCATTGAAATACCCTGTATCGATTGCAGATTTGTCAAATGAAGAGTTTATACTAGTCATCAAATATTATATAAAGCAAATGGATTCAACTAATATACAAAAAAAATAAAAAATTACCGGCAGCCATAAGTTGTTTTTAACTACATTTGGGATGTATGTCCTATACCAGACTTGGACTACTGTCAAATTTTGGCACTAGTCTTTTTTCTTTCTTTATTACATTATCTAATTTTATTAGATATTCTACCTATCTCTTACTAAATGTAAGTTTATAGTCTTCAACATCTGTTTAAAAGGGAAAAAAGAGGCGCCAGGCTATCTCTGTTCAAATCCACCTTAGCAAGTTATAAAAAGAATATTGGGCAGAATTGTACAATTTTTCGACAAACCAAACGACGTCAGGATCATTTGTTTTCTACACTAATGAGGGCATTCACACATGTGAATGCCCTTTGTATGGTCATGTGATGCCAAGGCAACTTTGGGAATGAGTAGAGTATGGCTTCCATACTTCTTGTGGTCCTAATGCAAAATGACCAGACACAGACTATTTTTGGAAATCTGATTGAGATTGGATGATTTTCATATACAGTATGCAATTTTTCCATTTCAGATAATGGTGTAAAATCAATAGGTTATATTTAAAGTTCATAACAGCTCTTTTTTGAACACCTGAGTTCCTCTTAAATAAAAGCATGTCATGAAAGCTGCAATTGCTGAGCTCTCCTTCTAAAAAATGCAACTTGCCCGATTGCCATGCTGGCCCTTTGGCTTCAATACAAAAACAAGCATGCAAAAAAAATGTTTTCTCTCCTCCACACTTGTTTGTGTTTGGGGGTCTGTAACCAGGAATATAGTCTATGGTCAACATATCAGGCAGGCAAGTAGCATTTTCAGAGTGTCATCACCAATGGCAGCCCCCCCCCCTAGTTTTTTCACAAAGGGCTTACTTTAAAATTTCCCTGTCAGCCTCTAAAGAAAGCAACTGAAGGTTCCTCTCTTCATTCAATCACTTTAGTCTTTGCCTGTCTCTTCTTCCCTTGCCTTCCAGGCAGGGCAGCCATCAGAATTTTTGGGGCTCCTTACACAGCTTTAGGCCTGCCCCCCCAGACCTGACCACCAACATTCCCCAGGGCTGATCCACCGGCAGTCCCACCAAATCTGCCCACTGGCCATCCCACCGAGTCCTTCAGTGCACCCAATTTTTTTTTTTAGCATGCTTACAAACTTAATATATGAAAATTAAAATTGTATCCCGAGTCATCAGTGCTTCACGATTTAACAATAAGGAATTCTATTTTGTCCAAAAAATGCCACCACAAGGTGGACTCTTTTGAACAGGACCATACACTACCGCTAATTGCACTACCTTTTTAACACCCCCCCCCCCCCAATCTATCCTCCCCTAGGAGATCTAAGAAAACCCCAAAAACTAAAAAAAATATAATATTTTTGTAAAGGTGGTCTTCCTAGTCCCAGCACATGCAAGAAGTAGCCAGAGGTGGCAGCAATGAGTGTGATGTGAGCTCAATGACACAGAGCAGCATCAGCCGACTCCTCTTCAGTAGTGCACCTATAGAAAGCCAGCACAGCCATGAAGCACCCCTACACCCTCCTGCATTATTCCTATCCTACTAGGCTCCCTGAGCCTCTCAGGATGCCTGGGCCCCCTCCAAGTGTATGGGCCATCCCTCCTGATGGCTGCCCTGACTCCAGGTGGAACAGGCACCCAACACTCCTGGAAGAGATTGATAGAGGCTGTAGAGTTGAAAAGGAAATAATTTAGGAGACAAGGGTCACAAGAGAGTTGAGTATAATGCCTTTTCTCTTGCAAGGAACCTGAAAGGTTCAATTTATTCCATTCTGCACCATTCAGGAAACGTTATGCACATTTATGGACTGTTCACCTTATTCATCAAAGATTTGTTTTGTACATACTTCAGTCTTTCAACCACATTAGAAAGCAGTAGAAGTGCTTAAAAACATAAAGGACATTTTCTTGCACTACAGACTTTATCAAAAGAGTTCACAAAGGAGAAATTGAGAGCGTTTTTTGAATGATGACAGGTTAATGTACCTGAGGCCTTTATGTCTAATGTAACTCATACATCAAACAAATTATCTACAGATTGTGAAGAACACTGTTAGCTGTCAATTACTACTGTAATTATGAGGATATTTTATACATTATTAAAACATTACAGCAAATATCCCATAGTGATAGTTACAACTCTATATAAGGAAGTTGCAAATACTTTTAAACATTTCTACAGTAGCATCATAAAACTTGAGCAAGAAGTATACCAAGCTTTGCAATCCAAAGTCATTTATTCCAAGTTATGAAGTTTTTAAACAAATACTTTTTTCATGTCTAATCAATCCATAATGCTGACTTCATCAAAATGTATTACAGATCTCTAGGAGTAAGCTTGATTCTAAACAGTGGCAAAACATTCCAGAGTTTCATAGCTTTCTTTGAGGCTATAAGGCTCCTGCATTAATGAAATAACCTTAATAGAAATTAATTTGAAAACATTTCAGATATGTGAACATGGGTTTTTACCTATTTCTTAATGGGTATTAATGTTTTCTGTTGATAACGCTAGTTTTTAAAAATTTGTGCAAAGAAGCATGACTACTCTTTCATGTCTCGACCAAGGAACTCCAATCAGCTGTAAAATGTCCCCAGTTTGTGTGCCGCCCCCCCCCCCCCCCCCATCACCACAACCCAGCAAGGATTAAATGCTTCTTTGGAGGGGGGAATTCAAAACAAAGAAATACTTACCTTATTCCCGATACCTGCAAGCTTCTTTCCACTGTACAACTGAGCCAATTAATCCCTTTCTCTTTGATGGTTGTGGCCCCAATGTCCCCATGTACAATGGAGGACCAACAGGCCTACCTTTTAGGAAAGGAGGAGAGCAGAGGAAAGAACCAGCTGCCAGAGGAATGAGGAAGATTACCTTCATTTACACAAAACCTATCCAAAACTAAAGAACATTTGCAGAAGAAGGGGGTCTGCATCTATGCAGAAGAAGGGGGTCACCAAATGCTGAGATTTTAGGACTGACTGGAGTTCAGCTTTAATCACCACTGTCTACCTGCATTCTATCTAATGTCATAGTCATTTATATTAATAATAAAATGTCACTTTAGAATTATGATATGAGACGTACACAATAAATCATAAATTTAAATTATAGACATAAAAAAAAAAAAAGAGAAAACAGTTAACTAGTTAATGTCTGTGCTGTTGATCACTTTCTGTGAAAATAAATACTGTATGATAAAATAATAAGATTCACATAAAAAAATATATCCATGTATTAAGGATAAAATAATTTCTCATAAATATATTTTTTCTGTTCCTGAGTTCCCGAGATCTTTTTGACTAAGATTTACCTAGATCTCAATCAAACTGCTATAAAATCATCATAACTGCCTTTTTTTGTGCTGAAAATCAGATAAGTAACTAGTTAAATTAAAAACAAACACTTGAGCCATACCCAGGAGGTGGCAGTTAGAATTATGCAACCACTAAAGGATTTTTCATAGGCGGATGTCAGATGCGAATCACCAGCGGCAGGATCGCTAAAGAGGCTGCCTGTCTGTCCCAATGGAATTGCTCACTCTGTAACTAAATGCAGAAAGATGTCGCTCTGTCGTTGTCCAGAATGCTGCTGAGTCGCTTGAGGTGGAAGTGAAATCTCGCTGCCTCAACTACAGATGGAGCAATTCTACGGGAACAAAAAGGCAGCAGTTGGATCACAAGCTTACAAATGATCTTTCTATAAACATGCTCAACTGTTTCAGCTAAATGTATAATTTTATGCAGTACATGACCACTGGTGCTGTTTTTCTTTATTTTTTTTCTCAGAGTACCAAATGTAAAGAAACATTTTTTTTGGAAGGTCCTCTTCTATCCTCCAAAATTGGTCATCTTGGAGATGTTTATTTAAACAATCATGCATGTCTATGGAAAAACCTTCCTTAATGTTTCCCTGTGGTTGAACACCTGCTTATGAGTATGGCTAATCTTACAGTACTTTAATTAAAACTGGTTGCTTTAGGAGGTACAGCAAAGCCCCAGAGACACCTTGGTGTATATTAACTAAAACATTGATATTATATGGTATTCTCAAATATATACAGAATTGATCAATAGGCACAGTAGGTCTTTGCCTAGGGTAGCAAATACTAAGAATTGGATTTTCCCTGAACAATGTTTGCATTAAAATATTTTTCCTTCTTTACAATTGGAAAAGTAAAACAAACTGAGTTATCTGCTATATGAAAGAAAGAAAAACATATATATATATATATATATATATATATATATATATATATGGAAAAAAACAGACATATGCCAAATGCATTGGGGTGCTTTCTGTACCAAAGGTTTAGTGACTGCAGGATCTAGGTTTTTTAGTTCAGTCCCTCATATATAATAGATGCAATTATGATTTACACTTCAAATAGTTGTAAACTCTAAGGCCGGCCATACACGGTTCAAATTTTGGCTAGTTCAGCAGGAACTGGCAGAGATTTGAGCTGTTAATGGGCAGGCTGAATGTACCAAGTTGATCGGCCATTAAACTTGGGTACAGCCAGCCTGCCGGATTTTCTTTCAATTATCATTAGCGCCTGCTATAGCCGCTAGTAATAATCACTGACTTCACTGACTTCTTCCAGTGGGGGTTGCAGGAAAGAAATTTGCTCTGTGTATGGCCGACCTTAGTGAATGACAATTAGATTACTCTGTGCAGTGTGTATCATAAACAATGGCCATTTGCATATTCTATGTTACTATTTTTAATTATGTACTACAAATAAACTAATTTTCTACTCTACTATTGTTATATGAGTTCAAGTGCCTTTAAAGTCTAAACCCAAGGGGAATTTTTGTCTTTTGTTCTAAATTGTTAGTCAGGTTCATCTTAAAGTGTTGCTCAACCCACAACAGTAAAATCAGTCTGTATATGCAGTAAAGCATGTTTGTGATACTTGCTGTGGAACCTAAGGGGTTAATCCTCTGCATTCTGTAAAAAGGCTGTTTGATCCTGTCTTCTTTGATCCTCCCCTTATTCCACAGTCCCCAATCCATCTTCCCATAGAACAGAGCTTTGGGGGCACTCTGCACATGCTCAGATTGGTGTGTATTGATAGAGAGTGGGATTTTTTTTCTTGGTGGGGGTGCATGTGATCTGCACAGGGCCAATCAACACTGTCCAGACAGAGGGTCAGGGGCCCTGCAGCCTCATAGGACAGTCAGAGGAGAATGAAAACTCCTCCTACAAGCTTTAACCAGACACTGATAGAGGTCATAAGACTGCTATATACTGCTGATGAGGAAAGGTATTTAGCAGTTTAAATTTACAAAAATTATTGCATTACCATTATCTGTGTACTGTGAGAGACCAGATATAGTGAATGCAGGCTCCTGCAGGCTCATGCAGGATCCTGGGTTTAGTAACACTTTAACACATTTATGGGACCACTGACAATTATACAGCGATCAGAGTTAAAAATAGCCACTGATTACATATGTATAAATGTCACTGGCTGGGAAGGGGTTAACACTAGGGGGCGACCAAGGAGTTAAATGTGTATCCTAGGAAGTGATTCTAACTGTAGGGGATGGGACTGCCTGAAGGAGGAGACATACCGCTGCTCATACTTAGTACAAACAACAGATGTGTCTCCTCACCCCTGACAGAACAGAGATCTGTCTGTTTACATTGACAAATCTCCATTCGGTGTCTCTCAGGAGTGATTTTGAGGGCCCAGTGAACATCGCGGCCGCCAGGCACACTCATTGGCTCTGCTGTCATGCCCCCTAGAGGTCTTAAAGCAGCCAACGTATACCTACAGCGATTTGCCCAGGTAAGCCAACCTGCTGCAGTATAACTGCGGCCGCTGCTCATCTAGTGGAAAAGGTCCATTGTAGACACAAAGCGACTGGGTCACCTTGACTGTTCCCAACAAGTCGGAGGACCTTCCAGATGGCTGACGCATTTCAAGGGAAGATGCCCTTGTCCTCAGAGCCAATCAGTTTTTAGGAAGAGGGGATCTCCCCTCAAAATGTGTCAGCCATCTGGAAAGTCCTCTGATTTGTTGGGAACAGTCTCAGTGACCTGGTCGCTTTATGTCTACAATGGGCCTTGATATGCTTTTATCATTTATGTGTTTGAGTATACTTCTTTTTATACACTATTAAAGATACCACTTGGGTAATGCACTATATTGGTACTTCTCTACCCATGATTGACAATGGTGCTGTCCAAAGGTATCTCCGTTGCTCCTCCTTCCAGAGTGGAGACACTCTAAGCCCTTGTACACATGGTTGGAGATTCCGACGGAATGTGTCCTATCAGACCGTTTTGTCGGATATTCTGACTGTGTGTGGTCTCCATCGGACTGTTTCCGACGGACCAACTTTTCCAACTTGCCGGTAAAATTTTCCGACAAAATGCTCAGATCGGACATACTCCGATCATGTGTAGCCTACTCCGACGGACAAAGTGCTGCCACGCATGCTCAGATCAAATTCCTAGACCAAAGCTATTGGCTACTAGCCTGGAAATAGTCCCATCGTAATGAAATAACGTCATCACGTTATGTACAATCGGATTTTCCGACAACTTTGTCCGACCGTGTGTATGCAACATCACTTCCAGACCTCTTCCGGAATTAATCCGTCGGAATTACTCCGACGGATTTGGTTGTCGGAATCTCCGACCGTGTGTACAAGGGCTAAGACAGGAAATGTGTTACTGGCCAGATCACCAGGTAAAAATAAAGGAAAAACGACTCAAAAGGAAAACTCATACATCCACCACATTTAAGGATTGGTGAACTGCAACATAATAAATGGTTATTTTGTTGGCTTTATACCAATTTAAGAGATCTGAATGCTAGTGCCAAACACTGAACGCCCAACTTTGAGCCTCTTTGAGCCTCACTAACCATTGTGGCTGTGCAATCCTATAAATGGTAGCGGAACAAGTCAGCTAAAAAAGGGCTAAACTGAAAGCTGTACTTACTGGATGACTAAATTTGGTGTATACATTTCTGAGCAATACAAGTCACTGACAGATATCTTTAAAGGAATATAGAAGCTATTACAAAACTCTTTGAAGGATGCTTTGCTATCTAGTTTCCTAGTAACTGTGTATGTAAAAATAAATTAGTTCAGTAGGGGTGACAGTTACATTGTAGTCTTTTTTTAATTAGTCTATTTTTATTTTACAATTGTGTTTTAAAGACCAACACTCATTCCATTATTTTAATGAATTTCGTCTTACTTGTCATTTTGCAGTGTTGTAGAGTCTTTTAATTTTTAATTGAGGATAAAAATAGTTAACTACTCAGACATAATTGACACAGTGCACGTAGCACAGCTGGAAAGTAACTCACTAACAGCAGTGCTGTTTAGATAAGTATTAAAACTTATTTTCAGAGGATTCGTAGGGTCCAAGCACAGTGACACAATATCATTTAATATACCCGACCAGTATAAAACGGCATAATGTAGCCATATACAAATACATACAATAATATATATCTTAGGTCAGTATGCTCCCATAATATTCCCTAACATCAGTCTTTAATAGCGTACATTAAAAATAAATATTGGAACTGAAAAGGATATTTTATAAAAAAATCTCTTTGAATAACCAAAAACAAATGTAATTATTCTTGTTGTGCTGAAGAAATAGTTGGTATTTTGTTTTCATAAAATCCAGTTGCATGGCTTAAAAACATTAACCTAGAACATATTCTATTTATCAAGAATATACTATGTCTCTATGTTAAGATTATTTTCAAAAATAGTGTGAGTATTTCTAAATACCATGCCTTTAGCTCACTGTAATAGAAAGGAAAATTTGGGGAAATGAAAATTTTAATATAATGTTAAACTAGTTTATTTAAAGGAAAAAAAACTTTCCTATGACAACATAAAAAAAAAAACTCATACATATAACTCATAATAGGATTTCCTTTAGCCCAGGAGAAATGAAAACACCAGGAAACATCATTAAAACTGAAATTCTAATTTGAAAACTTCATGTTTGCTTTTTTTTTATACACTCTACAGAAGCTGTGATGTAGAATTTTTGTCAAGAATGAGAATTGTCTTGGTGTACACACATTTAAAAAATAAAAAAATAAAATAAATAAACAAAATGTATCCCATTTAAGTTGACAGCCCTTTTTCAATTTGGCAAATTAAAACTGAACTCCCGGCAGATGTAAAATATGCAAATGAATGTACAAGGGACAAGCTGAAAGGATGAGAGTGTAGAGCAGAATAGCTCCTATATATGTATTTTACGTGTATATTTATCTGTTTGCCTGGAGTTTAGCTTTTTATTTCATTTAATAAAGTGCACCTGTCAACATATAAATATAAAGTAAATATTGAAGTTATCATAACATTTTAATGGTTTACCTTTGTGGTCACGTTTTTGATTTCCCTGCAGGCAACTATTGTACTTAATCTCAATGATATCGTAAAATACGTTAGAGAAGGCAATGCTGCTGTTCTCATATTCATTTTTTTATCAGCATATGCTTATTCAGACTTATAGAAAACAATTTTGAGTTAAAAAAAATGATCAATAACTTGGTATTCAGGACATAGTGGTCGCCTGCAGTGTGCTTTGTGGAACAGGCTAGTTTATACATATGTCCCAAAATCAACCAGGTTCAATTTTGCGTAGAAGTGATAGGTCCACTTTAAAGCAAAATTATGTTACATTATTAAATTTAATTTGGCCTTAATAATTAATACATGCCTGGAAATAGCTTGCATGTATGTATATTTACAATTTCTATTCAAATGATAAATAAATCTTGATTAAAACTTTGCCCTTATAGTTACCCATTCTTATGAATGAAGTACTAGTTTAAAAAATATGGGGGAGAATAATGCCCCTTTTTTTTTCGATTATACAATATAAAGTAAGAATCATGCCATAAAACTATATGCAAAATATGCACACTATTATTGCATGCTCGATGTGATACTACATGCCAGTTAGTATTACTTTAGTTCTAGAAAGACCATAAAAACACATTAGGTCTCTTATGAAAGCACTATATATACAGTACAGTCCTGTCTACAGTCAGACTTAAAAATGGTGCCCCATATAGATTTCCTACAAAGGCAACAGGAGCTCAGCAAGAGCTTGTACAGTTCCTTACGTATATTTTGATGAGTTTTTTAAACCCCTTTTTTTTTTAAATAATACCTAAAAGTTTGTTATGTAAATCTGTCTGAATTCATTTTTCTTAATTTAGGTGGCAAGTTCCCATCCATTCTGCCCCCACCAGACAATCTTTGAAGTTTCGGAGGTAAATCGGCTACCGACTGGCTCATAGGATCTGAGATCATCCTAGTGGTTTTCATTACCAGTTTTTCTTCCGAATTACCCGGTACTGAACTTATTCGTTGGAGTTTCATGGGCAAGTCACCCATACTGTAAGCTTTTTCTGAAGTTGTAGAACTCATTCTGAGTAATTTTCTTGGTAGGTCCTCCCTGCCAGTCATTTTCTGGAGTTTTGAAGGCATTTTTGTGCTAATGTCATCCAGGCTGTCCAGAGTATCTACAGAATTATTTTTTTCTTTGCTGTTACCTACTGCTGGTGCTATTATTGGTGAAGATATGAGAAGCATTTCTTCTTGTTCTTTGACACTGTAAGGTGCAGTGGGAACTTCAAAAGTTGCATGGAACTGTGAGTAGTCTACTTTAAAGAATCCTTCTTCTAGAGAAATTACAGGGAAAAACCGATGACCCCAAAGAACTTCATCCTCGGTGTACGATGTCCGGGCTTGACAAGTCATTCCTAGAAGCAAAGAAAATAGTTGAACATTAGTAGGAGTGTCATGAGGCATTCAACCACAATACCAACTCTTTAAAGTTAAATACACAGTAAGCTCAACATTTTGCATAATCAAATGAAATACATTTTATATACAGTATATACTATAAACCAATGATACACACAATCGCCCTCACCCCTGTGTATCACCACTGTGCTTAAAAAAATAAAAAACAATACATGAATAGACAACTATAACTGCCATTATAAATAAACAAAATGTGCAATCAATATTCCTTTTAAATAAAATGGAAAAAGTGGCACAAAAAAATCAGTGTATGTATGCACCACTGACTACAAAGTGCAAAGTGCTATATATTATAAATGATATGCAATAGACGATCAAAATAAATAAATAAATAAATAAATAAATAAATATAAATATATATATATATATATATATATATATATATATATATATATATATATATATATATATATATATATATATATATATATATATATATATATATATATATATATATATAAATAAATCGTAGATATATGAAAACCCAGCGATTCAAGTGACACAGTGTCAATGTCTCAAATGAGTGAATAAAACAATAAATCAAGTGACAATGGGGCTGATTTACTAACATGAATGCGCTGCACCATTTCATACCTCCATTTGTGCGCCAGGTAAATTTTTAAGTGAGCGTATGAACAGGCGCGCGCTTAAGAGCAACACATAATATGCCGGCGCAATTCATAGTAGCGAGCACCGTATCATTACCAGTGCATTCACACAGGGGCAACGCGACTTCCAGCGTGACTTTGGGAGACAACTTGGACACCACTTGAGTGTGAATCACAGTGCGACTGGCGGTGACTTACAACACGACTTTAAGTCGCCCCAGGCCAGGCGACTTTAATTAAAAAACAAAAACCGGCATGGGTTCCCCTCCAAGAGCATACCAGGCCCTTCAGGTCTCGTATGGATATTAAGGGGAAACCCGTGCCAAAGAAATAAAAAAAAATGTTGTGGGGTCCCCCTCAAAATCCATACCAGGCCCTTCAGGTCTGGCATGGATATCCACACCAAAGCCTTATCCGAGCATGCAACCTGGCAGGCCATAGGAAAAGAGGGGGAGGAGAGAGCGCCCCCCCTCCTGAACCATACAGGCCACATGCCCTCAATATTGGGAGGGTGCTTTGGTGTAGCCCCTCGTCCCCATGTTGATGAGGACAAGGGCCTCATCCCCACAACCCTGGCCAGTGGTTGTGGGGGTCTGCGGGCGGGGGGCTTATCGGAATATGGAAGCCCCCTTTAACAAGGGGACCCCCAGGTCCAGCGTCCCCATGTGAAATGGTAAGGGGGTACAAAAGTACCCCTACCATTTCATCAAAATAGTGACAAAGGGTTAAAAAAGACAGGAGAAGGTCTTTGACAAGTCCTTTATTAAAGTCTTCTTTCATCTTCTTTCTTCTGGTCTTCTTCCTTCTTCTTTTCTTCATCCTTCGTTTTCTTCATCTTCTTCCTTCATCTTCTACTTCCTCCGATCCGTTTCTTCTTGCTCCAGTGTTCTCATCCGGCATCTTCCTCCACGGCATCTCTTCTTGGTTCTCAGGCCACTTCGTGCAATGGGAGGCTCCCACTGTGTGATGCTTCTCTTCTTCTGACAGGTCTTATATAACGGAGGGCGGGGCCACCCAGTGACCCCGCCCCCACTCTGACGCATGAAACCTTACCTTCCTGCTGTTAACTGACAATTATGCCTCTGACATACAGAAAAACCAAACAGTGTTGTCCACCCTGCCTGAGTTCTTCTGTGCTGAAGTTTTGCCAATTGCTACAACTCTCTGACCCATTCCATATACATACATTGATTTCTTTCCCAACAAAACAATGCCACTGCCTTGAATACCAATAGCCTTCCCACACGCTGTGTGTAGGGAGACGTAGTTCTGGGAGCATGTCCATAGCAATAGGAACTGTATTCTCAGCAGCCTCTTCTGTAAGCTTGTTGATGACATCACAGGTGGGAAAGGGAGGTTTTGGGGGTAAGTTTGGGTCAATCATATTTTTTACACTCATTTAGATATTGAAGCTAGTTTGGAAGAGAGCCAATTACCTGACCAGTATGTTTTTTAAATGTTGGAAAATAAAATGATGCAGGGCACATTATGTAAGCTAACAACCAGTCATCCAGAACTGATATAGCCAGTTTGGATGGCTGGTCTCCCCAACTGGAAATGTCTCAAGCATAATTATAGGCTGCATTTTCTGATGAACCAAAGTTAAAGGAGCTAGGCCCTTTAGAACAACTTTAAGCATATTTGCTTATTTTTTAATCCAGGTTATAGGTAGAGCCATGTGGACTCTGTGATTTTAAATGTTATGTTAAAATATTATTTTGCTACTTTTTCTTTATGGGTTTAAAAAGATAAGACAAGTGGATCATTGTTGAATTACTGAGCCTTAAGAACTGTAGTGTCTTTTTCCATCCATTGCATTGATTTTGTGTTATTTCCAGAAGAATGATTGCAGTTTAGAGACAGGCAATGCTTTTGCAGTATAAAATTCCTAAGACTTGTGTTTTTAAAACATTTCAGTCATTGTTATTGATCCCATGGTGCCTTGCTTCAAGATTACAGTTTGCTGCAATCTGTGAACATAATGATCTTTTCTGTTAAGCAGTTTCCATGCTTTTTAATTGCAATACAAATTTGTATATATACCTTGTAAATAAAGTTAGCTCAAAGTAAAAAACAGGAAATATATATATCAAGTACTAATACATTAAATATACAAGATATATAACAGAATGTTTTTTAATGATGTCTTAAAGTTGTCATTATATGTGTACTGTTATGCCACGTACACACGACCGGACTTTTTGACAGCAAAGGTCTGACGGAACGAGTCCGTTGAACAATTCAATCTTGTGTGGGCTCCATCGGACCTTTGCTTGCCAAAAATCCGGCGGACTTAGAAGATGTTTTACATTTTTCCACCGGAACTCCGCCGGACCGAGAAATCCGTTCGTTGTATGCTAGTCCGATGGACAAAACCTGACGCTAGGGCAGCTATTGGCTACTGGCTACTGGCTATGAACTTCCTTATTCTAGTCCAGTCGTACGTCATCACGTTCAAATCCATTGGACTTTGGTGTGATTGGGTGTGGCCAAGTCCGTTCATTCGGAAAGTCCGTTGGAACTCAGCCAAAAGTCTGTCGGAAAGACCGTCAGACCTAGTCCCTCGAAAAGTCCGGTCGTGTGTACGCGAAATTACAGTCAAAATGTTCACAGTTTAGCTTACTTATAGGTATTTTCAGGGCAAATGTTTATTTTATACTATTTACTCATGAATAGCTTTAAACCCTCCTATATTCAAGAAAACGCCTCAATTCAAGAGAAATCCTCCACTGAAGTCCTCTAGGAGACTTCCAAGAGTGGGGATTTCCTTGAGATTTCCCCTTGCATTATTCCTTGGTTCCTCCTGTCTACCTCCGCATCACTACAGGATACAGTCATGAAGTGAGAGATTTGGTGGGAGACACTGGGACCAAGGAGATTGACACACCTGGAAGTGTTGGTTTCCCATCAATGGAGTATTTCTCTAGAATTGGGCGGTATCCTTGTAACACAGGAAGCAGAAGAAAATAAGTATTTAGTGATTTATTTTGCAAGCAGGCCTCTTTAAGTTGTTTTTTTTTTTTTCTATAGTAACAGGTTGCTTTCAAGTAAAACTATGGTAGACTACAGTTGTGCTCATAACTTTACATACCCTGGCAGAATTTATGATTTCTTGGCCATTTTTCAGAGAATATGAATGATAAAATCATTTTTTTTTATTTCACCCATGGTTAGTGTTTGGCTGAAGCCATTTATCAACTGTGTTTACTCTTCTTAAATCATAATGACAAAAATTACCCTGATTAAAAGTTTACATACCCTGGTGATTTTGGCCTGATAACATGCACACAAGTTGACACTTTGGCCGCGTACACACGCGCGGACTGTTCGCCCAACTTTGTCCGTCCAACAGTTTCGGCAAACAGTCCGCTCAAACTTAGCATGGACGGACATGGCCACACACGACGGACGAACAGTTTGCTGAAACCGTGCGCGATGACGTGAATGGCACGTACGACGGGACGAAAAATACGACGTCCTATACACTGCATTATAGCTTTCGGCGTGAAAATCCTTTCTGAGCATGCGCGCAACTTTGTTTGACGAACAAGCCTACACACGAGCGGACTGTTCGCTGAAACAAGGTTTCAGCGGACAGTTTTACGGAATTTCCGAAAAACCTTGTCCGTCCAACTGTCCGCTGAAACTGTCCGCTGAAAGCCCACACACGAGCGGACTGTCCGCCCAAACACTGTTCAGCGGACAAAGTTGGGCGAACAGTCCGCCCGTGTGTACGCGGCCTAAGGGATTTGAATGGCTATTAAAAGGTAACTAGCCTCACCTGTGATCTGTTTGTTTGTAATGTGTGTGTGTGTGTGTGTGTGTGTGTGTGTGTGTGTGTGTGTGTGTGTGTGTGTGTGTGTGTGTGTGTGTGTGTGTGTGTGTGTGTGTGTGTGTGTGTGTGTGTGTGTGTGTGTGTGTGTGTGTGTGTGTGTGTGTGTGTGTGTGTCCGTTGCACCTTTCATTCATTGCTCCACTGACGTTTCTGGATTCTGAGTCATGGGGAAGGCAAAAGAATTGTCAAAGGATCTGCACAAAAAGGTAGTTGAACTGTATGAAACAGGAAAGGGATATAAAAATATATCCAAGGAATTGAGAATGCCAATCAGCAGTCTTCAAACTCTAATCAAGAAGTGGAAAATGAGGGGTTCTGTTGAAACCAAACCAGGGTCAGGTAGATCAACTAAACTTTCAGTCACAACTGCCAGTAAACTTGTTTGGGATGCAAAGAAAAACCCACAAATAATTTCAGGTGAAATACAGGACTCTCTGAAAACACGCAGTGTGGCTGTTTCAAGATACACAATAAGGAGGCACTTGAAGAAAGATGGGCTGCATGGTCGTGTCGCCAGCAGAAATCAGGATGCCACAAAAGTATCATGCTTACAATACGCCAAACAGGACAGAGACAGGCCTCAAACCTTCTGGCACAAAGTCATTTGGAGTGATGAGACCAAAATTGAGCTCTTTGGCCACGACCAAGCAAGCTACATTTGGAGGGGAGTCAACAAGGCCTACGATGAAAGGTACACCATCACTACTGTGAAACACGGAGATGGATCGCTGATGTTTTGGGGATGTGTGAGCTACAAAGGCACAGGAAATTTGGTTAAAATTGATGTCAAGATGAATTTGGTATGTTATCAGAAAATACTGGAGGAATATTTGCATTTATCAGCCAGGAAGCTGCGCATGGGACATACTTGGACATTCCAACATGACAATGATGGCAAAGTCGACCTGTCATTGGCTATAGCAGAATAAAGTCAAGGTTCTGGAGTGGCCATCTCAGTCTACTAACCTCAATATCATTGAGCCACTCTGGGGAGATCTCAGACGTGTAGTTCATGTACAACAGCCCAAGATTTTACAGGAACTGGAGGCTTTTTGCCAAGAGAAAGGCGCAGCTTTACCATCTGAGAAGATAAAGAGCCTCATCCACAAATACCACAAAAGACTTCAAGCTTTCATTTATGTTAAAGAGGGCAATACACAATATTAAGAACTGGGGTATGTAAACTTTTGATCAGGGTCATTTGGGTAGTTTCTGTTGTCGATATGATTTCAAAAGAGTAAACACAGTTGATCGATAATAAATGGCTTCAGCCAAACACTAACCATGAGTGAAAGAAAAGTTTCTGTGTTATCATTCATATTCTCTGAAAAATGGCCAAGAAATCATAAATTCTGCCAGGGTATGTAAACTTATTAACACAACTGTATAGATCAGTCTATCTCAAGCAGGGTTCCTCTAGAGATTTCTAGGGGTTCCTTGACCAATGAGCAATTTCTGCCTCTCGGATAAGCTCCCACTAACACAAATTATCTTTTTAGCTATCTGTAAAAGGTTAATTCTTCCTAGTAACAACAGATTTAAAAAACATTCTTCTTCCCACTGACCATCACATCATAACGTACATTAAGTCAGGACCGTTTTTAATATTGATTGGACCCTGGGCAAAAATTTTCTTAGGCCCCCCCATGCAATTTCACTCTCCATCTGCTCTGAGACATACAAGAAATATCAGCTAGACTTATGCCCCGTACATGCGGTCGGACTTTCCGACGGAAAATGTGCGATTGGATCATGTTGTCGGAAAATCCGATCGTGTGTGGGCTTCATTGGACTTTTTCCGTTGGAATTTCCGACACACAAATTTTGAGAGCTGGATCTAAAATTTTACGACAACAAAATCTGATCGTTTAAATTCCGATCTTCTGTAGACAATTCCGACGGACAAAGTGCCACGCATGCTCAGTATAAATGAGATGAAAGCTATTGGCTACTGCCCTCTTTATAGTCCCATCGTACGTGTTTTACGTCACTGGGTTCATAACGATTGGATTTTACGACAACTTTGTGCGACCGTGTGTATGCTAGACAAGTTTGGGCCAAAATCCGTCTGAAAAAAAAACAGATTTGGTCATCAGAAAGTCCGACCATGTGTACGGGGCATTAAAATCAGTTTATTGTATCAGAACAGGCAGCAATTACGATTGGTTGCCAGCGGTTATAGTATATAATTACTGCTTACTGGCTGGTTGCTAGAGGTTACAGCACACATTACGGCTCACTGATTAGTTGCTAGAGGTTACAGCAAATGATTTGTGCTTGTTAATTGGTTGTACAGTATTATTGCTCTCTTATTGGTTGCGAGAGGTTACAGCACATCATCTCCTCACTGCAGGGGGGCATGATGTACATATGATTGCTGTCTTTATTTACATATCAATACCGCCGGCTGCAGCTTACTTATAAATGCCACCGCTATTTATGTATTAATGCTGGTTATTTACATGTAAAGACAGGATCTGCAGGTGAGTCATCTGTACACAGCAATAAGGCAGAGCTGGGCAGCATTTGTACCAGCACTTCACACTGAGTTATTGGGACACAGCACAGGACTAAAACTTCAAAGGACAAGGGAATTTAAACTGGGATAGTTGGCAAGTATAAGGCCGCTGCTTTGAGCCCCACAACAATGACAGAGCCCAGGGTAGCTTCCCCTTTTATATAATCATTATTAGCAGGGGTTCCTTGAGAATGTAAAATTAAGGGATCCTCTATAATAAAAGGCTGAGAATGGCTTTTATAGATATTTAAACTTGGGAAGAAAAAGTGCCTAAAGGGTTATCTACTGGCTGGAAAAAGATATCCATGAATTATTTGTGTGAAGTCATTTTAAAACATGTCCTGCTCATTTTTGACTGTCTCTGTCTAACTGAAGACTCCATCCAACACTATATGAGCTGGAGATGACGCTCCATCCCACCCACAGAAGTGCACCATCAGCCAGCTGCAAGTGTTAATAATGCATAGTCTTTATGTCATATTATCAGGCTAAAGAGTAAATAAAAATATATTTTGTCCTGTAAATAATATACAAAAATTATAGAGTACCAACAAAAAGATTACATTGGTTCAATTAGATCACTATTACTAACATCCCAAATATATACCATATTTATTTACAGACCATTACAAGGAGACTTTCATGGTACTGAGGTTAGCTGAAAGCATGTACTATATAAATACAAAGTATTGATTTGGGCATCATCATAAAAACATGTAACTATTGACCTCCTATGCTATCCCACCAAGCATCTATTACAAATAATTGACACAAAATAAATGTATTTTACTAGTCAATAATTTCAACTCAATTCAGCACTATTAAAGTCCAGATGTAATGGTCTCAAAATGAATATAGTGTACAAAAACTAAATGCATTTACAATGAACTTTGCTTTTTCAAATTATAGGCAATTTTAAGTAAAACATAATAAATGATTTGTTATTTATTTTTTCCCCAAGTATGCTAATTTCAAATATGTGTTGCTATTATAGTTTTTTTTTTTTGGTTCACCTCTTTATTTCAGTTGTATCCGTTTATGGATACACAGAATTAGCAAAATGCAATGTGGTTGATCTACTAAGACCAGAGAGTGCAAAATCCGGTGCAGTTGTGTTTGATAGCCAATGGGACTATAATGTTAGCTTGTTCAATTAAGCTTTGACAAAAAACTGGAAGCTGATTGGTTTCTATGTAGAGCTGCACCTGATTTTGCACACTTCAGTTTTAGTAAATCAACCCCAATGGGGTACAGTATTTGTTTACTTGTGAGGCAAAGAAACAACAGCATCCTGAAGCTATGGAAGTACCCCTTTTATCAAGGTCACGAGCAAATGCCAACGTGTAAGTAGCAGATATATATATTATTCTTTTTATGCACGATTTATATAGCGCCAACAGTTTACGCAGCGCTTTACAATGTACAGGGGGGGGGGGGCAATACTATTACAGTACAGTTCAATACAAAAGATTATATATATATATATATATATATATATATATACACACATACACACAGGTGCATCTCATAAAATTAGAATATCATCAAAAGTTAATTTATTTCAGTAATTCAATTCAAAAAGTGAATCTGTGGGGTATTGTCAATAGGAAGATGAGAGACACCAAACCCAACAATGCAGACGAGGTGAAGACCACTATCAAAGCAATCTGGCCTTCCTTAACACCTCAGCAGTGCCACGGGCTCATCGCCTCCATGCCAAGCCACATAGCTGCAGTAATTCATGCAAAAGGAGGCCCGGCCAAGTATTGAGTGCATATTATACTGTACATGGACACACTTTTCAGTAAGAAAACATTTCTGTATTAAAACTATATTTTTTTATTGGTCTTATGTAATATTCTAGTTTTCTGAGATACAGAAGTTTGGGTTTTCACTAGCTGTAAGGCATAATCAGCAACATTAAAATAAAGAAATGCTTGAAATATATCACTCTATGTGCAACGCATATATATATATATATATATATATATATATATATATATATATATATATATATATATATATATATATATATATATATATATATATTCACACAAGTTTTACTTTGGAATTGAATTACTGAAATAAATGAACTTTTTAATGATACTCTATTTTATGAGATGTACATGTAAATATATAGTGAAAAACAATTAAACAATATACATTTGTGATTAAACAATCAATTATGCATTTGTATTAATAATAAGCCAGACAAAGCTAGCAGTATATAGTTCTTTTCTTAAAATAGCCATTTTCACTATAAGTAAAATTAATGTATCACTCATAATGATATAGTGGAATTTATTTATTACTTTATGCACTACCAAGGGCTGACATTAAGCAATTATATATTAACATTGACTTTTTTGTCCCCTTACAGCACTATCGCTGCACTTTCTTCATATGGTTTTGCCCTAATTTGCACCAAAAGCCATATTTGCATGCGAGGGAGTAACTATGTATGATGGGCCTCATAGCAAAACCATTAAAGACAACTCTCTAATCTCAAAGGCAATTCCTCCAGTGGTACATATACTAATTGCTTTCATAGCAATTGTGTAGTTCAAGCATGGTAAACTGGTGTTTTATGGGTGGCATGTGGTCCTGCCCATCTTTGTTTGCATCCCTCAGCTAGTTTAAACATTTAAACTGAATAAGGCCCTGGGCTGTTCTCCAGTGGGAAAAAAAAAGCTACACTTCCTAATGTAATTTTTCAGCTGAATACTTCATAAAATGTTTTATAGATTTTTTCCTCAAGATTACATTGTAAATGCAGCTGTTACTGTAATCTTAATTAACAAAATAGTGTCTTTTTTTTCTACAGATGCTGCCCTAAGTAGTAAATGTGGTTGCTTGCAGATTTATTAAATTAAATCTGGCCCTTTTATTTTCTTTCTGTTTGGCAGGGCAGAAGTAAAGATCTGCATAGTATGTCTATATCTGAATGTACGTATCAAATGCTATCAGCTAGCTGAATAACTTAGTGTATAGCCACCCAGCTCAGGGGGCAACCCTACAATGCTGCGCTCTATAGCAGCCAGATGCTCTGCAGTGTTTATTTGTCCACATGTGCATCTTTACCAGTGGCGGTTGTTTTTTTTTTTTGGGGGGGGGGGGGCGGCAAACAATGCACCTACAGCCACATCCTCCTTCCATGGGTTGGTCGGTCGGGTCACCGGCTATTTATTCGCTATTGTCACACAACTGAGTGGGCTCAGGGCCCACCCTTTTTTGAAGCCTATTAGAGCCTCTGGCTCTAATCACATACTTAAAAAAAAAAAAATTAGAATCCATGCGGCCGGTGCCCCGCAAGTAGATTAGGGGGCCAGAGGCATGGATCGGGGGGGCGGCACCCCTGCATCCCTAATGGATGGGCTGCCACTGCTTTTTATTTTATAAGCTTTACCATTCTGACTTGATGTCACATGATGTCTTTCACATTGCACCGCCCATGCGTGTCCCCAGGGGTGGACAATCAGTGGTGAGCTGCAGAGGACATTTACACTGATCATTAGTGCCCTGATTATCAGAGCAGCCCCATCAGTGCAGCATATCAGTGTCCATAAGTGCAACATATAAGTGCCTATCAGTGCAGTCTGCCAGTGTCCATCATTGCCGCCTTACCAGTGCAGCTTCATCAGTGCCCATCAGTGCAGCTTATCAGTGCCACCTCACCAATGCCCATCTGTACCGCCTTATCAGTGCAGCTTCGAGCCGCCCCCACATCAAATCATTCTCTGCAGCTATTACCTTTTGTACCACCACCCCCTCCCTTTAGAATGTAAGCTCTATGAGCAGGGCCCTCCTGTACCTTTTGTATTGAACTGTACTGTAATTGTGTTGTCCCCCCTATACATTGTAAAGCGCTGTGTAAACTGTTGGCACTATATAAATCGTGTATAATAATAATAATAATAATAATAATAATAATAATAATAATAATAATTAGTGTTCTTCAGTGCAGCTTACCAGTGCCACTTCAGTCACATCAGTGCCACTTCAGTCCCATCGGAAGCCCATCAGTGCAACATATCAATGTCCATCAGTGCAGCATATCAGTGTACATGAGTGTAACATATCAGTGCCATCTATCAGTGCCCATCAGTGCCATCTTACCAATGCCCATCAGCACCACCTCATCAGTGTCCATCAGTGGAGCTTATCAGTGCTCATCAGTGCAGCCTTATTAGTGGCCATCCATGCAGCCTCATCAGCGGCGCACATCAGTGAAGGAGAAAAATTACTTATTTGCAAAACAGAAGCGAAGAAAACATTTTTTTTATTATTAATTGCCTGTCTTTTTTTGTTTGTTTAGCAGTGATTAAAAAACACCAAAAGAAAGCTCTTTCTGTCGCCAAAAAATTACAAAAATGTTGTATGGGCACAGTGTTGCATGACTACGCAATTGTTCATCCAGCTTAGACCAATGTACGTAGGTATTTGCCATACCTGTGAGATCTGGAAATCACTGTAGTAGATTCCACTACTATAGCAATCTCCACTTGCTTTCAGGTCCCATGCCAAATGCTTACCCCATTGCACTGTGAACACAAGAGGTCAATCGTGCTGCACGGCCGATGCAAACTTTTTGCATCTACTCAACTAATGCAAAGTATTCTCTGATTGGACGAGGTGGAGAGGCAGGACAGTGACATCACAATCTCTACCTCATCCAATCAGAGAATTCTTTGCCTTCATGCAAAGTGTTTTCTGAAAGGTGTCCATGCCAAGTGAGTGGGTTCAGTAATCAGCAGGGTAGCCACTTGACATGTGACCTGGAAAATAGTTGAGATCACTGGAGTAGCAATGCCTACTACAGTGATTTCCAGCTTCCACGGGGATCCCACAGGTATGACACATACTGTACATATTTGCACTGGTCTAAGATGGTCCATAGTAACTATGTGATAATTGCCAGACCTAAACTTAAAGTGAAGTTTCAGCTTGATTTTTTCTTTAAGTCAGCAGCTACAATCACTCTAGCTGCTGACTTAAAAATCAGGTACTGGGGTCCAGCGCTGTCTACACCCAGTACTTCTAACTGCTGTAAGCCATGGTTGCCACCATCCTTGATATGGGGACTGGTTGTGGCTTCTTGAGGAACCACAGCCAACTTACTACTGTGAATGCGTAAGCCCCCACAGTGCTTTTTGAATGGTCCTGCAGCCTCCTGGGACATGTGAAGCATCCCAGATGGCTGCTGGAGGGGAAGGGAGGTGAAAGAACAGGACAAGGGGTGCCCTCCTCACCTAGGCAAAGATTGCAGAAGTGGGAGAAGATGTTGATAAAAATCTGTAGTGCCCCCCCCCACCAAAAACAAAATACAAAAACTGTGATTTATTTACAGGCTGGTTGGGGGGAGCAAACCAGAGGGACTTCACTTTTTGAGTGAAAACCTGTTTTAAAATTGAATTCATAAATGTATTTTTTAAATGGAAGCAGTGTCAGTTTGATCCGGTCTTAGCCATTTGCAGTAGCTGTACAGAAGAGCTCAGACTGGAAGATGGAGAAGCAACACAAAATGCAAATGTAGTATATGGAGCATGACGATATGAAGAAGGGATATCTTTTAGAGGAGAGTAGTAGAGCACATCAGTCTGCTTCTTCTCCTTTTACTGTCCAACCACAGGGTGGGAGCGAGACCTGTAAATGTTACTGAACTGCTGTATAGAAAAATCAGGTTCCTGTTCTGCTAGCCAATGCGTTGTGGTGTGACAGAACTGTGCAAATCCCAGGACAGGATGGGCATAAATACATTGACTTAATTTTATGTATTTATTCTGTGTATTTAGCTGTTTGCTTAGCGTTCAGCTTTAAGCTCTAACATACGACAGACCTGATAATTGATTCCCACAGTGCCCGAAACTCTTGGCAAGTTTGCAGCCCATCGTTTGCGACCAACATTGCTGAATGAGTGGCTAAGACTCTTTTTAGAACCCAGAATATGAAATCATTATTTTTAATTCTCACTGATCCTCATTATTCTCGACAAGCACAACTGTTTACCAATGAAATCTCTAAACACGTGGGGAATGATTTAGGAATCAAACCTTAATCAAGCATAATGTTTACCAAAGATTAATGTATTCCCTCCTGTTCTCTGCATCCATTATACACTTGTTATCTGCTACATGCCATGATAAAATAAATACAGATAATCAATGCTATAATTGACCTGGTTTATCTCTTGATAGATCCCATCTGTTGGCCCTCTCCAAATAAACTTTCATTTGCATCGTTCAAAGGGAAACTGATGTTGATGGTGAAATCTATTTTTTTTTTTTTAAGCATAGGCTTGCAAGCATTAAAGGTAGGGAAGTAGAATAAAATGGTGATCGTTGTAATATGTTATGTCACACTGCATCGGCCTTTAAAATGCAATTTTTTTTTTAAATACACTTTTTTGAATAAAAAATAAATAAAACCCTAAAGTTAGCGCAATTTTTTTGTATAACATGAAAGATCATGTCATGCTTTAAAGTTGCACACACTCATGGAATAGCGATAAACGACAATACTTACAAATCTCTATAGGTGATGCTTTAAACATTTTTACAGGTTACCTGTTTAGAGTTACAGAGGGGGGTCTAGCACTAGAATTATTGCTCAATTTCTAATAACGGTGGCAAAACCTCACATGCGTGGTTTGGACACTGCTTACATATGTGGGCACAACTTCTGCACTCTAGCATGGAGGGATGGGGTGCTTTAAAAAAAATATTATTTATTTTAGGTTTTATTTTTTATTTCTACACTGTCCCTTTATTTTTTAGCACTTGTATATCTATTGCAAGGAATGTAAATATCCCTCTTAATAGAAATAAGCATGACGTCCTTTTTATTGAGAGATGTGAAGTCAAAAAATACCCCAGATCTCTCATTTACCTTTAAAAGCAAAAACAAAACAAAAAAAAAATATGATTTTAGGAAAGAATAAATCCTGTTTATCTGACCGAAAACCGAAAGTGACATCAGAGGTCGCTCTGGTCTTCCAAGGGCTGAGTGGGGACCATCTTGTCTCACTCGACTTCCTGCTTAGCCATCAACTGCACCGGATTGTTCCTGGGTTTACCAATGGCTTCGGTAAGCTTGGAAATGACCGGGAAGCGGCAGGAGGGGGCACCTCTCCCACCACCTATAAAAGTGATCCATGGGCAAATCCTAGGACAACCCTTGGACAACAAGTATGGCAGAATCATATAGAAAAATATAGAACACAAATTCATCCACCACTTTGAACAAAGGCTTTTCAAAGGCTGACTCACTATTTCATGCATCATTTCCACACCTATATTATACTTAGCTTTGCAAATTGAACTATCTGATACCAAAATGATTGTGAGATAAAAAAAACTAACAAAGTTTAAATTATCTCTTTATTTTTTCATTTTGGATAGAGTGGGGAAGGGTTTTTAACTATTTGGGAGATTTTTGCTCCCTTCCGGTCATACAGAAATAGAAATGAGAGGAAAGCTCTCCAACAGGGGCAACAAAAACAACATTTGGGATCTAGATCTTCTGTCATTGTTTTACTGCTGGTTCAAAATTGAGAAAGGAGTGCAGCAAGAATGTATATTGTCACCCTTCTTATGCTGAGTACATCATGCGAAATGCCAGGATCGACAAATCACAAGCTGGAATTAAGATCGCAGAGAGAAAAATTAACAACCTGAGATATGCAGACGATATCACACTAATGGTAGAAAGTTAAGAAGAACAAAGGAGTCCTTAATGAAGGTGAAAGAGGAGAGCGCAAAAACTGGCTTGAAATTAAACATTAAGAAAACTAAGATCATGGCAACGGGTCCCATTACCCCTTGCCAAATAGAAGGAGAAAAAATGCAAACAGTGACAGATTTTATCTTCCTAGGCTCCAAGATCACAGCAGACGGTGACTGTAGTCATGAAATTAAGAGACATTTCATGACTCCCATTCTTGGGAGGAAAGCAATGGCAAACCTAGACAACATTATAAAAAGCAGAGACATCACCCTACCGACAAAGTGCCATATAGTCAAAGCTATGGTATTCCCAGTAGTAACCTAAGGCTGTGAAATTTGGACCACAAGGAAGGCTAAACAAAGAATTGATGCTTTTGAACTATGGTGTTGGAAAAGACTCTTGAAAGTCCCTTGGACGGCAAGAAGATCAAACCAATCAATCCTGAAGGAATTCAACCCTGAATATTCACTGGGAGGACAGATTCTGAAGCTAAAACTTGAATACTTCGACCACTTAATGCAAAGAGAGGATTAATTGGAGAAGACCCTGATGCAGGGAAACATGGAAGGAAAAAGGAGAAGAGCACAACAGAAAACAAAATGGATAGATAGCATCATTGAAACAATGAACATTTAGTTAAACAAGTGCCGGGAGGCAATAGTGGACAGAAAAGCCCCCAGAAAAGGCCTGGCACTCTATGGTCCATGAGGTCACGAAGAGTCGGACAAGACTAAATGACTGAACAACAATGTTTTTGTTGGGTAGACGTTCTATCACTTTATGTTCAGTCAACGAGTGTCAGAGAGAACATACAGTGAATGAATCTCCATGGATGGCATTAAAAACGATTTGTTTTTGCAGAGTGTGTTAGGATTAGAGCCTCTTCTAGCGTTTTTTATTGTTGTCTGTTTTTTTCTTGGAAATCTACTTAATCAGGACACAAATAGCACTTAAGGCCTCATTCCCAATTGCAAATGGTACCATTAATGGATAAGTTTGTCTTTCAACAAAAAAAAGTTTTGACTTGCAAATTTTTGATTTCACTTGAAGCCGCACGATATCAAAGTTGCATGTTAGTGTGACTTCAGGTGCACCTTGGAAGACATCTGTGCGACTTCATGCACTTGCAAAAAGTAGTGCATGAACTACTTTCAAAATCAGTGCACCGATTTGACCACTTCCAAAAATTGTTTATCGGATGATTTATACTTGTTACTAAAAATGATCATTTACAACGTAGCTTGGTGATTTGTTTTAAATTATTATTGTATTAGGACATCAAATAAATTCAATGAGCTTGGAAAGAAAGACCTCACTCATTCAGGGCTAGCATGTAGAAGAAAATAAAAAAAATATGGTAGTTCAAATCATGTAAATTGTAACAAATACAACTGTATCTTACTACAATAGTAAAAAGATTTCCCCTAAAATTCTTATAATGGTACATTTTGACGTACGATGGGACAAATCATGTATCACATAATTACTGGTAGTAATCATTCAATAACACATTTAATGCTTCCTAAATTCTTCCCCAAAATATGTCAGCTTTATGTAATTGTTCAAATCAATAAACAGTTTATAGGAATCGCTGAGCTGGATGACCATTTTTATTAGGAACTCCTAACCCCACATCCAAGGAAAGTTACTAGCAGGAAACTGTAGAGTTGCCTCTTCTCTGGAACCTAGGTAATAATCTAGCCATTATAGCAGTCTTTCTCAAGCATTTTTACATGAAGAAATCCCTTATGTTCTCAGGAAACCCCTGCTGAAAATTATTATACCTACAGCTCAGAGTACATTACCATGATGGTCAGGGGAAAGAATGCTTCTTAGCCCTTGTACACACGATCAGAGATTCCGACGGAATGTGTCCGATCGGAGCGTTTTGTCTGATATTCCGACTGTTTGTGGTCTGCATCGGACTGTTTCCGTCGGAATATCCGTCGGACCAAATTTTCCAACTTGCCGGAAATATTTTCCGACAAAATGCTCTGATCGGACATACTCCGATCATGTGTAGAGAATTCCGATCGGACAAAGTGCCACGCATGCTCAGATCAAATTCCTACATCAAAGCTATGGGCTACTAGCCTGAACATAGTCCCATCGTAATGAAATATGTCGTCACGTTCTGAAAGATCGGATTTTCCGACAACTTTGTCCAACCGTGTGTATGCAACAGTTTCGGACAAGATCCGTCGGACAAAATCCGACGGACAAAATCCAATGGGTTCGGTTGTCGGAATCTCTGACCGTGTGTACAAAGGCAAACACTTCTGGTCAGTGAGAAGAATCCTCTTTTACACATAGCTAAAAATATAAAAAGATCATTTGTGTCAGTTGGAACTTATCTGAGAGGTAGAAATCGTTCATTGCTTAACCCTTTGGCACCAGCGCCTCCCAGCCTTTTAAGGGTTTTTCAGATGGAGGGAGGCGGGACGGGGTCTATGATCAAGTGACCATTGTGATTTTCCATCACAGCGTTCACATGATCGGAAAGCTTACGGTCCCAAGCAACGATCAGGATTTTTTCATTAGCTACCGGTAGCTGTGCCGACTCCCACAGGGCACGCACTCTTGAAGCAGCTGGTTTGCAAAAATGCAGCCATGCTGCGCCAAGGTCCACCACCCGAGAGGCTGCATACTTGTGTGCGGTCGCTACCAACAGGTTAAGTACCTTTAGGAATCTCTGCTGGAACCTTAAGGTTCCACAGAACCCTGGTTGAGAAAGGCTGCATTACCGACAATATTATACACAATGCAGTTTCTTCTGTCACTGGTTCTTTCCCACCCACCGGTAGATATTTTCCTTCAGAACCAATATTTATGGTAATTGTAACCTTCATTACGAAGAAACTGCTGAAGCTCAAAAAATTGAAAGCCAACAACAATGCATACAGCGTGACATTATGTCACTTGTTGAAGATGCTTTCCTTTTAGAAGTTTTCTATTTTATAATGTGGTTTTAGAGCTGTAAGTTAGAAAAAAAACGCTTAATGAGTAATAGTTTCTGGACTGGCTAGTTTTGTTCGGCGATCCATAAATGACAGGGCCGATTTAGCTGAATGGCCTTTTAAAAGTTCGCTTAGCTCAGGTGGCAACACCACAATATGGAAACAGGGGCAGCCGTGCAGAATATTAATAATGAGAAAAATAGAAGCCTGGCAAGGCTCGGTATTTTTAGACTTTTAAATGACTCCCTTGCTCTTTTTCTTTTAAACCTACTGTTCCGTTAAGGGCAAGAAACAAGAACAGCTGAAATATTAAGTTTTTCTGAGGTCAAAATTGATAGCTGCCCAAAGCACCATGGAGTCTAGAATTACCATGGCAACCACAATACCATAGTAACCTCAGACACTAGAGATCAGGGAGGAAAAATTGTTAAAGGCCTGAAAGAGCACTGGGGACAAAATATGCACTTTTTGTGTGTAAAATTCATACATACTTTGATTTAAAAATGCAGCTTCTCCGACTGCTGGTGTATAATAGAAGGAGGTGCTGTAACATTGCCATCACTTCAATTTATCTTCTTTGGAAGTCTGCCTGCTTCGCTTGCCTAGTTCTGTCTGCCAAAAATATGTGTAACTATTAGAATTAACATCTAAACAACTTGTTTGTTGAGAATTGAGCCAGGCACTTGGGAGTTGAAGAGATACGATATAGATATGGCTTTCTGGAAATATAAAGGAGTGATTTATTTGGACAAAGTCACAGTGGATTTTAATAACCCGCATGCACACTCTGGATAAAGGAAAACTTGCAGTCATTTCAATGAGATGTCAGTCGGTCCGTTGCTGCTGGTTGTCTCGCTTCTGTTATTCAGACATGCTTCATATATTTTCTCTGCCATTTTAACACACTTTTGAGCCCTAAAAATAGGCCTTAAACAATTCTTTCAGAGGAAAACCTACTGTAGATGAACACAGTTGGCCTGAGGTGTCACACGCAAAGGAGAATTGGTCTAGTATTATTGCCTATTTATGCAACTCATGGTTAAAGTGACCCTGACATCACAATGTCACTTGTACACAATATCCAGCCCATAAAAGAAACAATATGATTTCCTATCTGGTGGCTCGCGTGTTCAAACTCTTTGCTACTCCTTGGCTACTGCAGATATTGCCCATTTTGTTTGTGCTGAATACCTGCTCTCCCTGCCACATGCTGTGGTTTCTCCTCCAAGCTTGTATGTCTTATAGCCCAGTATGCGTTGGACAAGGGAATTACAGCATGTGGCAGGGGAGCAGATATTCCACACGAGTATGGAATACCTGAAGCAGCTAAAACAGTGGTCTTTCAACACGCAGGCCTCTGGAAAGATAAGCATATTAGGCGGAATTTACTACCACTAGGGCAGACAGAATCTGCAGTAGGTGTGCATAGTAACCAATCAGCTTCCAACTTCAGCTTGTTCAGTTAAAGTAGAATAAAATCCTCTTATTTTTAAAGCAGTATTAAACCCAACTGCTTCCCAAAACAGTTACAATCAATGCATGCTGTGAATGATTACTGTTACGGTGTCTTTACGCTCTCAACTGAACTGTCAAGCCATCAAATGGCTGGTGTCGTAACTGATTACATGTGCGGCATCATCACAACTGCAGAACAAACAGAGACTAAGAGGACAACATCCTTGTCTGTAAAGGATACAGTTTAGCTAAAAAAGCAGCCGACTTAGCCACGGTTTGATCTGCAGTTGCCATGGTGCTGCTCGTGTGATCAGTTATAACACCATCTACCAAATGAGGTGGATGGAGGAACTCCCCCCCCCCCCCATCCCCACCGAGTTGGGGGTGGACATTGCATTCCAACAGCGGAACTCAGTGGACGTAATTGATTGAAAAAAGTTTTCCTGCATGTCCTGGTCACACACTGATAGGAATGTAGCCAGTGTTTGGCCAGTTTAAGACATAAAACCTGACACTTTTATATACAAGGTCCATCATATCAATGTAGGCCTTAAAGTCAACTGAAGATACCTGCAAGTAACTGTAAACAGATTACCATTATTTCCATCAAACTCTGAACATTTTTCATTAGGCTCTATGAGTACTGTTCTTGGAGAGTCAAATGTGTGTCTATGGCCACCCTAAATAGTCATAAGAACTAGTGGTGGGAGAATCGTTGATCTCACCTTTTGTTTTCAATCCACCTTGTGCAGAAATGAACAGAGCTCGTTGGATATATTTTTTTTTAAATGATTGCCAATCAGTTAAAATATGGGATTGAAGGAATTTGTGATATTTCCCCTCACCTCCACCTTCTCATACACCTTCCCCTGACTTCTCTATCAAGATTAATGGAGCAACTGTTAGTCCCTCCCCCCATGCAGGGGTGCTAGGTGTGATCCTCGACTCCCTAACTTCTGTAACATCTCCATCATACCTTCTTGACAAAAAAAAACCAAAGCTACCAGTTCACTTCCTGGTTATCTCTCCCCTCAACTTTGGCAACTCCCTCATTGGCTTACCTTTACATGGGCTATCCCCCTTCAGTTCATCATGAATGCAGTGCTGTCAGACTCATCTATCTTATCAACCACTCAGTGTTCATTATGCCAATCTCTCCACTGGCTTACAATCACCCAATACATTTCAAAATACTAATACAACATACACAGCCATCCACAACTCTGCCCATCCTATTCGCTCAAGGCCCTCTGCTGTCTAGTTCCCTTCTCACCTCCTGCCATGGTCACTTCCAGGATTTTTCTTGAGCCTGTTACATCCTCTGACCTACTTTGTCTGCGTTTGAAAAGTCATCTCTTCAGGAAGTACTATCCCACCTCCACCGAAAAAACTGTACTTTTACCTTCTCCAGCCTTCACAATTGTTACCTTTTGTATCCCTTTCACATTATAAGCCCTCATAAGCAAAGCCCTCTGATTCCTATTGCACAGAATTGTATGGAATTGTATTTAATTATACTGTCTTTTATTTTATAAAGTTGGAGAGTGGACAAAAACCCCAGATTTCTAGCTGAAGTAAGTCCCAAGTACTCCCAGGAGACTTTCCAAGCTGGTAGCACACCCAATCCATTAATTTACAGCTGTCAAAAGAGAGAAAAATTATACTGGATTGGTTTCTTTGGGTTTCTGCATTTTCTTATACTCATTGCAATTGCCATTCCTGTCTTTTAAAACCATGGGACAACAGCTTTCAAAATTAACTAATGTTGTTAGTTTACACCTTGGAAAAAATGAAATTCAATGTAGAGATTCACACATAGCACCCATCATGGTCAATTTTCAGGCCAAAAGTGTAATACGACCTAATACTAAGGAAGCAGGGATGGCTGAGATTACAGTCATCTCTCTAAGACACTGACCCTCCAATATACACAAAGAAAGCATTTGACTTTTTTCAGACATGTCTGTTGGGATAGATAAAGAATGTGTCATTCTCTGCTTGCTCTGGTGGAAATTCCTCTCCATAGCTGAAGATGTTACATAATTGCTAAAACAATCTTCCTGCTGTAAGTTGCCATATGATTGATCAACACACTGAAAAATATAGGCACATAGGCCCAAACCTTTAAACAGTTCATTGCCTACTAGATAAGGGACATGCATCATAAAAATATTCATTTTTGCCCACACAAAAAGTACATGAAAATGTAATCAAATCAAAACATATATGCAAACTCTCTCATTATTTTTAGTACAATCTTCCACCTTCTCTAAATGGAGACTATGATTTCTGAATTATCACTCTACAAATTCTCCAGGTTAGTAATTCAATTGAAAACAGTAAAAGCTTGTGTTATTTCCCATGAGTAAGCTCCAGTGGGCAGAGTGAAACACGTTGGGGGCTTGGCCCAGCAGTGTCCAGGCTGAGACTGCCATTCACTATCACACAGCAGGTTTTGACTTGATGTGCGGCTCCCAGGACACCTATCACTCTCTACCAAAAGCTTGTGTTAACCTCATCATTTTGACATCAGTTTGGGATTCTTCTGAGATGCTGCAGAATTAATTGACAAATGCATCTGACCTGCAATTAACCTGCAGTTGACTCCTTCTTGTCTGCCTTTGACCTGTTTAAAAGCGTATTTGGCATTCTCAAAGTCTTGTATGTAAATGCAAAACCTGTTTGAAGAGAAAAAAAGCTTGTCGATGCACACCCTAATTCAGTATAACCCCCAGATTTGTGTGTTCTAAAAAAAATAATAATAACATGTCTGCTCTAATTTCCATAATGCTTTCAGGTATGTTCTATATATATATATATATATATATATATATATATATATGTGTGTATTTTATTTTTTTAAATATAGTACTTTCAGTGACTATATTTATAACAGAAGTGGAATTATCAGATGTACTGTATGTTACAATATTCATATACGGGCTGGACTATGAATAGACATTGTAATAAGCTGATAATTAGATTATCCCACCTCTTTTTTAAATATATTCACTGACAAATTTATCAGAAAGCATTATAATACATTCACATGCTTCTTTGGCCATTTCCATAACAGGCACACAGACCTATAGTGAATGTGCAGCTACTAAGTAGAAATGACTGCCCAGAATGAAAGAATGACCTCACTTTACAGAGCATGTGCTCATAGGCAAGTGTGATAAAAGCTGCTCGACCTTCCACCTGCCAGCAACAATGATCTTCTTCTTCCAATGTGCTGGAAGCTGGGGAAGGCCCAAAAGCAGCATTTCTCACCAGGTTTTGTCCAACTGTAGGGTTCCTTCAGAGGTTGCTAGGGAACCAATGATACTTTTAGCTATTTGTAAGTGGGGAGTATTCCCAATGACCATGAAGGTAAGAAAAATTCTTCTCAGTGACATCACACTAATATCCTGCAAGGAATAGTAATTATTGGCAGGGGTTCTTTGAGACTAAATTTAATTGAATGTCTCCTACATGTTTAAAGGTTGACTTAAAGGGACTCAGAGCCCCATCTCTTTAGCATGCATTTTCCCTGAATGGTTATTAGCTGGTCCATTCCCTTTTCAAGAGCAAGATTCAGTGATTCGACTCGGGCCGCGTATCATCTTGTGTTCATGTGCACAATCATTGTGCAGATGGACATGGGATGATACACGACACGATTCCAGATTTGAATGTGAATGGCTGCCTTTATATTAGCATTATTTAAACATCCCTGCTTGAGGCAAATCTAGAAAGCAATTTGTAGTTTCTGATCTTGTTTGCCTTTTTGGTACCTTTGTCCCCCACAGGCCACCTAGGGCTTGATTTGGACTCCAGCAGTTGCATTATCTTTCATGGATGACAATAAGGGTGATTTTTTGAGTTTCAAATGTGATGCTGTTATCACATGTGCATACAAGTGAGGTCTATAAAGTCCTGAAGAAGGGGGGGTTCCAGCAAAATGCTACTACATCAACCATTTCAACTGTGAATTGTGAAGATAGATTAATGGTGTAATTATGACCTCTTGTATAACAAATTAATTGCGTTTAGTGCACATTTGGATGTACCAACCATGTTTTTAATGCTTCTAACAAATAAAAATGTATAT
Organism: Lithobates pipiens; assembly: GCF_037356315.1. NCBI lineage: Eukaryota > Metazoa > Chordata > Amphibia > Anura > Ranidae > Lithobates > Lithobates pipiens. The sequence goes on from NW_027507784.1 coordinate 61,760,881, forward strand.
GTATATATATTTTATTTTTTAATCGATGTATATTTACCATTGAATGCATATATAGAGTCCCATGTGTTTGTCCTTCTCTTTGTATTTTAACATTAGACTTTCATTGACTTCAGTGAGGTTTGGATTTGGCACCTGAACCTTTGTCATTATGTTCAGCTTATCCCTACTTATATATTTTTAAATAGAAAACCTGCACTGGATTGTGTAAACTAATTATAAGGGTTTTTTGTGATGATATATGTGTAAGAAGGCGTGTTACAAAAGAAAGTTCTAAAATAAAAGTCTCCTTTTGCCATGGCTGCCAAAAACTAGGGTACAAATTACATGTGAAACTGTATTTTGTTCAGAGTAAAGCCCCATACACACTATCAGATTTTCTGCTGATTTTTTTCCTTCGGGTTTACCAAAACCATATAATATGAGGTCAAACCTTAGGAGTTTCAATTTGTAAGCAATCAGGCAGGCCCTTGCACTACATGGTTTTGGTAAATCTGAAGGAAAAAATCAGCAGAAAATCGAATAGTGTGTATGGGGCTTAAGCCATCGCTTTCATAAAAGGGCCAGTTGATTTTGCACGCTTTCCAGGTATATATATTTTCTATTCTTCCATGGTGTTATTGGCAGTAGAATGCTGTCTGGTTTATAAGAATGGTTATTTTTCAACTGTACAGAGCAGCAAAGGGAAAGGAGAAATGGTTTTCTGGACCCTTAAGACTGGAGATGAGCTCTGAAGGGTCGTCTAACCTTGGGTTTGGACTGCATCTGCAAGGGTTCAAGTTGAGTCCAATCTTGGACTGAAACTGGAAGGAATTGGTCACTCCCTCCCACTTCCACTCAATCAACAGAGGCCAGGGCATCCCCCCACAGCTGCACATACATCATTGATCTAATATGGCCATATGGAATGTGAATGCTCGGACCGCAGTGGTTGGAAGTGACAGCTACCTTCCATGTTCGGTCTGAACCCAAGATTATCCCTACTTCTGATCCCTCTCAGCATCCTCTTTACCTCCTATAGTTACCTTACTGAATTTAGCCACATGTATCAAAGAAGGGAACCAAAATAAAGGTAAGGTTATTACTATTTCAATATAGCAATTCCTAACACTGCTAGAAAACATGGCCAACAAAACCTTGCCTAAGGCTAGGGGCAATTCTTGACTGGGTTTATAAGGCAAGATTCTTTATAAATGGTCTTTTATAGGAACCAAGTTGGCTTAATAATTGTATATTAAAGATGAAAATCAAGTAGTAGCAGTCTTCTGTTCTGTATCATCTTGTGACTCAGAGTCAGTGTGTCTGATAGACATTGCTACTGTAGGTGATTAGAAGCTTGGCACACAGAAGCACAGATTACATTTCAGTTTATTATTAATATTTAATCAGATTTCTTTTAATTAGATTTCATTAGAGAAAATTGTGTGCTGATGGCCAGTGAGCAATAGAGACATGTTTTCTGATTAGTGAAGGTTTGAAAAATAAACCAGTGCAGATCAATATTCAAAAGTGCTGCTGTTTCATAGCCACCAGTTAGTTTATTGCAGAGAGATGCGTCACTTTAACAAATAATAAATGGGAAGCAGAGCTACAGTGTCTCAGGAGGTGCAGTGGGCTTTGCAGTTTAATAAAGACCACTAGCTTTTGTCATGGTTGAAAAGCTGAGAGTTACGTAACTGCAATAACTTAAACCTTTTTCCTGCGGCCGCAATTTGCGCCTGATGTCTCAAAGAAATTAAATTTAAGGTGGAATTCAAGTTTATACCATGTTGTTTTCAAACAGCACAGAAATACTAAAGCTCATGTAATGTACACAAGTTAAAGTATATTTGTACTCACTGTAATTTGTGACTTGGAGGAAGATTTCAATATGGGGTAGGTGACAAAACGAAGTCAACACCATAGTATGAGAAGGTCTACATATATCAATCAAAATGAAAGGCGAAATACAGCCCAAACTCATTTTTCTGGGCTTCTTCTACGGGTCACGGCAATGCAATTATTTTTGCACTCCTGTGACCCATTTTCAGCAGAGAGCGATCTGAAGTCTGCTCTCTACTGACGTCACTGGAATCAATCCAGGCAGCACGTCATCACGGCAATGAAGTCTGGATACACCAGGGGCCTGGACTGATGCCTGTCTCAGCCTCTCAGCGAGCCGCTGAGAGGCTCAGACGGCCACTCCCCACCCCTCCACAGCTCAGCGCTCCAATGAGCATGGAGGAGCAGAGCAGGAGAGACGCTGATTAATAACAGAGAGAACCGAGCTATCGGCGATGTTCGGTGGCTCGGTTCTCAGTGCAGAGGTGTCAGGGGACAGATGCAGCATCGGTCCGATGCTGCTTCCACCAAGGTAATTATAATGGGCAAATAAAAAAACAAACAGACATACTTCTTTTAAATGTGCCATGTGCTTGAAATGTTTGATGTATAGGGTGCTTGCCATTGCTAAATTCAAATTTAACTAAAAACGTATTTTACATGAAACAGTTGATGGAGGGTAGATACCAAATCACCACATGGTATAAAAAATATATATATATATATTTCCCCCATATAAATCTGAATGTAGCCTATTCAGAGTTATTACACTTTACTCATACACCTACAGGAACTGTGCATAGCAAGTACTGAATCAGTACTAAATCCAGAGCCTCAATTCTATATACACCTAATTTTTATTGCTGTCCGGGTCCTTAGTGGGAAGACTGCCCTCTCAATTCCTGTCCCTAAAGCAGGGGACAGGAACAGCATCAAAAATTATTTCTAGTAGGTTGTGGAAGGGCTACAACCTCTCTTTTTATTGCTGTGTATGCCCCTATGGCCCCCCTCCCATTGTTTCTTGGACTGATATCAAAGGGATAAAAAGTGATGGGAGGTACATAATGCAATAAAAACCTGACCAAAGTTCGAAACCTTCACTCCATCCAAAAGTAAAAGGTTGGCTTAGTTACTAGCAGTATTCAACATACACTATATTTTCAAAAGTATTGCGATACCTGCCTTTACACACACATGGACTTTAATGGCATCCCAGTCTTAGTTCATGGGGTACAATATTGAGTTGGCCCACCCTTTGCAGCTATAACAGCTTCAACTCTTCTGGGGAGGCTGTCCAAAAGGTTTAGAAGTGTGTCTATGGTAATGTTTGACCATTCTTCCAGAAGTGCATTTGTGAGATCAGGCACTGATGTTGGACAAGAAGGCCTGGCTGGCAGTCTCTGCTCCAATTCATCCCAAAGGTGTTCTATTGGGTTGAGGTCAGGACAGTCAAGTTCCTCCATCCCAAACACGCTCATCCATGTCTTTATGGACATTGCTTTGTGCACTGGTGGGTAGTCATGTTGGAACAAGAAGGGATTATCCCCAAACTGTTCCCAAAAATTTGGAAGAATGAATTTGTCCAGGGTTTACTTCCTCTTTAAGAGTAAAATGGCACAGTGAGCTGATACGAAGGCTTATTGTATATGCTTAATTTATGTGGCTGGGCACACAATACATTTTTTGGAATCTTCACATTTGGTGAGACGCTCCTTCTATCCAAATTGGCAAAAAAACAGGGGGTTCTAACCATTTGCTACTTTATCCAAAGCATAAATAAATTAGCTTCTTTATCCAAAGCATAAATATATTTGGCTGGAGTGGGCTTTAAATGTATAACAATGAAGGTGGTGCCATTAACTTTATAGGTTAGCTTAAAGTGTTAGTAAAGGCTAACTATAACTATTACTAAAAATGTTCCCTCCCCCTTGATCCTACTACCTATCCTACATACCCTGTATAAAAAAGATAAACCTCCTTAACTTTTTTTATGTAGTCGGTGGCGGCTGTTTTTTTGGAGGGGGGCGGCAAACAACCCCCCGGCCCGCTGGTGGAGCGGAATTACCCCCCTCCCGTGCCACTAACACAGCCCCCCCACCATCACCCGCTGTCCTTACCTTGGATGTGGGCAGTCAGAGCGTGGCGGGTTTGGAGAAGGCTGCTACAGTGACCGGTGTCCTCTCCTTGAGCAGCTTCCGTTGTGTCTCCTCTCTCCTCCTCCTGGCACTAGGCGTCCAATAGAATTTTTATTTGTTGTTTCAACACACCTGGGTGGGCTCCAGATGCAATGCTCTGTATCCCAAGTCCATCCTATTTTGAAGCCTATTAGAGCCTATGGCTCTAATCAGTGCTTCAAAAAAAATCCTGGCCACTCTAATTCATATGGCTGGTGACCCAAAAGGGGTCAGACACATGAATAGGGGGTGGCAGCCATGGATAGATATTCACTGCATATAGGGGGTGGAAAGGATGGGGGGGCGGTGCCCGGGCTCCCCTAATGAATGGGTCGCCCCTGTATACAGTCACCCATAGGCTCCCAATCTCCCAGCTATTATTTGTGCTCCCTCCACTCCCCTGCAGTAGCTGTTCACTGACACAAAACCATACTGGGCCGGAACTGATTAAAAAAGGTATACAGGATTAAAAGTACAGCCTTAGCCTTATCTTCCACTTTAAGGTTACACATTGAAGCTACGATGTTCATTGACTTTTATAGCACAACCTATCGGCAATTCAGTATTAAAATTGAAGACTGGACCGTGGTAATTACTCCAAGCACATTGCTTTGGAATGCCTGGTACTTAAAACATGCAGGCGACGTTGATATTGCAAAGTAAAAATAGGCTAAATGCGCATAGACTAAGATAGCAATTACGGAATGTTTGTCAGACAAAGCCGCTGAGGGTTTGGATAAACTAGATGTGACAATTTCAGATAAAGGTATTGCTTCTCTAAAATTACAAGGCACTGACATGAACACAAAAGATATGACCCAGATTTAATAAGAAGAGCAGTGCATACATTGACCTGCCCAGGGCAAAATAGCTGGGCATAGTTCAATAGATCAAGATTCGAGAATATTAAGATCTACTTTTGATATCTACTCTAAATGTGTAATAAAAATTTCTGTTGTGTTACATTAACTGGCCTAACTGGCCTAACGAAAGTACAGCTACAGGCCAGAGCACTGGTGCAAAACTTGGAATTATGGCCATCTCATGCAAAAACTTTGTCTTCCACATTGAATCTTTTTGAAGAGCTTATTATTGATAACAATCAGTGAAATGGCCAGTTTTTAAATGCTTAAATGCTTGAAATCAAATGTTTGTCAAAATAACTGATAAATTCAGAGATATAAGCAGCTGAAATCATAAACAAATCTTGATGTTTACTGTCACTCTAAGTCCCCATCCATGCACCCTCATTAACTGGCCAAAAGGAATAGGAATAGGAAGAAATGGGATGAAATGGATGGGTGAAGTGAAAAGGGCTAGCCTTGACCTTTTCATTAAAGCTGAGGTTTACATAAAACTCAACTGCCTTTGGATGTACTGGACGCAAGAGTTTTTTTTTTAGTTTTTTTTTATGATTTTTACGGAAAGTAACTTTACTTTGTGCACACAATGTTCCATCGGAATTGTCCAGATTTTTGACGTTTACGTTAAAGAGACACCTTGTCAAATGCTCTCCTGAAACTCCTTTCTTTATCGCAGCTGGTGTTTCTAGCATTTCCAAGTTGGTGATTTTCTGCCCTATGACAGTGCTAAGGCCTGAGAGCCAATTGCTAAGACCCAGCATTTTCATATGACTGAGGGAGTAGTTGCAGACACTGCTGATATGAATTTTGACAGAAACAGAGGAACAAGCCATGCGGAATTGCAGGCAAGTTGAGTATAGTAATAAAAGTGATCCGCGCAGACTTCTAACACACTAATATTGAGGCTTTTTTCCTTGCAAATATTGCTTTGCGTGTAAACACTCTAAGAAACCACAAATAAAATGTACACAGTTCACCTCCATTAAAACAGGACAAAACTATCCAATTAAGAACTTTATCAGTTGTCACACGGGGGTAGTGTACATTTTACAATGTAGTTGTAATCTGCAATATGTTGGGAGAACAAAAATACCACTAATGGTTAGGATAAGGGAACATGTTCAAAACATCATTAAAGGTTTCCCAAAACACAATGTATCAAGACAATTTGTCTAAGTACATAACAATGACCCTAAACATTTACAATTTTAGGGCATACAGAAATACAACAGACCATGGAGGGGGGCACATAAAGTTAGGTCCATCAGTCAAAAAGAATCCAAATGGATTCATACTTTACATACTCTTCTACCTGATGGCCTCAATGTGAAATTTGACTTGAATTATTTTCTGAGTAATTTTTTACTTTTCATTTTACAAAACTGCTATGTGTCATTTCCAGAACTATCGTCTCTTTATTTTAAAAAAATGATCTTCTCATTCAGGAGGTCACCTTAATTAGCCTGATCTATTTTGGATCGCTATGTTAGTAAACGTCCCATGATTTTACCTAACATCAGAGTATTGTGGCCTCTATATATTTCTATTTCAATTTGAACACTATTTTTATTCTCAAATTCATCTTATTCTTTTATATACATAAAGGTTTTCATATTCAATTGTAAATGTATTCATTTAAGTTATTATATTCATGCATTTTTTATTAATGTAATTTATTAATTCATTTTTAGAATATAGCCATTAATATAGAATCCTACCTACAAAATGGCTGCTACCATGAGAATGACAATTCTCACAAGAAAAAATTCACCCAACTTTATTTTAAAATGTTCCTGATTTCAATTCACCTTCACCTTCCAAAAAATTACCGCCGCCATGGTGAAGACACTTTTTAAACAAAATGGTCATTAATTCACTTCCTGTTCCTACACATAAATAAAATGGCTCAACAGCCAATCCGGTTCCCCTGATGAAATCCCATGTTGTGATGAAAGGGATTGGCCGGAAGTCTGAGAGGCAGGAAGTGATGCAAGGAGCATGTTTGACACATGGATACACACAGATAAACTTGGTTTTATCTTTTTAGATGTAAGAGGCAACTTGGCATTTCTAATAAACTGATTTACCTTTACATATTACACTATGGGAGGCCTGTTTTATTTTATTTCTTTTAATGGCAAATATAGAATGTCCATAACGGAACCACAAGATTCTGAGGCTAACCAAGCTGTTAGCAGGGAGAAGGTTTATTCAGCAGATCGCGAACCACGTCCATAACCATCCACACAGACATCGATTGGAAACACGGATGATATACAGGCGATCCCATCCCATAAGAGCTCTGGGATCATTACGTGACTATTTAATCACAAAGATTAACATTAATTTCACAATATAATTGTTTATTTAGAAGATTCACCAGGATTATGCACACTCATGATTATTGTCACTAATTTATCACTTAGATTTGGACTTTTTTTGTTGTATACACACTCATTTTGGATTTCAATTATTTGTTTTACTACGCGTCTCATTTTTTATTTCTACTTTAATCATGGAACAATAAGATATCATTTGAGTTTATGTGTATTTAATATAATTTATTATGACCTTGTGTACTATATGCATTAACTGTCATTGCTGCTTTTTTCAAATGTTAAGATCTATCGGATTGTGATACATTTTTATACATTGTATGCTTATTTAAGATCCACCTTATAGAGGTTTGATGCCCAAAATGTTTGTTAGAGGCTTGATGCCCAAAATGTTTTATGGTGGATAATGGATTATGAAATATGAATAAATGTAATTTTCTAGTCACTTGACCAACTTTTTTACTTGCTGTGTGCTTCATCTAAGGTCCTACCTTCTTCCCCTCTCCCCCCTCCCCCCATTTTTAATATTTTGATAGGGATGGAGGCGGGCAACTCTTTGGTGCTCACTTCATTTAAAGTCCCAAAATTGTGCTCTGCTTATTTAAACTTGTTTTACTTGTTTACTTGTTTACTTTTTTACCAATGATTTGGATTATTTCACCTCAATATTAATGTGTTAGAAGTCTGCGCGGATCACTTTTATTATTATTTACCCCTTTTTTGTATTTAAGCGTACACTTTCGATCTTCCATTGATTTCACTGACTTCACATTAGTTTATATCATATATTTACTTAATAAGTAGCGCAAAGGACCTCACTTTAAAGTTGAGTGGTCTCTCTGTACCCTTTCATTTAACCCTAAATGGACAAGGTAACAGTGTCTCTTTACTAAGTTGAACCTCTAACACAGCTAGAGGGGATCAGTGAAACCTGTCAGATGTGGACTTTACAACCCCACTCATTCATCACCCACACCAATGGACATCACCTTGAGTGAAAAGGGATTTCCTGGACATGATGAGTATGGTTTAATGATGGCACTGACTGTTATGTATGCATGGTGGCGCCTTATGTGATTTGAACACATGCTTATGAGGTGTTATGAACCTAAAGTGCCATTAAACTTACACTATGAAAAACTCTCATTACATGCTATGTAACAGAGTGTGCATACTCACAAAACCAGTAAGGCATTTGCTTTGTGTACAGTGAAATATACCTGGTTGATCATGCCTTCAGCTGCCCCCCCCCCCCCACTGTTTGGTCCTGTTTGAGTGTAGGACAGCATTTTCATGGTGTGTAGAACCCGTGTTGGAAGGTAATATACAGGTATGTCTGCTGGGTCCTAACAGTAATAGCTTTTACGTTCTGGGAAATGGAAGTACGACATAGGGGACAAGATTTACCATGTAGGAATGAAGCACATCTCTTTGTACTCTACACAGACAATTTTCACAATATCCCTGGACTTGTATACTGTCTTTATGATAGGAGCCATGCTACTTTTGGAATTACAAGTATGGACAATTAGTGCACCATAGCAGCATAGATTAAGAGCTTTATTTATTAACTTGGACATATGTTTCCTGGGGCACAGCAATCACAAGTGATACGAGAATATTTTTTTAAGTATAGCTAAAGCCGCGTACACACGGGCGGACTGTCTGGCCAACTTAGTCCGCCGAAACACATTTCAGCGGAGAGTCCGCTCGTGTGTGGGCTTCAGCGGACTTTTTCAGCGTGCAGTCTGGCGGACTAAGTATTTCGGAATTTCCGTAATACTGTCCGTCGGACTCGCATTTCGGCGGACAATCCGCCCGTGTGTATGCCAGTCCGCCGTACTTTTGAAATGAGCGGACTTTTCCCGCCCGGAGAAAAGTCCGCTCATTTCGAGCGGGTATCCAGGTAGGCGGGGCCCGCGAAGGAGACGTCGCTGGCCCCGCCGCCTGGTATGGACTTAAAGTGGAACCCCAACGCCGAAAAAAATCACCCCCCAAGTCCACAACAGACCCTTGTCCGAGCACGCTACCCGGCCGGCCAGGAAAGGGGGCGAGCGAGCGCCCCCTTCCTGAGCCGTACCAGGCCGCGTGCCCTCAACATGGGGGGTGCCTTGGGGAAGGGGGGGCCGCGCGGCCCCCCCACCCCAAAGCACCTTGTCCCAATGTTGATGAGGACAAGGGCCTCTTCCCGACAACCCTGGCCGTTGGTTGTCGGGGTCTGCGGGCGGGGGGCTTATCGGAATCCCGGAGCCCCCTTTAATAAGGGGGCCCCGGATACCGGCCCCCACCCTATGTGAATGAGTATGGGGTACAATGTACCCCTACCCATTCACCTGTAAAATAAAAGTACCAAAAAAAAACACAACACACGAGATAAAATACTTTATTGCACAGCTCCGGGGGTCTTCCATCTTCGGGGGTCTTCTCGCCGGACTCCTCCGCTATCTTCTTGTAGCTCTTTTGCTAGCGGAGGAGTCCGGCTTTCTTCCTCGCCGCCGGCCTCTTCTCCCGACTTCGGGGGTCTTGTCCCCCTCTTCGGTTCTTCTGCCGGGCCACCGCGCCTTCTTATAGCTCTTTTACAGGCGGTGGCCCGGTCTTCTGTCGCCGCCGCCGCCGCCTTCCGTTCTTCTTCTTCTTCTTCTTCTTCTTCTTCTCCAGGAGATGTTGCCTCGACGATCTCTCCGGCCGGAATGCCAGGGCCGCGCTGCGCGGCCACTTATATAGGGACAATGGGGCGGTGTCACATGGCTTTATGTCACATGGGTTGGTCACATTGATGTCACATGGGGACTATGACATCGTAAGGGGGCGGGGTCACCATTTGACACCAACCCATGTGACATAAAGCCATGTGACACCGCCCCATTGTCCCTATATAAGTGGCCGCGCAGTGCGTCCCTGGCATTCCGGCCGGAGAGATCGTCGAGGCAACATCTCCTGGAGAAGAAGAAGAAGAAGAACGGAAGGCGGCGGCGGCGGCGACAGAAGACCGGGCCACCGCCTGTAAAAGAGCTATAAGAAGGCGCGGTGGCCCGGCAGAAGAACCGAAGAGGGGGACAAGCCCCTCGAAGTCGGGAGAAGAGGCCGGCGGCGAGGAAGAAAGCCGGACTCCTCCGCTAGCAAAAGAGCTACAAGAAGATAGCGGAGGAATCCGGCGAGAAGACCCCCGAAGACGGAAGACCCCCGGAGCTGTGCAATAAAGTATTTTATCTCGTGTGTTGTGTTTTTTTTGGTACTTTTATTTTACAGGTGAATGGGTAGGGGTACATTGTACCCCATACTCATTCACATAGGGTGGGGGGTCGGTATCCGGGGGCCCCCTTATTAAAGGGGGCTCCCGAAATTCCGATAAGCCCCCCGCCCGCAGACCCCGACAACCAACGGCCAGGGTTGTCGGGAAGAGGCCCTTGTCCTCATCAACATGGGGACAAGGTGCTTTGGGGTGGGGGGGGGCGCGCGGCCTCCCCTTCCCCAAGGCACCCCCCATGTTGAGGGCACGCGGCCTGGTACGGCTCAGGAGGGGGGGCGCTCGCTCGCCCCCCTTTCCTGGCCGGCCGGGTAGCGTGCTCGGACAAGGGTCTGTTGTGGACTTGGGGGGGACCCCCACGCCGATTTTTTTCGGCGTTGGGGTTCCCCTTTAAGTCCATACCAGGCGGCAGGGTCAGCGACGTCTCCTTCGCGGGCCCCGCCTACCTGGAGACGCGCTCGAAATGAGCGGACTTTCCTTCGCGTGTGTGGGCAAGTCTGTTCATTTCAAAAGTAGGGCGGATAGTATGGCGGACTTAGTACGCCGTATTAGTCCGCTCAAAAAGTGGTGTGTGTGGTCAAGTCCGTTCATTCGAAAGTATGACGGACTGTCCGTCGGATTGTCTGACGGACTAAGTTGGCCAGACAGTCCGCCCCGTGTGTACGCAGCTTAAGGATAATTGTTGCAGTATAGTGCAACTGACACTAAATCACTTTGAAGGTCTGGGACGTGCCCTGGGCATAGACCTGTGGAAATCTAAATGATCGATTTTGCTATTGGGACACACATCTATGATGCATTAAACAGCTTGGAATGTATGTGATGACTTCAAATATAGGATACCAATTTGATAAATATATGGAGCTTGGGATGTCATCAGATATGGGAATCTAGGGCAGTACAGAAGGACATGCCCAATTATCCTATTTGTGCCTGGACACAAAACAAATATTTGTCCTTTTATCAAACTGCTGAGTACCAACATATATTATTTATTTGGCATAGCTGTACATTGGTTCGTGGGTTGTTGATTCTGCAGAATAGGTAATCTGTGTATTAGAGGAGCCATTACAGTATTTAGTACAGAGACTTCAAATCCGTTTACATATAGTGATGTAGTGATGTTATTGACTTTTTGCTTTCAGAGATCTGGTGTCAGCACCAAGAAATACGTGTGAAAATTATCTCTTTAAAGAAACCATTTTTTTACCAAGTTTCAGGTCAAAGCAGAGAAAACTTGTGCATTCTAAATGCTTATGTAGCCAGGTGCTAAATATCTGAACCATATTTACCTTGCACCCGTTTCTAAACTATCGTATTTTCCGGCATATAAGATGACCTTTTACATTTGAAAAAAACTGGCCAAAAAGCAGGGGTTGTCTCATATGCCGGGTATAAAATGCAGCTGTATATCAGCCTCCCAGATGTGCGGTAATACTCTATGTAGCTTCAGCTACATAAAGTATACACTGCTGAGCCAATCCCGGAGAGTGATGTATTCTATTAATGAATACAGAGCCTGCTCAGATTGGAGTAACAACCTCTGCTAATCCGAGCAGGTTACATACAGTAGCCTGTTCAGATTGGCTTTGAGAGTCAGAGAGGCTTGGGCTGATGATGTTACAGCCTCTGCCAAACCAAGCAGGCTTTGTATTCGTTAATAGAATACATCGCTCACCGTGATTGGCTCAGCGTGGTATGGCTCCGGCTCCAGCTCCAGCAAGAAGAAGAAAATATAGGAAATATGAAGCCTCGGAAGGAGGGTCGTCTTATACAGTGAGTATAGGCAAAAACTGTAGAAAAAACATTAAAAGTAGGGGTCGTCTTATACATTCGGTCACCTTATATATGAAAATATGGTATACAGTATTGTACCTATACTGCTTGCAGGTTAACTGGGACTGTCGTTAAGTGCAAATATGCTCTGAAAGGGCCCCAATAATAGCCAGCAGAAGAACATCTCAAAGAACTGCCCCTCCCATAATAATTCTATTTGTTCCTCTGCCCCTTTCGCTATCATCTTCCTTTTCTTTTGAACAGTGCATACTCATTCTGTCTAGGACTAGCATCGCCACCAAATATAAGCTCTGGCAATATAGTTTCAGCACGTGGTACATTCAACTTTACTACAGCTCACTGCTGCACATGAGGTGGCCTTGCTACTGTTAACCACTTAAGGACCAGGCCTCTTTTTCAGACTTGGTGTTTTCATGTTTAAAACTGTTTTTTTTGCTAGAAAATTACTTAGAACTCCCAAACATTGTATATTGTTTTTTTTCTAACACCCTAGAGCAGGGGTACTGAATTAAAATTCACGGGGGTCCGGTCAGTAAAATTTTCTTCCCCTCCATCACAGACCCCCCCCCGATACAGATCCCCCTCCATCACAGACCCCCCCGATACAGATCCCCCTCCATCACAGATCCCCCATTAACGGCCCCACTCCATCACAGGCCCCCCGTTACAGACCCCATTCCATCACAGACCTCACTCCATCACAGACCCCTCTAATACAGATCCCACTCCATCACAGACCCCATTCCATCACAGATTCCCCCCCCAATGCAGACCCCATTCCATCACAGATCCCCCCCCCCCAATGCAGACCCCACTCCATCACAGACCCCCGTAATACAGACCCCCATTACAGATCCCACTCCATCAGTCCTCCCTCAACATTACAGCGTCAGACTGTCCCTTTCATCATCGCAGCATTCCCCCTTCCTCCCCCTCCCCACACTGCCCTACCTTATTCACACAAGCCGGGAAGTACGCATGGCAGGGGTGGACAAAGGGCGGGACTTTTCAAGTTAAAAGGGGGTGATTGGTTGCTGGGACCGCCCCACTGCCTAGCAACCAATCACCCACTTCGTAACTTGATAAGTCCCGCCCTTTGTCCGGACCTGCAGCGCTTCCAGGCTTGTGTGAATTAGGAAGGGGAGTGATGCAATGATGAAAGGGAGACACCTGCCAAGCCTCACGTGTAAATCAAGGATTTTAGTGGCAGCGGCGGGCTGGCAATCCGGCAGGGGATAGAAAACACACAGGCAACTATTTGCGAGTCTGCGGGCCGGATATGGCTGCTACTGGGTCCGGATTCGGCCCGCGGTCCGCCATTTAGTGATGCCTGCCCTAGAGAATAAAATGGCGGTCATTGAAATACTTTTTTTTACACCGTATTTGCGCAGCGGTCTTACAAGCGCACTTTTTTTGAAAAAATGCACTTTTTTGAATAAAAAAATAAGACAACAGTAAAATTAGCCCAATTTTTTTTTATATTGTGAAAGATAATGGTATGCCAAGTAAATTGATACCCAACATGTCACGCTTCAAAATTGCGCCTGCTCGTGGAATGGCGTCAAACTTTTAGCCTCAAAAATCTCCATAAGTGACATTTAAAAAATTCTACAGGTTGCATTTTTTGCGTTACAGAGGAGGTCTAGGGCTAGAATTATTGCTCTCGCTCTACCGATCGCGGCGATACCTCACATATGTGGTTTGACCACCGTTTTCATATGCGGGCGCTACTCACGTATGCGCCCGCTTCTGTGCGCAAGCTCGTCGTGACGGGGTGTTTTAAAAAAAAAAAAATAATTTTCTTATTTATTTTAATTGATTTTATTTATTTTTACACTGTTTTTTAAAAAAAAAAAAATGGATTACTTTTATTCCTATTACAAGGAATGTAAACAAGCATGACAGGTCCTCTTAAATATGAGATCTGGGGTCAAAAAGTCCTCAGATCTCATATTTGGGCTAAAATGCAAAAAAAAAAAAAAAAAAAAAAAAAAGAAAATCTGACATTTAAAAAAAATATACCTTTAAGAGGTATGGGCGGAAGTGAAGTTTTGACGTCACTTCCGCCCTCCTATGGTATAGAGACGAGTGGGGGCCATCTTAGCCTCACTTGTCTCTATGCCCAGCTAGGAAGAGGACCCGATCGCCTCCGCCGCCACCGACGGCTCCGGTAAGCGGCGGAAGGTGCGGGAGGGCGGCGGGAGGGGGGGTGGCATCTCTCCCGCCGCCGATAGCGGTGATCTTGCGGCGAATCCGCCTCGGAGACCACTGTTATCGTACAGCCGACCGCCGCCTGAAGAGATGGATATCTCGGTTGTGGCAGCAGCTGCTGCCGTTACCGAGATATCCCTCTTCAAAAAAAGGACGTACATCCCCGCGAGGCGGTCCACAAGTGGTTAATGCTGAACTGGACCATAAATGTCATCTTATGTGTAGTCCTGTTAATCACATTGTATGCTAAGCTGTGTTACCGCCATTGTTAATCCATTTTATGCTTGCCTAGTTACCAATAAATTTGGGTGAAGATATACTAGGTTTGCTACCTAATTGTGTGCCTTTTTCTTTGATATAGCACTACTATTGGGTACTAAGAATTACTTTCAGTGATTTCCTGTGATATTGCATGCTTGTTCACTTAACCTGGTGTGTCAGTGGGGCTAAGGTTCTAGAGAAGGTCAAGGCAAAGAATAGAGGGAGGACCTATGCTATCCAATGGTTCCTCGGGGGGGGGGGAGGGGGGGCTTGGGGTGTAACACTTTCCCTTCACTTACAGCATTTTTCCTTTCTGTAAATTTTTACTTGCAATGTGCCTTTGAACATGCTAGCACAATTCCTGAGAGTGTAAATTTTTTGGGAGTGCCTGCAACTGTTATCCCTATTCTTTCTGAAGAGGAATGGGAAGATGTAGTGACTCAATGCACCAATCTGCTGAGATCTGTTATGGATATGTTTTTTTTCATTTGAGTTTTACATTCTATATATTTTAGCTCCCCAGTGGTTGCATTACACCAATACCACTCTTTTCTCGCTCAGTAACAAATGTCAAAATACCACCACATAAAATGCATTAAATGCATATAACATTTTATGGGATGATTATTGATGAAATGAAATGTTCTGGTTGCTTTATTCCTCTCATACTTAGCATATACTTACCTTTCCTTGTCTCCCCATATACGCACATAAGAATATGTTGCTGGGAAAACCTGCATTAAAGTTAAACTGTATCTGCAAGGGCTCCTTATAAAATTAGGTGCACAAGAGCACAGGAGACAATCCGTAGAAATAGAAACGCTTCTACAACAAATCAAAACCCTAGAAACAACCAATAAGAGCTTGCCTAATCGGGTAACACTGGAAGCCATTAGAGACCACAGGCGTAAACTCAGTGTCAACAAGTCTGGAGCTTTTCTGGCCAAACAAGTTAAACAACAGCACCAGCGCACCAAAATTCCATACCTTCTAAACTCATAAGGCACACGCATAACCAACCCACTAGACATAGCCAACACATTCGCATCCTTTTACTCACGACTATACAACTTCCAACAGAAGGACCCAGAAACCCCGACAAGCACAGCAGAAATTGACACCTTTCTCTCATCCGTACAACTACCCTTGCTGACACAAGCGCAACTAAGGGAACTGTCGACCTACAGAAGTCCCAATTCAATCTCAGATCCTGAAATGGGCCGAAAACATCCCCTCTAACCCACCAAATAGTTTGTGGTACAATGCCCTATCCTTGCCATCCAAACTTTCGCATTGCACAGCACACTGGGAATCCCTGCAAAAACTCTTCCAACACTGGTACTATACTCCCAACAAAATTTCCAAGAACTACACCAATGTATCTCCCTTATGTTGGAGAGGGTGAGGGTCCCCAGGGACTCTTTTCCATATCTGGTGGGACTGCTCAAGTCTTAAAGACTTTTGGACCCAAATACGGAACATACTTCAATCGACCGCCCACATAACAACTACCTTATTGCCCATAGACTTTCTCCTAGGTTTGATAGTCCCTTCATGGCCTAAAAAAATTTAAACTGTAACTAACCATATCCTCATCGCTGCAAGGCTGGCTCTTGCAAGGAAATGGAAAAATACTCAACCCCCCGATATCGGAGACGTAATTACCATCCTGAACACCAACTTTAAACTGGAATACAGTTTCTCCAAAGCCCACCTCACTACACAAAACTTCCTCAGAAACTGGGACCCTTGGATCAAAGACCCAAGAAGTACACAGCTTGAATAAGCCTGGAACAGCCCTTACCCCATAAAAAGACTCACGATGTCCGTTATGTTCTTCTAATGTTTGTCTTGCCTTATAAGTGATAGACAGGCACACACAAGTCTCAGCATTGTGCACTTAGTTTATTATGCAACTATCAAAACCCACAAGTGTGACTGCCTGTCAACTATCCAATTTATACCTACACTCTTTCCAAATAACAGGACTCAAAGATAAAAAAAAATTTGATTATGGAAATTGAGTTAACATAACTGTTTATTAGTAAAAATTACACCAATCCACAGGTGATTTCTACACCTATATATTGAGGTATATGCATACCATTAGTATAATAGAATGTACTGCTGTATTACTACCTCTGTAATCTTCATATGTATAACTTGGAGAATTAATAAACTTTGAAGTTAAAAAAGTTAAACTGTATCTTTGACCTGCATGGCCAAAGCACGGGTTCACTTCAAAAACAAACTTGCAAATATATTACAGCGATTGCCAAGGATTGCTGCACAGCTGTTTTATCAGTTCGGGTCAAGGATATTATTGGTTCAGAACACCATAGATTACTATATAACCAATTATGACATGTTAATTAAATTGATGCAGATACATTTCTGAATTTTAAAAGCTATTTTGCAATCCATTTTACTGTAATAGGTCAATTTAACATCATTAGATGACACAGTAAAAATTGAATTCAACATTTAGAAAAATAAGGCTTTTATAGTATGCCCAGTCAGTTTTGAAAACTAAGTAACATTCCTGGGTCAGAGGTTCATAACTGGGGATGAACTTGACCTGTTTTCTCCTTCGGGTGCCTCTCAAGCTCGTGGATAAGGGGTACACTGGTGGGTACCTCTGCATTTGCTGCTGAGACAGCTGGTGAGGGATGGAGCCCGTCCTGTATCCTGCAATGGCTCAAAAAAGGAAAGGGTGATCCCTGATGCCGCACATCTGAGAAATCTTATGGAGGTGGAAAGAGTGGCAACCTCAGCCTGGACTTTCACCAGGCCATGCCCCCAATGCATTTCTCTCTGCTCCCTGGAGCTTAGTCATGGAGAATGGAGTGGGATGAACTTGAATTAAGTGCAAACCCAGAAGTTAGTTATACTTGCTGGGCTAATGTTCTTTTTTTTTTTTTTTTGGGTTTGGACCCAAAACCCAAGCATGAACCCAAACTCAAAGTGTTCATAATATGGGCCTGTCCCTAAACATAAAGCATAGTTGACTATGTTAATAGTTCAAATGGTGATGCTTCATCCAGTGCAGACTGTAATGCATTAAAGCAGTAAACCATAGCTGGTGAAAAAAAAAAACACCTGCAAGACAATTGCACAATGTGCTAGTATGGATTGCACTATGAAATACTTACCTTAGAATGAAGCCCCCACCCCCCCCCCCCCCCCCACAGCACACAGCACACTGAGTCACCGCTGAGAGGGCTGACATCTTCCCCCAGGTTTTCTATATATATTTTTTTGGTAAAAAAAATCCAATATTGATTGGTTTGCATCTACAAACTATAGGATAGATGTATGCATTTTGTTTTACTAGTAATGGTGAAGATCAGCATTTTTTGTAGAACTGTGACATTGCAGTGGACTAATTGGACACTATTGTAGGAACCAGTGACACCAATACAGTGATCAGTGCTAAAAAATGCACTGTCACTGTACTAATGACACTGTCAGGGAAGGGGTTACATACCAGGGGCGATCAAAGGGTTACATGTGCTCCAGCAATAAAATACCCATCCAGAAACAATAGACCCTCCACCAGCAACAACAGATCTTCCAGCAGCCAGCATTCAGCAGTCAGCAACAATATGCCCTTCCCCAACAGTAGATCCCTCCCAGCACCATAAGACTCCCTCAGTAACAATATACATCACCAGCAACAATAAAGCTCCCCTGCAAAAATAGATGTCCAGCAGCGACAGTAGACCCCAAGCAGCCAGCATCAATAGAACATCTTGCACACGACTGCACCCCTTGCCATTACATACATTCAGTGCTGGAGGTGACAGAACTGCAATTCCCCACGTTCCCGATGAAAAAAAGCCCTGCTGATATATTCCGGGCTACTGAAGACCCACCCACCTCTATGACGCCGCATATACTGTATGTGTAATGTCAACAGGAACTAGCTAACCACTTGCGGACCAACCGTCGCAGTTTTACTGTGGCAGGTTGGCTCTGCTGTGCGAGAATACGTATCGGCCTAAACTGAAGAAAAAAAAAAAAATTCGATATTTTTTGGGGCTATTTATTATAGCAAAAAGTAAAAAATATTGCTCTTTTTTAAAATTGTCAATCTTTTTTTTGTTTATAGCGCAAAAAATAAAACCCACAGAGGTGATCAAATGCCACCAAAAGAAAGCTCTATTTGTGAGAAAAAAAGGACGTCAATTTTGTTTGGGAGCCACGTCGCACGACCGCGCAATTGTCACTTAAGGTGTGGTACTAAACCCACAACAGTATAATCAGTCTGTATATGCAGCAAAGTATGCTTGTTAAACTCACTGTGGAACTTAAGGGGTTAATCCTCTGCATTGTGTAAAAAGGCTGTTTTATCCTGTATGCATAGATCCTCCCCCTCCTGTGCTGTCTATCTGGGGAAGGCCAGCTAACACAGGCAGAGCAGCCGACCCGCGCATGCTCAGTTATGTCTTTTATGCTGGAGAGAACATTTACTTGTTCTCAGAGATAGCCGGGTCATATGATATTGACATCACACATGTGGGCGTGTATACACTGAACTCTCAGCACTGGAGAAACTGTGTAATTTATCATGTAACCATGGTATACAGATCATCCAAAAAGGTATATAGTGGCAGTATTTTAATGTAAAAAGATTTATAAGCTGCAGCGCTGTGGGGGGGGGGGGGGGGGGTGAACTGTTTTCATATTACTGGGTTTGGTAACACTTTAAGGTTTGCAAGTCTTTTAGATTAACCAGCGATAAAATTTAAGTGAAAAAAATATTGATCACAGGCTGATGCATTTTATTTAGACCTACATTTTGTTTTTTTTAGCATATCTCATTCTTTCTGGTTTCATATAACACACGCTAAGGAGCTTCTCTGATTCAGTTATGTGATCAGGTGTACTAAGAATGTATTTGATTCATCCCTCCTAAAGTTTCTGTGACCTGCACTGCGATGCACTGTGAAAGACTGGCAGTTACAGTGAGATAAGGGTGATTCCAGAACGCATTTCGTCTGTCAGCATTAGGGGCTCCAGATGTTGACAGAGCAGCCATGGCAACCGGCAAAAGTTGGAAGAAAGCCACAGCAAAGTGAAGCAGAAAGAAAGGTAATTAAATATAACTGAGAGAATGAAGAACGCATGGCAAACATGTTTTTAGGGAGAAAATGTTCCAGGTTTTAAAGATTTAAAAATACTTAAGGCATTTTAGCTGCTATGAATATTTTATTAGTTCTGGGAGAAATGGTTTACACCTCGTCTCTGTTGACTATTGTTCTGTGTGAACAGCCATTTTAGTCTAGAGTGAACCTACATACCCCTTCACACCTATACACATGGTTTTGCGTGTGTATGTTATCAAACCTTTTTTTTTTCATTGATGTGCATTGCAATAACGGCAGGCAAGTATATTTGCATTGTATTTGTATTTGTGCAATAGGGTGGCATCCAGAATGAATTAAAACACACTGTATGCAGTTATATTGCACACACTTCATAATACAGTAAAACGTTGGATTGCGAGTAACTTGGTCTGCAAGTGTTTTACAAGACGAGCAAAATCTTTTTATGAATTTTAACTTGATAAACGAGAGAGGTCTTGCAATACGAGTAGGGTCACATCCCATTTTAGTCCATGAGAACTGTCTTAATTAGTACTACTGAAGTCACTCCGACTTTAGAAATGTTTCCTGTACTACTTCAAGGCGACTTCTATCCGACTTATGCTCATAGACTTGAATGCCCTGTACACGGATAAGCGGATTTTCTGTCGGGAAAAACTTGGATGGTTTTTCGGATGGAATTCCTCTCAAGCTTGGCTTGCACACACACGCTCAAGCTTGGCTTGCACACACACAAAAGTTCTCTGAACTTTCCACCGTCAAGAACGTGGTAACGTACAACACTATGATGAGCCGAGAAAATTAAGTTCAATGCCTCCGAGCATGCGTCGAATTGTTTCCGAGCATGCGTAGGAATTTTGCGCGTCAGATTTTGTAAAGACAATCGGAATTTCCAATTGGAACTTTTTCTGACCGAAAAATAGAGAACCTGCTCTCAATCTTTTGCTTGGCTGGAATTCTGTCAGCAAAAGTCCAATGGAGCATACACAGAATTTCTGACCAAAAGCTCACATCCGACATTTGCTGGTAGAATATCTGATCGTGTGTATGGGGCTTTAGGAGGGTTTGTGAAAGAAAAAAGCATATTCTCAAAAAAGCTCAAAGGAGCTCAAAGAAGCTTGAATAAGATCAATAAAAACATGCAAAAGAGCACAAAAAAAGCAAAAGCTTCTTCAAGCTGAAACAAAAGCTCAAATGCCTGTAAAAGCTGTTATGTTTTTTTTTGAGCTGCAGTGTGCATGAGGCCTAAATCGGATCCTCATCTTAATTGATGTGATTTGGATCCGACATTACAGGAAGATTTCCCAGGCATTCCCTGAAGTTGCCTTGCTATAATCTTTTTATATGGACGGTAAACTGAAGGACTTATAAATAAATGGTTGTGGAACGAATCATCTCAGTTTCCATTATTTCTTATGGGAAAATTTGCTTTGATATATGAGAGCTTTGAATTACTATGCATGTTTCCGGAAAAAATTATGCTCTCAATCCAAGGTTTTACTAAATTTGCATGACAGTGTGAAAGGCTTGTTATAGTCACATATAGAAAATAAGTTATTCTTATGTACAAATATTTTTACCAATACGAATTACTTTTAATGTCTTTAATTTTGCAAAACTGAACTCCAGGTATGGATTTTATGCATGGCATAGGTACAGTAGTGGAGCTTGGACCAATGTAAGTATGCATATGTCATACCTGTGGGATGTTGAAGATGGAAGTTACAGTAGGGTGGTCTTTGCTACTACAGTGATCAGCACTATTTTTTGGGTCCTGTGCTGAGCAGCTGTCCTGCACAAGGAGTTGCCTGTTCAGCACAGGTATCATTCCCAGAACTTCTTGCAATTTTCCCAATGAATAGAAGGCATTCTCTTTGATTGGATGAGGTGAAGAGGAAGGGTGGTGACGTCTCTCAATCTCCACCTAGTTCAATCAGAGATCGACTTGCATTCACTGAGACATTGAGACTAAGTGATCCTCCGCTTCCACAGGGATCCCACAGCTTTGAAATATACATCCGTACATTGGTCCAAGCTGTGCTATAAAATTCATACCTGGAGTTTGGTGTTAAAGCAGACCTTCCAGCCCAATCAAAAGGTCCACTTTTTGGCAAGCCCCCCACCCCAGCACAAATGGTTTTAAAAATCCATTTGTAAACAAACAGATCACCCAAAAAAAGAATTTGCTTAGCTTCAATGTTTCCAGGAGACACCTCAAGAGCTTGTGACCAGCTAACCCAGGAGAGGAGTGACCAGCTAACCCAGGAGGCAATGGTGAGGACCAGTGACTGTCACCCATACCTCCTGAAGGCGTCAGAACCAGAGTCAGCAGCTTTTTTTCTGGGGGATCGGTGTTTTTAAATGTCTCTTTAATTATTTTGGGGGGGGGCGGTACAGTGAGCTTCCAAAAAAGAGGACTTTCCATGTGACATAACTTCACAACAGGGTCTAACAACAAGACCTTGATAAAATTGAGGGGTGGGCAACTCAATGGCAAATTAGGTTCACGGTAGGAAAATGTAAAGTAATGCACTTGGAAGATAAACTTACATATGAAAGTTACATGCAAAGGAGAGAACCTCTGGGGAAATAATGATGGAAAAGGATCAGATGGTCCTGGGCTATGAAAAGGGTGGGAGCGGCTGGCTCAGGCTTTCAGTAGCTCACTGGCCAGGTGCCAGTCCAGGCATCTGAGTGGACCCCGATCATATGGTTGAGATCTTTCCCAAGCCTGGACTGGCTGAATGATGGGCTTTAGCCTGCTGCTGGCGGAAAACAGGTCACAGGACTAACTGCACTCCTGTGACCTACAGATGAAGTATAGAAAAAATAGCTTTGGCTGTATTCCTCCTACAAGAAGTCTTACAGCCACTCAATGAAGTTGGGAATTAAGCAGTTTAACCTTAGACTGTTAATGGGATTCTTTACAGTTAGAGCAGTAAAGACGTGGAACTCCCTTCCACAATTGGTGGTGTGAGCTGGAAGTGTTGATAATTACATTTTTTTTTTCTAGATCTTCGTGAGCACAATATACAGGTATATGGAAAGTGGTAGAAAAAAAATACAAACACACACCCACACAGGTTGAACTGGGTGAACTGGTGTCTTTATACAACCTTATCAACTATGTAATATGTAACTATGTTACATAGATGGTCCACTTTCAGAAGATTTTAAATGAATTACTCTTTCATATTAGGGTTTGCCACCTCTGAGCACAAAGCTTTTTTAAATAAGCTTTTTTAGCAAGTTCAAGTCTACTTTTCTGTTAAATACATTTAATTTTCAGGCAACTTTGTTGTCTCCGGTGAATGACTGAAGATTAATGTTCAGGCAACTCTGTTGTCTCCGGTGAATGACTTAAGATCTGTCAGTTTTAATCTCATTTATCATCTTATTTTTCTTGATACGGCGCATGGCTCTGGGAAGTTTTGCTGTAGAATACTCACACAGCACTTTACACTACGCTGCTTTGATTAGGTAAGTTAAGGTTGACTTCTATTGAATAAGTCTGGATTCCAAGTAGCCACTGAGGTCTCTTTCAGGTTATGGTGTCTGTTAAATTGAACCAAATAGGAGATCTGAGACTAATTTATCAGCTAACATGAAATTGCTCTTTTACAAGAAAGGCAAGAGCAAACGTCAGCCTAACATCCAGCAGAATATAAAGTTCTTCTCCAGGTGCAGCTATTGTCTTTACCTATACATAAATGTATCACCCCAGGCTGTCTCCGGTTAAAGGATACCTACATTTACAGCCTTCAAATCATTAGATATAGTGGTTGCCATAACCAATGATTAACAGAACTCCAGTGTCTTTGTAGCTGCTACAGATGAAAAGGAAAAAAGTTATATTGTTGAAAGATTCAACACAACTTATACAGGCCCGGCAGGTAGACCCATCCGGAGCCACTTATGGACTGTGACAGTGTTATGAAGACTTGAGAATGTCTGCAAGGAGGCCTGGCCGGTCCACACATAAAGGGGAGGCTTCCTTGAAAGAGATAGATATTGTTCCTGCACTGTCTCTACTCCTCTGGAACCTCTAAGCACTGTCCCTGCCAGACAGAGAACCTGTCCCTACACTAGTCACTTGCATAAAGCGTGCCAAACCCAGGAGCCCGAGTCTTAAATAAACTCTGCCTGGCCCAAGATAGCTGATGAAGTCACACAGCATCCAATCTAAAAGATGTCTTCTTGTGAAGGGGGAACTAAGTTCCTCACAACTTCCTTCCCCTCTTGGATTGCCACTTCAGTCAAGTGCCACCTACAGTGGAGAGTACAGATGGCACCAGCCCACACATGGACTGCTCCTGGAGCTTACATAGAGGTGAGGACTTTCTCCCCACCCCCTTGTGATGTTGCTAGATGCCTGAGTGGCCAATCATCAAAACACCATTGCTGTCACATTGAGTGAGTCGCATGCTCCCCATACCCAGATGTGCAAGGTATTTCTCTTTGCTCCTAGTGGCCAAAGTAGGAGTAGAATTAATCTTTTTTTTTAAGATGACAGCCCTGAAACTGAAACAACCCTAGTTTGATAATGGGGTTGACTTACTAAACAAATAAAGATTGTTAATTTAAAAAGTGAAATCTTGTCTAATTTTTATCCCTTACACATGATTGAGTATTCAAAATGTACATTGTTGACATGTGCACTGACAAAAAATGTGTTTGTTTTTGTTTCATTGATTTTTTGCTTTTTTTTTTAATTTAGAAAATACGCAAATTTGAAAAATTGGCAAATTCGGAAATCCATGAATTTGGATTTTCAAATTTCCGAATTACGAATTTCCGAATTGAGAATTTTCGGATTTTCAAACTTTTGGATTTCAGAATTTTTGGAATTCCCAAATTCGGAAATTCAAAAATGAGAAAATCCGAAAATCTGAATAAAAGAAAGAAAATCAGTAAATAATCAAAATAATAACTAACTATTAAATTATAGGTATTGGAATTTCCTTTCAAATTTGACTGTTTGTAAACGTAATGAATACAAATTTATCTGACGTTACAAATTATCCAAAATAATGAATGCCACATCTAAACAAATGGAACAAAACAAATTATTAATAAATAATAATAATAAAAAGGTTGTATTATTATTATTATTGATTATTATTAGATTGTTACCTTCCATTCTTTTAGATACGGCATTCGTTACTTCAGATAATTCGTAACTTCGGATAAATTTGTACTCATTACATTTACTAACAGCCAAATTTAAAAGGAAATTCCAATACCTATAATTTAATAGTTGATATTAGTTATTATTTCGGATTTTCAGGTTTTTGAATGTTCAATTCTTTTGAATTCTCAGATTTTTCACTCTTATTTTCGGATTTTCAAATTTCCACATTTTAGAATTTTCAAATTTCTGAAATTTTGAATTTTTGAATTTCCTAATTTTGAATTTTCAAACTTCCAAATTTCCAAACTTCCGAATTTGAATTTTGCAATTTTACAATTGGAAATTCAAAAATTCAAAATTCGAAATTCTGAAAATCAGAAATTTGAAATTTCGGAAATTGTAAAATTTGTAAATTTGTGAATTTCGGAATTATCGAATTTGTCAAAATTCATAAAAAAACAGATTTGGAACGAAACAAATTGCACATGTTAGTACATTGCTTCACTCTAAATCAAATGCACATTCACTTAACTAAGTGAACAATCTTGATGTGTTATACCCTGTGAGAACACACTAAACTCACTAAAGAAGAAAGTGGGTTCTAAAGGATCTCGTTCTTTCTACAATGATGACACCTTAGCTTATGTTTTACACTTTTTTAGAAAATCACATGCATTTTCCCGAAGTACTATTTATTTTCCCCTCCGCTTTTGAAAACAGGCATGCTTGAATATATACATTTATATGTCACCCTTCTTTTAATGGTCTCTGGATGACACAAAGGGACTTTTCTTAAGCACAGCTTGATTGAAAGTTGAAAAGATGCTAAACTTACGCTTTCACATCCGCTTAAAATCTCTTTGCCCCATTACATACACAAAGGTTATCGCTGTTTTGTCAGGCGTTTTGGAGTTAACTATAGGCTGCAAAGAAGAAGAGTACTTTTAACCCCGTATTAGCCATAATAAACCCAAAAGCGAAGACTTATATTGCAGCTTAGTTGCATTCATTTTCTTTGTAGGCTTTTTTTCTTCTATTTTCATCGGTGATCCACTTAGTAAGTCTGTTGTTTTTCAAAAGAACAAGTTCTCCTGCAGGTGTATCACTTTACAGGTATGAGACCATTTAACACTGACATGGGTGCTTATAAGAATCGGCTTTTATTTATTTGTGTAAAATATTTATACCCAAAGGAAAAAAAATGCTGTAACTGCTTCTAAAGTGTTAGTTGGAGGTTGGCCTCAAAAAGCCAACAAAAAAGAAAACGATTTCAGCCACCACATATAATGATTGATAAGCTGCAATATATTGCATTTTTGGTTTTGGGTTTAATACTGATTTAATGCCCCTTGGTAGCCCTTCAAGTGGGCTTTAATGCCCAGGAGGAGGTGTGGCTTCCCTATAATGTGGTTGCTGTGATTGGCTCTCACAGCGGTCAGGTGCTGATCCATTAGCTCCTGTCCAGAAGCCTTGCCTGACAGACAGCTTGGCTAGTTTGCTGTGAGAGCGCTCTCAGCATATAAGCCCCTGCCACCGTAAATGCATATGTGCATCACATACAGTGCCTTGAAAAAGTATTCACACCCCTTCACATTTTCCCCATTTTGTCATGTTACTGTCAGAAACCATGAATCAGACCGAGACAGAAGTACAATTAAATCGCACTTGTTTATTAATAAAAATAAAAAGATAAATAGAGTAAGCGTATTCAAAGCATAGCCAGAGTCCAGTAACCGGGTCGAGTAATCAGCCAGTCCAGAGTTCAATAACCAGATCGGGTAATCAGCCAGGCCAGAAGTCAGGGATCCAAGTGGAAAAAGCAAGCAGGATAAGGAGCCAGAAGGGATGTCATCAATCCAGTCTTTAAACAGAACCGCAGGAGATGGTTTCTTGTGATGTGACCAGGACGCAGGCAGATATAAAGTGAGCTTGACAGATTTAAGTAGGCAGGTCAGAGGAGCTGGATAGGGAACATCTGGTAACTGTGGAGAGAGATGAGATCTGGCAATTAGCCAACAGCTGTGCAACCAGCCCAGAGAAGGAAGGACTAAGCCAGCCCTGACAGTTACAACCAAAAAATTAAATGTATTTTATTGGGATTTTATGTGATAGACCTACGCGCTCGCGCGCATAAGTAAATGCATAAGTAAGTCGCACCCGCATATGTAAACGGTGTTCAAACCACACATGTGAGCTATAGCCGCAATCGTCAGAGTGCAAGCAACAATTCTAATAAAAGATATCCTCCATAACTCAAAACGTGTAACCTGTAGAAATGTTTAAACGCCACCTATGGAGATTTTTAAGGGTCAAAGTTTGTCGCCATTCCACGAGCGGGCGTGATTTTGAAGCATGAAATGTTGGGTATCAATTTACTTGCCATAAAATGATCTTTTACAATAAAAAAAAATTGGGCTAACTTTACTATTTTCTTATTTTTTTATTTAAAAAAGTGTATATTTTCCAAAGAGAAATTGCATTTGTAAGACCACTGCGCAAATATGGTGTGATATATAGTGATGGCCGAACGGTTCGCCCGGCGGTCGTTTCGCGGCGAATTTCCGACATTCGCGGTCCGCACGTTCGAACGCCTTTTTCCGTCGTTCGCCGCGGCGGACTTACGTGTTTAATGTATACAAGAACTTTAACCTTTGGTGACACGTTTATCATGTGATACAGGACAGCCAATTGAGACATGACAGCACATGGACACTTGTACATTCCCCCTAACCTATAAATACACCCGATCCGGTGGCCATTTTACATTCTTTCTTCTGTTAAGATAGGGACAGGTTCCTGTGTGGAGTAGGGAGAGATAAACCACTAGCTATTTGGTACACAAAAGTTCTTTTCAGGACTGGTATAGGTGTTAGGTGTTGATAGGTTTGCTGTGCTGCTGATTCTTGCAGCAGCCTGAGTGTCTTTTGTTAGTTTAGAGAAAGGGAAAGGACGGTGTATGCTACAGGGACAGCCAGATTAGTCTTTCATCATCATCATCATCATCATCATCATTAGCTGTTACTATCAAGGTCCACAAAAGAGCTGTTCCAGTAACCACTAATCGTTCTCTTTTTTTGCCAATTTGTATAGGGACAGGAAGGAAGCAGTGTTGTCAGGCAGTGAGGGTAATTTTAAAGACTTGCTGTTATTATTAGTTCCACAAAGGTTCTTTTCAGGACTGGTATCAGTGGTACAGTAATAGGCTTGTACATGTATAATATTCTTTCTTCCAAATATAGAAAGGATATTATACTTGACTGCTGCCCTTCTGCTGCAGTCTGCTAAACATTCACAACTCACTTGTTCCACAAAAGTTCTTATAAGGACTGGTAACTTGGTATAGGGTGCTACGGTACATAGGCTTGAGTGCGGTACAGTCTGCTGTTCTGTAAGGACCGCTATCGGTCCACAATAGATAGGGTTGACGTGCACCACTGCTGACCGCTGCCCTATACTGCAGCAGTCCTTCAGCGGTATAGGGACTGACGTACAGTCTGCTAATCACTAACACACAACCTGCTTGTTCCACAAAAGTTCTTATAAGGACTGGTAACTTGGTATAGGGTGCTACGGTACATAGGCTTGAGTGCGGTACAGTCTGCTGTTCTGTAAGGACCGCTATCGGTCCACAATAGATAGGGTTGACGTGCACCACTGCTGACCGCTGCCCTATACTGCAGCAGTCCTTCAGCGGTATAGGGACTGACGTACAGTCTGCTAAACACTAATACACAACCTGCTTGGTCCACAAAAGTTCTTATAAGGACTGGTAACTTGGTATAGGGTGCTACGGTACATAGGCTTGAGTGCGGTACAGTCTGCTGTTCTGTAAGGACCGCTATCGGTCCACAATAGATAGGGTTGACGTGCACCACTGCTGACCGCTGCCCTATACTGCAGCAGTCCTTCAGCGGTATAGGGACTGACGTACAGTCTGCTAAACACTAATACACAACCTGCTTGGTCCACAAAAGTTCTTATAAGGACTGGTAACTTGGTATAGGGTGCTACGGTACATAGGCTTGAGTGCGGTACAGTCTGCTGTTCTGTAAGGACCGCTATCGGTCCACAATAGATAGGGTTGACGTGCACCACTGCTGACCGCTCACCTATACTGCAGCAGTCCTTCAGCGGTATAGGGACTGACGTACAGTCTGCTAATCACTAACACACAACCTGCTTGTTCCACAAAAGTTCTTATAAGGACTGGTAACTTGGTATAGGGTGCTACGGTACATAGGCTTGAGTGCGGTACAGTCTGCTGTTCTGTAAGGACCGCTATCGGTCCACAATAGATAGGGTTGACGTGCACCACTGCTGACCGCTGCCCTATACTGCAGCAGTCCTTCAGCGGTATAGGGACTGACGTACAGTCTGCTAAACACTAACACACAACCTGCTTGGTCCACAAAAGTTCTTATAAGGACTGGTAACTTGGTATAGGGTGCTACGGTACATAGGCTTGAGTGCGGTACAGTCTGCTGTTCTGTAAGGACCGCTATCGGTCCACAATAGATAGGGTTGACGTGCACCACTGCTGACCGCTGCCCTATACTGCAGCAGTCCTTCAGCGGTATAGGGACTGACGTACAGTCTGCTAAACACTAATACACAACCTGCTTGGTCCACAAAAGTTCTTATAAGGACTGGTAACTTGGTATAGGGTGCTACGGTACATAGGCTTGAGTGCGGTACAGTCTGCTGTTCTGTAAGGACCGCTATCGGTCCACAATAGATAGGGTTGACGTGCACCACTGCTGACCGCTCACCTATACTGCAGCAGTCCTTCAGCGGTATAGGGACTGACGTACAGTCTGCTAATCACTAACACACAACCTGCTTGTTCCACAAAAGTTCTTATAAGGACTGGTAACTTGGTATAGGGTGCTACGGTACATAGGCTTGAGTGCGGTACAGTCTGCTGTTCTGTAAGGACCGCTATCGGTCCACAATAGATAGGGTTGACGTGCACCACTGCTGACCGCTGCCCTATACTGCAGCAGTCCTTCAGCGGTATAGGGACTGACGTACAGTCTGCTAAACACTAATACACAACCTGCTTGGTCCACAAAAGTTCTTATAAGGACTGGTAACTTGGTATAGGGTGCTACGGTACATAGGCTTGAGTGCGGTACAGTCTGCTGTTCTGTAAGGACCGCTATCGGTCCACAATAGATAGGGTTGACGTGCACCACTGCTGACCGCTCACCTATACTGCAGCAGTCCTTCAGCGGTATAGGGACTGACGTACAGTCTGCTAATCACTAACACACAACCTGCTTGTTCCACAAAAGTTCTTATAAGGACTGGTAACTTGGTATAGGGTGCTACGGTACATAGGCTTGAGTGCGGTACAGTCTGCTGTTCTGTAAGGACCGCTATCGGTCCACAATAGATAGGGTTGACGTGCACCACTGCTGACCGCTGCCCTATACTGCAGCAGTCCTTCAGCGGTATAGGGACTGACGTACAGTCTGCTAAACACTAATACACAACCTGCTTGGTCCACAAAAGTTCTTATAAGGACTGGTAACTTGGTATAGGGTGCTACGGTACATAGGCTTGAGTGCGGTACAGTCTGCTGTTCTGTAAGGACCGCTATCGGTCCACAATAGATAGGGTTGACGTGCACCACTGCTGACCGCTGCCCTATACTGCAGCAGTCCTTCAGCGGTATAGGGACTGACGTACAGTCTGCTAAACACTAATACACAACCTGCTTGGTCCACAAAAGTTCTTATAAGGACTGGTAACTTGGTATAGGGTGCTACGGTACATAGGCTTGAGTGCGGTACAGTCTGCTGTTCTGTAAGGACCGCTATCGGTCCACAATAGATAGGGTTGACGTGCACCACTGCTGACCGCTGCCCTATACTGCAGCAGTCCTTCAGCGGTATAGGGACTGACGTACAGTCTGCTAAACACTAATACACAACCTGCTTGGTCCACAAAAGTTCTTATAAGGACTGGTAACTTGGTATAGGGTGCTACGGTACATAGGCTTGAGTGCGGTACAGTCTGCTGTTCTGTAAGGACCGCTATCGGTCCACAATAGATAGGGTTGACGTGCACCACTGCTGACCGCTGCCCTATACTGCAGCAGTCCTTCAGCGGTATAGGGACTGACGTACAGTCTGCTAAACACTAATACACAACCTGCTTGGTCCACAAAAGTTCTTATAAGGACTGGTAACTTGGTATAGGGTGCTACGGTACATAGGCTTGAGTGCGGTACAGTCTGCTGTTCTGTAAGGACCGCTATAGGTCCACAATAGATAGGGTTGACGTGCACCACTGCTGACCGCTCACCTATACTGCAGCAGTCCTTCAGCGGTATAGGGACTAAGAGTTTTGTCACAGGGTCATTTAAAAAATGACATGCAGAGGAAGAGGCAGGCCCTTCCGCAGGGGTGGTAGGGGTAGGGCAGGAGCAACAGGCTTGAGCCAAAGTGGGAAGTTGCAGAAGGTGCGTTCAATTACTTTAAAGGATGCACCAGACTTGGTTGAGTGGCTCGCTCAGCCTTACTCTTCTGCACCCTCCTCATCCTCTCGATCTGCACCCTCTTCTTCACTCTCTGCTATGTGCACCCCCAAAGACACTACCACCAACAACACGACCACCACCACCACCACCACATACCTTCCGCTTGAGTCACTGGAATTATTTTCCGATCCATATCAAGAGGACATTTCTGATGCGCAGCCACTCTTGGTATTGGATCAGGAAGAGGAGGTAGCAACAAGCGCTACTCAGCAGTCTGACGCCAGTACCCAGATCAGCCCAAGGAGGAGGTTGGTCCCCGGTGTTGCTGCCTACTCTACTTATAGCGGTGGGGAAGGTGACGTTGATGATGACGTGTCTAGTGATGTCACGTGGGTGCCCACAAGAGAGGAAGAGGAGGGGAGTTCAGAGGGAGATATGGACCAGCAGATAGGGAGGAGAAGCAGCAATGACTTACATTGCACAGCAGGGACAAAGCAGACTGCAAATGTATCAGGAGCGAGTCATCGACCATGTACGGTCACATCTGGCGCTCCCAGGACACCGGCACATGGCTCCGCAGTGTGGGCTTTTTTTAACGTGTCCGCTGCTGACAATAGCGTTGCCATCTGCAATCTTTGCAGTCAACGCGTTAGTCGCGGTAAGCCCAATACTCACCTAGGGACGACCGCCTTAAGAAGGCACATGAGCAGCCATCACCGAGCCCAGTGGGAGCAACGGAACACACAAAGCCACACTGCAGGCTCTCACCGTCCAGCCTCGTCTTCTACTTCTCCTTCTCCTCTCTCCTCACAATTGTCCTCCACTCCACCTTCCATCACGCCAAGCTCACATTTTTCTGCAAAAAGGCAGGCTTCCGTGGGCCTAATGTTTGAGCGTAAAAAAATGATGACGCCGGATAACCCTCTTGCCCAACGGTTGGCGGCTGGCTTGTCAGAACTCATAGCCCGCCAACTACTGCCATATAAACTGGTGGACTCGGAGGCCTTTCGCAAATTTGTGGCCATTGGAACACCACAATGGAAGGTCCCAGGAAGGAAGTATTTCTCAGAGAAGGGCATCCCAGAGCTATATGGCCATGTTCAGCGGCAAGTGAATGTATCTCTGGCACACAGTGTCGGTGCCAAGATACATCTGACCACAGACACGTGGTCTAGCAAACACGGGCAGGGAAGGTATATCAGTTTTACTGCCCACTGGGTGAACCTTCTGACGGCCGTCAAGCATGTAACCCGTGGCACCCGTGTAGATTTGGTTTTACCGCCACGGATTGCATGCAGGCCTGACTCTTCTTCTCCTCCTCCTACTCCATCCTCCTCCCTCTCCTCCTCAGCTGCCTCCTCCTTTTCCGCTGCTAGCGTCTCTTCCACTGCACCGCCCAAGCTCCCCAGAACCTATTCCACATGCCAGGTGAGACGTTGCCATGCCGTGCTGCGTCTGTTGTGCCTGGAAGCAAAGAGCCACACTGGCCCGGCACTCCTTTCAGCTTTGCGTTCACAGGCAGATGAGTGGCTAACACCGCTCAATTTGACAGTTGGTAAAGTGGTGTGTGACAACGGTGCCAATCTGCTTAGCGCATTGAAACAGGGCAAAATCACGCACGTGCCGTGCATGGCACACGTCTTAAACTTGGTCGTGCAGCGATTCCTTGTCAAATACCCTGGGGTCCAGGACATCTTGCGGCAGGCAAGGAAAATCTCGGCCCATTTCAGAAGATCTTACACGGCCATGGCTCGCCTTGCTGACATTCAGCGGCGACACCATCTGCCGGTCAGACGTCTTATTTGCGATTGCCCGACGCGATGGAACTCAACCTTCTATATGCTTGATAGGCTGCTCCAGCAGAAACGTGCAGTTAACGTCTACCTGTATGAACTCTGCGAAAGAAACGGTTCTGGGGAGCTGGGTTTTTTTTCACCGCGCCAGTGGCTGCTCATGCGCGACACATGCAGACTTCTGCGGCCATTTGAGGAGATCACCAAACTGGTCAGTCGCAGCCATGGCGCCATCAGTGACATGGTACCTTATGCCTTCTTTCTGGAGCGTGCATTGCGTCGTGTCATTGATCAGGCTGTGGAGGAGCAGGAGCGGGAAGATGAGGAAGTCGCAATGCTGGATGAATTCCCAGGGGGGGCTACTCTATCTGAGACAAGTCAACAACAGGAGTCTGATGAGGAGTCAGAGGAGGATGGTGCCGGGGCGGATGAGCAGGAGCAAGAAGAGCATGCTTTAAACCTTTCTGGGATCCCTGTTGTGCGAGGATGGGGAGAGGAGAATGAAGAGGACGACATTATCCTGGATGATGAGCAGGAGCCAGGCCACCACACCGCTTCCACTTTAGTGCAAATGGGGGCCTTCATGCTCCAGTGTTTTAATAGGGACCCCCGTATAAAAAGCATGAGGGTCAAGGACCAGTACTGGGTGGCAACGTACTTAGACCCCCGGTACAAACACAAAATGGCGGAAATGTTACCGCCGTCGCAGAGGGCTGTCAGAATGCAGCACTTCCAGGCCTTGCTTCGAGAAATGCTGCATTCTGCTTTTGCGTGCGCTGGCAGAGGAGCAATTCCCACTCCCAGAGAAGGATTTGCGGGTACCAATCCAACAGCGCCTGCAAGAAGAGGCCGGTTTGAAGATGTGTTGGTGACTTCGGATATGAGGTCATTCTTTCAGCCGACCCATCGACAGGTGTCATCCGGATCCAGCATCAGGGAACGCCTAGACCGTCAGGTGTCCGACTACATTGGGTTAACGGCCGATGTGGACGCTCTGAGGAGTGATGAACCCCTAGACTACTGGGTGGGCAGGCTTGACCTCTGGCCAGAGCTTGCCCAATTTGCAATCGAACTGTTGGCTTGCCCCTCATCCAGTGTCCTGTCCGAAAGGACGTTCAGCGCAGCAGGGGGGATTGTGACCGATAAGCGTACTCGCCTAGCTCACCACAGTGTTAACTACCTCACATTTCTAAAAATGAATGAGGCATGGATCTCGGAGGAATTCAACACATGTGATCAGTAGACCATGTATATGTCTATAAACAATTTTTGGAATCAAGCACACAGACCTTCTTAATTCATTTGGCTCACTTCCCTGACCCAAAAAAGCACACCGTACTATATGCCCCTACCCTCCTCTTTGAAGAGGTTGAGCGGTGTCATATTTCTACTGGGGCTGCTTATTATGAGGGGTTCCCACCATCCCTGTGCTGTGCTGACTTCCTCCTGGGTGTTCTTATTATGAGGGGCTCCCACCATCCCTGTGCTGTGCTGACTTCCTCCTGGGGGTTCTTATTATGAGGGGATCACACCATCCCTGTGCTGTGCTGACTTCCTCCTGGGGCTGCTTACGGTGCTGCTGTCAGCGCTGTATGTCACGGAGCTGCTGTCAGCGCTGTATGTCACGGAGCTGCTGTCAGCGCTGTATGTCACGGAGCTGCTGTCAGCGCTGTATGTCACGGAGCTGCTGTCAGCGCTGTATGTCACGGAGCTGCTGTCAGCGCTGTATGTCACGGAGCTGCTGTCAGCGCTGTATGTCACGGAGCTGCTGTCAGCGCTGTATGTCACGGAGCTGCTGTCAGCGCTGTATGTCACGGAGCTGCTGTCAGCGCTGTATGTCACGGAGCTGCTGTCAGCGCTGTATGTCACGGTGCTGCTGTCAGCGCTGTATGTCACGGAGCTGCTGTCAGCGCTGTATGTCACGGAGCTGCTGTCAGTGCTGTATGTCACGGAGCTGCTGTCAGCGCTGTATGTCACGGAGCTGCTGTCAGCGCTGTATGTCACGGAGCTGCTGTCAGCGCTGTATGTCACGGTGCTGCTGTCAGCGCTGTATGTCACGGAGCTGCTGTCAGCGCTGTATGTCACGGAGCTGCTGTCAGCGCTGTATGTCACGGAGCTGCTGTCAGCGCTGTATGTCACGGAGCTGCTGTCAGCGCTGTATGTCACGGAGCTGCTGTCAGCGCTGTATGTCACGGTGCTGATGTCAGTGCTCTGTATTACGGTGCTGCTGTCAGTGCTCTGTATCTCCTGCACCCTCTTGTTTGCCTACCCTGGTCCCTGACCTTCCCTCTCCTCCATTGCCTTCATTAGCTCCATAGTCCTGAATTGTCAGAACAATTTCCCAAATAAAAAAAAAATGCTTGTAGTTATCGATCCCAAATTCACCTCATACATGTATTATGCTATTGTCCAGGTGGTGGGACTACGTGCTACCCCCTAATAATTACCCCGTGGCCGCAAATTCGACCTAAAGGTTTGCGAAATTCGCCTCCCATTGAAGTCAATGGAGCCCGCGGCGAACGGTCGTTTTCGCGAACGTTTGTGTCCGTTCGCGTTTCGCGTTCGCGAAACGTCCCGTCGGAAGTTCGTCCATCACTAGTGATATAAAGTATTGCAACGATCGTCATTTTATTTCCTAGGGTGTCTGGAAAAGAAAAACTATATCATTTTTGGGGGTTCTAAATAATTTTCTAGCAAAAAAAAAAAATAATGATTTTAACTTGTAAACACCAAGTGTAAAAAATAGGCCTGGTCCTTAAGTGGTTACAATTTTGCTAAGATCTTAGATACAGCTTATGCATATCAAGGAAAAGGACTCCCCTTCTTCAGGGCTTGAACAAGGATTTGCAATGCAATCCAGATGAAAAGGCGTGAATTGAGTATTGAGGCAGAACTGAGGTTGACGTATCCTATCGGTAACATAAACAGCTGGCTGGATCGCGCTTGCTAGCCTCAATCCAAGAGCCAATTAAAGGGGTTGTAAACCCTTGTGTTTTTTCACCTTAATGCATCCTATGCATTAAGGTGAAAAAACACCTGGCAGTCACCAGCCCCCCAGGCCCTCCATTTTAGTTACCTGAACCCCTTCATCTCCTCGGCGGGGACACAATGTCCCTCTTTCCACGGGGTCCTGGCTCTTAATTGGATAGATTGATAGCAGCGCAGCCATTGGCTCCCGCTGCTGTCAATCAAATCCAATGATGTGGACGCTGGGGGGCAAGGCAGAGTCCAGCATTCGTGTCTTTGGATGCAAATGCTGGACTTGGGAGCATAAGGAAACCCCCCAGAAGAGTGATTCTCCTAGGGGGTTATCTGATGTGGGGAGGAGCTATGAGAGCCGCCAGGGGACCCCAGAAGAGGATGTTTGGGGCCACTCTGTGCAAAACAAGCTGCACAGTGGAGGTAAGTATGATATGTTTGTTATTGGACAGCAGGTCCTGGCCATGAAACATTTGCAGGAATCTTTTAACAAACTCCTTCTGTGTCAAATCACAGGGGAGTAGGCGGTAAGGGGCATGCGCCGGAAAACCCAGAGACAAGCAGCGGCCTACGGGTGCGTTGCTGTGCCTGCAGAAGCCCTGCCATAGTATATGTACAGCGGCAGGTTTTCAAGTGGTTAAATATGGCAAATAGCTGGGGAAAAGGGCCATCTTGTCGCTAATTTCAGAATGCCAAACATCTGTTGCTCCTAACCAGCCTACGAGCTGCTATTGTGACAGCACTATTGAAGAACAAGTTAGAACTTAATTTCAGAACTTCAGATGCATTATACCTAGGTGTGCTAGATAAACCACAATTCAAATATAATAAGCGGATAGGGAACATCTATATTAATACCAAATAAGCCATATTGTGATAACAAAACCCGATTCATTTTCTATACAGATACGGCTTAGAAAACAGCACAATGGTTTAATCTTTTTTGCTTTCCTTATCAATGTATCGGGTGCTGCGCTGATACAGTAATGTGCTCTAGGGTAAATGAATAGAGCAGCTGGAGATAATACATTAGACTCGCCGCAACTCAGAGTAGAATGTACAATCTCCAGCACCTTATGTCTACCTAAGCCTAATGGAATCAAGCTTGTAAGTATACGGTAGGTATGCACAATCAAACAACCTGTCTGGTCAAAGCAAAGCATATCCTATGGTTTTACTTCCCAGAAATGTTTGTTTTCTCCTTTCCTATCACGTCTGCAAAGATAACAGCGAAATTTAAATTATGTAGCTGAAAAACAAGAGATAAAACGCAGAGGGAGCTATTGAAATAGAATTGTCGGTGATAAGATTAGGAATACAGCGCTTTACTTAGGTACTATGATCACAAGGAAAGTTAGGAATAAAAGTATAGATCTACAATAGGACTTTAGTTACCCCTGGACAGGAAACAATCACCACCAATATCGATAATTTGGATCATTGCGTTCTTACGGTTGAACTGGGCTAAGACATGCAACCACCTTTGTAGCTTCTGATGGCAATGCCATTGATCTCTTTCTGTGCACAACATGTGATTGTGCTATTAAGAAGTTCTAGTCATTAGAGTACCATGGCTCAATAACAGAATCCATAAGAACTATACAGAAGACAACATTATACCATCTCCATTTTCTTTGTCCTCAACACATTCTACTATCTGTCTATCTATCTATCTATTCATCAATATAGTTACCATTTTCTATCTAGCAGTCTCTCTTAATTAAGGTTACGTAAATTATAAAAAAGAAAAAGTATTGTCAGTGGTGGAACGACCAGGTTCGCAAGGCCTGTAAGAGATACAAGGAACAAAAATGGATCTTCCAGTTACAAGCTACCCAGCCCTCCGGCCTAAATGAAACAATTTATTTTGTCCCATTTTTACGGGGGTTTCTCCTCAGGAAAAACACAATAGAATCTGTTGGATATATTTTATTTACAAGTTGGGTAAACTGGAAATGTTCTTCTCTTTTTTTTTTTTTTTGTGAATTCTTTATATACACTACTGGGTATTCCAGCAGTATTAACTCTTTAAATAATTTCT
The DNA here is from genome assembly GCF_037356315.1 of Lithobates pipiens. Classification (NCBI taxonomy): domain Eukaryota; kingdom Metazoa; phylum Chordata; class Amphibia; order Anura; family Ranidae; genus Lithobates; species Lithobates pipiens. The sequence goes on from NW_027507784.1 coordinate 61,799,124, forward strand.
TTCCTTTTTTGAAAACAATCTCTAAAACTGCAAGTATATTGCCCATATGGGTTAAATACGATGTAACTTATTATATACTAAATATATGCGGCTAATACTATTCAGTTTTTAGCAATAAAGTACAATTAATAAATGTAAAAAACTTTTTCCCATAGCAGACAAAACCTCTGAAGAAGACCCTGTTGGGTTGAAACGTGTCAGTTTCATACACTATTAGCATCTGTAAAATGTAATGTGTATTATTGTGTCTGCATCAATTGTATTGTCCTAATACCGGTACCAGAGCTCATATTTTAACCTACTGTCAATTGATATGTTTGATACCAATAAAAGTTAATACATTTTACCCTTTCGAGTCACCCTACAATTATTGCTGCCTAGAAAACCTTCCCTTTTTTTGATACTATTAGGGATGTGCAGTGCTGTTTCTTTGCTCATATGTGTGCTTTTCCCATATATTATCTATCAATCTCTATCCATCTATCTGCAGTAATTAAAGGTGGCCAAGTGGCCAGATTATACAATTATACAATTTTCTTATTCCATTTCCTTTAGATTTACCCTAAAACTTTGTAGTGCAAAAGCCCATCTGATTGCATACAAATTGAAAGTATTTAGTAGCCTTCATTGTTTCTTGCACCATGAACCTGAGGGTTCTAGTTATGCATCTGAGTAATGTCCTTTGTGGATCCTATTATTAAATCTATTGATCTATCTATCTGTCTATCTAACTATATATTTATCTATCTCTTACTAGTAGTCCCTCTCTGGTCCAATGAAAGAATCTGCGTGGATTCTAAACAAAATGTTATAACCCCTCAGTTTTCTTTTTTCTTTCTATCATTGATGTTTATCTATCTATCTATCTATCTATCTATCTATCTATCTATCTATCTATCTATCTATCTATCTACGGTAACTAATGCTGGCCATATTATACAATTTTCTTATTTATTTTATTTATTTAAGAAAATATTTAGGTCAATCATGGAAATGCAGTCAATTTACACAGTGCTTTTACATGTGCATTGTACATTCACATCAGTCCCTAGCCTCAAGGAGCTTACACTCTAAGGTCCCTAACTCACATTCACACATACTAGGAACAATTTAGACAGGATCCAATTAAATTACCAGCATGTCAATGGAGTGTGGGAGGAAACCGGAGTGCCCGGAGGAAACCCACACAGGCACAGGGAGAACATGCAAGCTCCAGGCAGGTAGTGTCATGGTTGGGATTCGGAACCAGCAACCCTTCTTACTGCTAGGTGAAAGTGCTAACCACTACACCACTGTGCCGTCCAAATTATTACATTTCCTTTAGATTTACCTTAACCTGTGTAGTGGAGGGGCCTGCCTGATTGCATACAAATTTAAAGTGTTTAGTAGTCTGGAGGGAAGGGTCCCAGGCTCAAAGGGAAGAATTCCGAGATCAGACGAAAGAGCCCCAGTGGTCAGGGGGGCCCTTCATGGTTTCTTGCACCGTGGCCCTGATGGTTCTAGTTATGCCTCTGAGTAATGTCCTTTGCGGAGTCTATCATTAAATCTATCTATCTATCTATCTATCTATCTATCTATCTATCTATCTATCTATCTATCTATCTATCTATCTATCTATCTATCTATCTATCTACAATAACTAAAGCTGGCTATATTATACAATTTTCTTATTCAATTTCCTTTAGATTTACCTTAAACTGTATGTTGGAGGGGCCTGCCCTATTACATACAAATTGAAAGTATTTAGTAGACATGTGCATTCGTTTTCGTCCGAATGCATTTTCGTCCGAATTTCAGGTATTTTCGTTTTCGTTTTGACAAACGATAACGAAAGTGCAGATTCCGAAAAACGAAAGATCCGACATAAATAAATGCTTTTTTTCGTTTTCGTTGTTACAACAGTTCGATATAGAATAGGAGATTCGAAGTGACCGTTCGATATAGAATAGGAGATTCGACGTGACTCCATATGTCTATTGAACCTGTGGTCGAATGTGCCTAAGTTTCGTTTACCTCTATTAGTCCTATTATATAGAAAAGCTTCGACAGAGAGTAAATATTCGACATAGAGAGAACAGAATCGACAGAGAGAAACAATACTGGAATTGGGTGGGGGAAGTAAATTTAAAAAAAATAATGATAATATTCGACGGGATCGTTGCACGTTTATAATAATATTCGACGGGATCGTTGCACGTTTATAATAATATTCGACGGGATCGTTGCACGTTTATAATAATATTCGACGGGATCGTCGCAACTATACGACACTGCAATCGTACATTTCGGCAATCGAATGCTCCGCCTATAGGCTATATAGTTTAGCAGCTCCATCGAATCTTCTTTATCCATTCGACAGATACCATAAGCCTTCCAAGACAGATTCGACCGTAATTCATGTGGATTTTCGGACGAATGCAATTTTTGCACGAAAAACGAAATAAATAAAAACGAATTTTGGGTGTAACTAAATAAATAAAATTTACGGACGAAAACTAAAAAACGAAACGAAATATTCTAGTCTGCACATGTCTAGTATTTAGTAGCCTGAAGGGAAGGGTCCCAGGCTCAGAGGGAAGGGCCCCGAGACCAGATGAAGGGGCCCCAGGACCAATGTAAAGAGCCCCGGTGGTCGGGGGCCCTTCATGGTTTCTTGCACCGTGGCCCTGATGGTTCTAGTTATGCTTCTGAGTAATGTCCTTTGTGGATCCTATTATAAAATCTATCTATCTATCTATCTATCTATCTATCTATCTATCTATCTATCTATCTATCTATTTCCTGAATCCATCATAAAAGAACACATATCCTGATGCTATTCGTGGCCTTACTGTATATGTTTTATTCCATGTTCATAGCGGCAGGCAGCATGCCCAGTGGCTAGATAAATTCACGGAGCCCTATAGAGCAATGCTGTCAAGTAGTTACTCCTTAATGCTCAGAGCCAGTTTATAAGTGACTCAAATGGGTTATGCCTCTTCCAATTTCCTGTTGACACATTCAAGACGAAAATATTTAGGTCAATCATGGAAAATCCCGGAGGGAAAGCAGGAAACAATGTAATTGTTAAAATGAAGTTGGTTATTAGGGCTATGAATATTATATTACATTGTAATTAAGATGCGGATCACTGACACACTTTCTGTGTAAATAGTTTGCTAGATGCCTGTAAATATTAGATTTAGCTAATTAAACGTGTCAAAAATGTACGTTGTGTAGTACCTAGCGTTCCTGAAGGTAGGCCAGTACAAGCACAGCTTGATTGATTTTTAAATGTACTTACAGCTGTACTTGGAGAAAAAGAAAGCTATCATTTTGCATAAATGATTTAGAGCTGTCATTAGTCAAAACGACTCAACAGCCCAAATGATCTGCATACATCAGACAAATTCCACCCGCATCTTTCTTATGAGATTTATACATATTATACATTCAGGAAAGCCTTCCGCACCAAGCCGAATCCTTAAAATAAATGATCGCCTGATATGTGGAAACAAATATGTCGGCTGAGAGTCAATCTACTTAAGACACTTCATGTGGGGTTTTTGCAAGTTCAAATGCAGAATATTCAGGGTGGGTTTAACCGCTCATGAGACAGATACCGGTACGTTCCTCTGACACCGCGAACGTCTTAGGAATATTCAAAGGGGGAGATTTGCATTTGACAGTAATCTTCGCACTTATATTTACAGGACAAGGAGAATTCATTATTTTTAAGCTAAACTGAATGGAAAATGTTGTGCTTGTACTGATTCACAGGCCATAGCTTACCTGCTAAGGGACAATTCTGACCGATGCAATGGCTTTGAATTACTAACTGGAGAGTGCAAAATCTGGTGCAGCTCTGCATAGAAAGCCAATCAGCTTCCTTAATTTTTTGTCAAAGGTTAACTGAACAAGCTGAAGTTTGAAGCTCTTTGGCTACCATGCATAGCTACATAAGATTTTGCACTCCACAGTTTTAGGAAATCAACCCATGTGTTGCATTACTGCATGTGCAATAAAGATCACTTCCCCCATTTTTTGCTTCCCCAGCCAGCAAGCAGCTGAGCTGCAAGTTTGAAAATGACATGCTAAAGCCCCATACACAAGATCAGAAAATTGAACAAAAAGTACTGCTTTTGAAACGATCGTACGATAATCGGATCGTTAGTACAGAGCTTTGGAGAGCCGACCAGGACAGTTCATACAATATCAATTGATCGGACATGCACAACATTTTTTTCCGTATGATGCCAGATCGTACGATTTACAGCTGTCATTCAAAAATGCAATACAAATATACTACAACACTTTAGTAAACTCTTCAGGTGAAATCTGAGATTAGCATGCAAAAAAAAGAACAGACGATCATTCGTCCGATAATCTCATTGTGTGTACCGGGCATAAGCTATTGCTAGACTTGCCAGGCTTTACAAGTTTGTTGCACTATGGTAGCAAGTTCATATTGCACTGTGGTGGGATAACTATTGTGCAACATAACTGAACCAGAACTTGCAGCAGACTTGCATAATGTTTGCAAAGAAAGTTGATCTGGGGTAATGCAATGCGGACTTGCTGCAATTGTGTAACAAACTTGTGAACAAAGGAAAAGAAACAAAGCACCCCTAAGTGCAGTATTGGAAAATCATTTAATAAGTCAAAAGGGAAACTATTCACAAAGGGAGCCTAAACACAATTATGATAGTAATCCTGCAGAAAAATCTGGAGGTGTTTTTTCTCCTAAACATCTGTGTCTCTGAAGTGTGGCTGACAGCTCGTGTAGGTGGATCCCAGCATTCGCAGCCTATGAGAACAGCAGGGAACACAGGGGCAATCAGAGATGACGTCACTTCCGAGTGCAGGGTGAGAGGAGGTGGCTTCACGTTTGGAGCGCAAAGCCACCTCCTCTCACCCTGCACCCGGAAGTGACGTCATCTCCAATCGCCCCTGTGTTCCCTGCTGTTCTCATAGGCTGCAAATGCTGGAATCCACCTGCATGAGCTGTCAGCTGCACTTCAGAAACATGGATGTTTAGGAGAAAAAACAGCCCCGGATTTTGCTGCAGGATTACTATCATGCTTGTGTTTATGCTCCCATTGTGAGTAGTTTCACTTTTGACTTATCATTAAATGGTTTACCAATACTGGCGCTGTGTTTTTTTTCCTTTGTTGCATTGCAGAGACTGCTTCTAGCTCTTCACACTGGCTGCCCTTAGTGCTGGTACATGGATTCCTCTCCATCTTCATCTTAGAGACTGTTGCTATGGACTTTGTCCCTCCTATTGAGAGACTCTTTTAATCACATCTATTTGATCTATTTGATCTGTGTACACCTCCAGGGTCTCTCCTCAAACGAGCGCTGAGTTTATTTTTTATCTGTTTGTATCAACAAACTTGTGAAGCCTGGCAAGTCTAGCAATTGCTTAGCAAGTCATTTTCAAACTTGCAGCACAATTGCTTGCTATCTGGGGAGGAGTTGGCTCCTCTCAAACAGGACTGCTGGTAAAAAAAATGTGATCAGTGCCTGCAAGCAATTGGCTTATCATTGTATTCGGACAGCAGATGAGTGCCCACTGTCAGAATACAATAGCACATGGGGGAATCTGTTGTTTATTTTTATTAACCTGCTGGCTGATCGGAAAAAAAAATATCTATAGCCAGTTTTAAAGACTGTGCAACAGCCCCAGGATGATGTGCATGGCCCACATCAGGGGGGCAGTTGCAAAAACATAAATGGACACCCCCTTAAGCCCCGTACACACGAGAGGACTTATGTCCGACAGACTTCCGAAGGAGTTCCGTCGGAGTTCTGCCGGAGTTCCGACGGAGTTCTGACGGACTTTTCGGCGGAGCGGACTTGGCCACACACAATCACACTAAACTCCGACGGATTCGAACGTGATGACGTACGACTGGATTCGAATACGGAAGTTCATAGCCAGTAGCCAATAGCTGCCCTAGCGTCGGTCTTAGTCCGTCGGAATAGCATACACACGAGCGGAGTTTTCGAAGGGACCCGGGTCCGGCGGAGTTCCGTCGGGAAAATTTGAAGCATGTTCCATATTCTAAAGTCCTTCGGACTTTGGCGAGTCAAAAGTCCGTTGCAGCCCACACACGATCGAATAGTCTGACGGACTCAGTCCGTCGGACTTTGGACGTTGAAAAGTCCGCTCGTGTGTACGCGGCATTATAGTACCTTGCCACCTCCTGGGACCCATGACATAGTTATCTCATAAGGCTGCAGGCACTATAAACATTATTTTTGTCTAACTGGGAAACTAGGAAGAGTGGGGAGGGGTCGTCAATAAACTCTGTAAGAAAAGGGGGCAGAAGATAAATGGAGGAGAAATGCCTGTTTTAAGGTGCAGCGTTCTTCCTGACAACATGCATTGCATTACCCTGTATCTAAATCCCACCAAAAATATTTATATATATATTGCAGTTTCTTTTTTGAGCCTCTTTTTCACCTGGTTATCCTGCAAATAACACACTATCTCTCCCCTTTTGCCTCCATTTTTCTACGCATTTCTCAATTGTATCTATAGTGAGAGCCATGGTAGTAACCCAGGTCCAGCTAACTTAATTCCTAAGGCCTTTTTCACATGGATGGCAGTTTTGTAGCACCTCTGAAAAGTGTCCTGCAAGGAATCACCTTTCAGGTGGCGGTAGAGCAGGGTCCTTTAATGCCATGTACACACGATCAGATTATCCGGCGGACTTAGTCTGGCGGACAAACCGCAGGAAAGTCCGCCGGACTTTCCGAACGAGTGGACCTGCCCACACACGACCGGACTTTTCCGGCGGACTAGGTCCACCAGACTATGGCAGGCATCCGCTGTACTTTTGAAATGAACGGACTTGCCCACACACGGAGGAAAGTCTGTTCATTTTGAACGCGGCTCCAGGTAGGTGGGACTAGTGAAGGAAGTCAATGTCGCCGCCGAAGGCGGCGAGATTGACACGTCGCTGGCCCCGTCACCTGGTATAAACTTAAAGGGGAAGTCCTATGGCATGGGGGTCCCCCCCCCCAAGGTCCATAGAAGACCCTTATCTGAGCACCAAGTCCACTAGATAGTTTGATCGTGTGTACGCGGCATACGCATTTAGGAGGTGATCTTGCTGCCTCTTAAATTGTGTTTTTTTAATTACTTTGTTTTTCAGTCCAACAGGGATTCTGTATATAAGCAATGCTCCACAACTGCAAGCCAATTGCTTTGAAAGTGGTTGTGGTATGGCTCTATGAACTTCGATGTGCGAGTTTGGCATGCTAAGTCATCTTGCCATTTTTAGGTAGGTGGCTGGGGGGTGTGAAACAGGCCTAAGACTTCTGGTATCTGTGTCTTCTGAATGACCCCAAATCTGAGCCTGAGAAATTATAGCCCGCTTTGTTCCAGTTTGCAAGCACCCACCTCTTTCTGACCCCACAATATACGGTAGTAGACATGTGCAGTTCGTTTCATTCTGAATGAATATTCTGACAAATTTTTCGTTATTCAGAGATGCAGATATATCCGAATACCCGAATTACAATATAAACTAATTTTACCGAATGCTCCAAATAACGGGAACAACATTTTTCAGAATTTCGGATATGTGGACTGAAATTTGAATAAAATTTTACATTGAACTCCAGTTGAATTTTAACTGTACACATATTGCTGAAATCAAAGACTGTGTATGTTATTAGAGTACCATTTTGAAATAATACTGTTTTTGTTAAGCAAATGGTGAATAAAGAGTCATTGTATTCATTGAAGATTCCTCTTTTGTTTGATCACTTTTCCACATTTGAATCGAAAAAAAAAGAATAATCTAAAGTTTTTATCTCGGACAATTTATTTATCAATTAGAATGTTTCGAATCGAAAAAAAATCAGTAAAACTCAAAGAAAATTTGAAAAATTCCGAATATGATTTCCGAATACGAATTGCAAATATAAATCCTGAATACAAATTGAAAGAATCAACCAAATTTAACGAAACAAAATAACTAGATTAACAAATCTAAACAAAACAAAACAAATTTTATCGTCGTGCACATGTTATATGTGACAAGTGACTGCAGATAGAGAAACCGGATTTTAGACCAGTAGTAATGTTCCTCTAACAACATTTACAAAATCTCAACCTGTAGGCTTCATTCACATATATGTGCATTGGATGCATTTTTAACCATATCCGAATTGTATAACATGTGAATTGGACTGGCTTTTAATGGAGCTGGTTCACACATGTCCGGGGTGAATGCAGTCCATTTCTAAAAAGGGTGCTGTGCGATTTTGGGTCTAGTTTCGGTATGAATGCAAGTAAAAATTTGCACCTGAATTGCACCTGAACTGGTGATAAAAACAACACCGGACACCAGACCGCAAACCGCAGTCCGTCACGTGTGAACCTTAGACAGCAGATTGTGGTATGAAGGAAATTCAATTTTTAAAAAAATTTTTACTGTATATGTTTTATAACAAAAAGTAAAAAAATATTGGGCTTTTTTTTTCAAAATTGTCAGTCTTTTTTTGTTTATAGTGCAAAAAATAAAAAACACAGTGGTGATCAAATACCACCAAAGGAAAGCTCCATTGGTGGGGAAAAACAAAATGACAAAAAATGTATTTGGGTACAGCATTGCATGACCGCACAATTGTCAGTTACGAAAGTGTATCGCAAAAAGCGGACTGGTCATGAAGGGGGCTAAATCTTCCGTAGGTCAAGTGGTTAGCAAACTCACTTTTTCAGTGAGGTTTTATATACTATAATAGGTTTTATTTACGTATAATATTTTTATATTTAGTAATCTGAACTGCTCTTCAGTAAAAAAAATATAGATATATATATTTATTTAAAGTTAAAGAAGAGTTCTTCTTTATGAACAGCTTGAAAAAAAAAAAGATTGCAACAGTTTAAGTAAGAGTGGATGACTAATCATAAGAAGGAAGCTGGGTCAGATGCGATTCTAATTACATTTGTTGGATGCTGGTTATACAGAAAAACAAAGCCAAACCGAGAGCGGAGAAAATTGTTGAATTGCTGTTGTTCCAAGTCTCCTATTTTGTCTTAGGGTGAATCAGTGTTTTGACTTTTAGAAACTTATGTCAGATTTAATTACAATCATTTCATGTCACGCCCAAAATGCTGCTTATCCTACGTGATTACATAAACAGTCCCTTTTTTAATTACCTATATCATGCTTTCCAGTTCAGAAGGCTTTCATCAGACTGTTATCCTTGTCTATTCTATAATGCCATTAATACATACCAAAAAGTGAGGTTATTAAAGGGTATGTGCACTTTAGCGATATCTAGTTGTGAAGACTAAAGTAGCCCCTGATCTTTGATCTTGATCTTCCAGTGATGAAAGTTTTGGTATGTTTTGGAAATGTCATGTTAAGGCTTGATTCGCGTGATTTTCAGTGCAACTTTGGAGTCTGACTTTGATGTAACTTTTTATACTCTGTGGCATTGAAGTTATATCAAAGTCAGACCAAAGTAGTGCAGGAACCTTTTCTAAAGTCGGACAGACTTGTATAGTATTAGTTGACAGCTCTTCTAGGGAAGCATTTAATTTCACATGTCACCTGACTTGGTGGTCTCACAAGATAGATCCTATGTCGCATCAGTGTGAACCGAGCCTTATAGCCAAAACAAATAACTTTGCAGTCTTTGCCAATAACAATATCTTTTTTTTACAACCACAACTACTCATCTTGTTCAAGCTCAAGGAACTAGAGGTGTTTGGCAGGATCTCTACTACACTTCCCATCTCCACTTAACCTCCAGTTCAGCCTCAATATAGGACTAATGGGCACACTGTACTGTACACACGGTCAGACATTCTGACGACAAAATCCTTCGTATTTTTTCCGAAGGATTTTGGCCCAAACTTGTCTTGCATACAGACGGTCGCACAAAGTTGTCAGAAAATCTGATTGTTCAGAATGCGCTGACGTAGAACACGTACGACGGGACTATAAAGAGGGCAGGAAACAATAGCTTTCGTCTTGTAATTTATTCTAAGCATGCATGGCACTTTGTCTGTCGGAATTGTCTACACACGATCGGAATTTAAACAATCGGATTTTGTTGTCAGAAAATTTTAGATCCAGCTCTCAAACTTTGTGTGTCGGAAATTCCGATGGAAAAAGTCAGATGGAGCCCACACTTGATTGGATATTCCGACAAGATCCGATCGCACATTTTCCGTCGGAAAGTCCGACCGTTTGTACAGTGTATGAGAGTTTGAACATTTTTGTCTCAAGCACTGATGTGGTGGGCATCAACTTCTTGCTACCATTCTTCTTGTACAGCCAGCTATAAATTGAAATACCTTGGCATCTACGCATCTACCTAACTCCCCTAGTATCTGACGTATTCAAAACAAAGTGCAATGTACATGCCCAATGATAACAATAATAAAAGCAGCCTAAAAATACGGATAGACTTTAAATCTTATATCTCCTGGGTAGAAAAAATTCTAAAGTGCACTGTACACAAATTTATATAGTGCCAGCAGAGCTGATTGGAGATAAGGCACACACCCCCCTCCTCCAAATAGGCAGAGGAAGCAAGGAACATGCAGAGCTACAGTCTAAATAGACAAGCTCTCTGCTTATCTACCTCTAAGCTCCCTCCCCAACACAAATTTCAGCTGCTGTTATCTCATGTGCTGGAGAACTGGTCGGAAGTGACTCTGCTGATAACAGAGGAACAGAGCACCAGAGAGAAACGGTGTTCTTTCAAAAGAGCCAACTCGTCAAAATCTCCAATTATGTCACTCTCGGTTTCTCTACAGCAACAGTAATTGCAGATTTTGACCACTTGCCTCTTTTCTATGAGCACCGGAAGCATATACACTATAGTAGACTATATAATAAGTGGCCATTGCTACTCCACCCGCTACTAACCAACAACATGGTTGCCTCCAAGGCAGTGACAACTTTTTGAGTGATCAGCCATTGTTCTATCAAAATAGCCAAGTCGTCGTATATGCTGCCGGTGTCGATTAAAAAGAGGAAAATCATCAAAATCTGCAATTACTTCTGCTGGAGAGAAACCATTACGCCCCATACACACGATCAGAAATTCTGCCAGCAAAAGTCGGATGTCAGCTTTTGGTCAGAAATTATGACTGTGTGTATGCTCCATGGGACTTTTGCTGGCAGAATTCCAGCCAGCAAAAGATTGAGAGACAAATGTGTTTGCCTGGATGCAATTCGGATGCGCAAAAAAAATCACACATGCTCAGAAACAATTCGACGCATGCTCGGAAGCATTGAACCTAATTTTCTCGGCTCGACGTAGTGTTGTACATCACCGCGTTCTTGACGGTCAAAACTTTTGTGTGACCGTGTGTATGCAAGGCAAGCTTGAGCGGAATTCCCTTGGAAAAACCATCCAAGTTTTTTCTGACGGAATTTCTGTGTATGGGACATAAGTGATGTAATTGGAGATTTTTAGTTGACTATTTTGACAGAACAATGGCATTTAGAGCTTTGAGAAGAAATAAGTAAACACTACCGATATATGTGCTTAGGTCAAATTGTATGGGGTTTACAACTACTTTAAGGTCCCACAACTGGAAGAAACAGTGTTTCTATCTAGAGTTTTTATCTGTTTACCACTCTATCTCAATGCAAAATAATAAAAAAAAAAAAAATTGCCTAATCTAATCTAATATTTTGGAGAATGTGACAAGAGAAGTGAGGCTGCCTAGATGCAGCAGAAGGAATATGGCTATGAAGCAATGGGAGGAGAGCCAGTATTACGTCAGGCAGATCTCGCCCCTGGAGCACCCCGAAGGATTAAGGCAATGTAACTCATCAGCACGTACCAAGAATTGAAACATCACATTTGGATGTCTGACCCCTTTAGCTGTAGACTATTCAACCCCCTCTGGGGCAAATTCTCGCAGCCATCTCCAAAGCATCGCATTTGCATAGGCAGGCAGTACAGAGGACATGGGTCATTTCATATTCTTTCTACAATCACAGAGAGGCTAAATAAAATCCTAATGCCTTTTGGCCAATCAAAATTAGGAGTGCACAATGCAAACTAGCTCCAGGCATCAGAGGAAATGTTTTCACTATGTGAGAGCAAAATTTATACAATTTCTGAGAAGGAACTAACCCAACAGCCTCAGCAATGCAGTCAATGCCGAGGTAAATTAGGACATAAAAAAAGGATTAACACTGCCCTACCCTGGTATCGATTCAGCTAATCTAATAGGACGAACCATCCCGATGATCAGCCAACCTTTGTTTTATGACTGGCTTCAGTGGACAGCTATGAATATATGAGTCTTTGATGTAAGATATCAAATATGCATGTTAGGCTCCCAAATAGTGAAAGCAAGACAGCTCCAGAAGCAGTGGAAAGGAAAACATAGCTTGCTTATAAGCAACAAAAAGGGTTTATATTAGTATCGTCATGGCAACCCTTAATGATGGGTACTTGTAGCATAGCAACCACATTAGAAGTAAGTGCATACAAAATGCTGGTACATGTTAGAAAAAGACCAAATCTATCACGCCGAATGAGACTGTTCTATTATTTATTGGAATATCTATACAGGGCAAGGCTAAATTTTATATGCTGGGATGCAGAGGAGGCTTGCCATTCCATGAGCTTGTTCAGTATTCATGAGGAACGCTGTAGGCCTCATTTACCACAGTGGCTTAGAGGTAAAGTGCATTGCCCATGGCAGCCAATCAAATTCCAGGCGTCCACTCTCAAAACTGGTTTGAAAATCAAGGACGTTTTTCACTTTTCTAGAGAAAATGAAAATCTATAGGCTCTTCCCCTTACTGTTGAATCACAGGAGTCTGGTAATTAAAACTAGTGATAAGTGATAACAAAAAGGGGTTTCACTTCCCCAGAATTTTCACCTAAAATTGTGGGACTCTATTTTGGAAAAATACATTGGAAAAGGCTAAAAAAAAATTATGCTCCTGTTCTTCTGTTTAAAAATGGCCCTGCATTAGCATTGTATTGCTGTTTTTATCATAAGGAAAAAAAGGGAAAATAAATAAATAAAATTACTGTGCATAAAAAGGGGGATAACACTGCGCTAAACCTTGAAAAAAAGGGGGGTGGTATAGAAAATAACTTGCTGTAGCAGCTAACACTCAAACAAACAAAGTCATACAAATATAAACAAAAATATGTGTAGCGCTAAGGCATATAGTAACCATGTGCAATGATGGATATGAATCCCAAAAAACAAACAAAAGTCTACAGTGTACAAAATGGAGTCCAGTGTCCAGTGTGAAACTAGTGGGTGAGAATCTGACTGGAAAGCTTAAATACAGATGAGAATCAGCAATAATATCCCAGAGATGGTGCCTACAAAGGGATATGTTGCTTGTGGCACGGAGAACACCGGTACTCCGTGCCACACTCAATGAGGTACTCTTACCAGCAATGGTGTACACACATACCATATGGCAGTGGGTCAGATGCGCGTATGTTTCTCCCGTTAGATGTAACAATGAAATCCTGGTCAAGGGGATATACCGTAGGACTGTGGGCTCGCGGCCGAAGATGATCTTTAGGCGTGTCCTAGACCCCGAAATCCAACTCGTCAGTAATCACTGATGATGGAATATCATAAAAATAGGGAAAAAGAGTGCTCCATATAGTGCAGATCAAGCAATAATGCTTTATTGGGATAATTTCTCGCAATCAAGGAGACATAAAAAAAGGATACAATAGTATAATAAAATAATGGCATAACAAATGTTAAAAAGCAGTGCGGGAATCTCAAATAGCCAGCCCTACGCGTTTCAACACAAGTGGTCTTCAACAGGGGCATGTTTTTTTGGGATTCATATCCATCATTGCACATGGTTACTATATGTCTTAGCGCTGCACATATTTTTGTTTAAATAAAATTACTGTATACAAATAATTAAAAACACAAATGCAAGAACACCAATGCTTGTCATGTACTAGCAGATTTTCAAACAAATGTTCGCACAAAGAAGAAAACATTCTTTCATTTGAGAAAAATTTTCCAACCTGCGCATTCACATTTTCTCGTCACCGCGGTCGATAACAAAATTTGATCTGACCCATTAACCCCTTCATGACCGAGGGTAAAATAAACCTTAATGCCCAGACCCAATTTTACAACTTTGACATGTGTTAGTAAAACAGTATATATCATTGCAACTACTTTGTGATTGTGCATCATATAACTTGCTGGATGTCAGGACGTACGGCTGGCTTTTGAAACAACTCTGTGCTCAAGTTGCTGTTACTCCTCCCATTTTTTTGCGACTTTCCTGCCTTGACTGTGTGCACTGGCCATATTCAGGGTTCTCGGCCTGGGCCCCAGTATATCCCTTTGGCCACTCTCTTACCGCGGAATGTGAGAGGAGCTTTCCTTTCTTCTCTTGGGGGTAGTATTTACAGCACTCAGTCCTTCAGAGACTGTTTTGATGCCTATATGCCTACAGACACAGCCCTTACTGCTATATACTTCTCTTGTTTCTAAACATTATATAATGATATATATATTTATACATTTTATATTTGTATATAAATGTATATTTTATATACATTTTCCTCTTCATACACCCCTTAAGAAGGAGAAAGATTGTACTCCGAACTGCGTTGGGTGCAAAGAGGATATCCTTTGTGTTTACAAATACAAATATGGTAACAATACTAGAAATTGTTTAGACAATCCATCGTTTCATCTTTATATTTTCATTTTTAATGACAATGTTTAATCATTAATCAAAATCTTTTTTTCTACTATAAATACTTTACATACTCCTCTAACTACACTACTATGTGCTTCTAAAGTCCACCTAGGGGAAAACCCCTCCTTTTTTTACTTTGTGATTGTGCTTTCATTTGGTGGTAAATGGTAATGGACATCTGCTGATTTATTTTTATTATCAAAGGAAAACTGTCCCAAAACAGTAAAAACTATTTTTTTTAAATGTAGCTGTATATTTCGTGCTATTACCAGGACCTAGCTCCTAAAAAACAACAAAAAATACAAAATACTCCTGACGGTCGCAGCAGTACTACATATAGTACCTGCAGCCGATATTGTGTTTCCAGAGCGATGGGATTGCGCTGGAAATCACTGCTGTGAGGCTCTGCTTCTCGCGCTCGCTGCCCTCATGGGATGCAGCGTATCCATAGGAATGTATTTGGGGCAGCGAGCGGGAGGAGCGCCATAGTTCGGCGCTGGCTTCTGCGACGGGGCTCACGGGTGTCAATCTCGCCACTAACAATGGCGAGATTGACACAATATCGGCGGCACCCACTGTATGTGTATGTTATTTGTTGTTTGTACCCATAGTAGGGTCCAGAAACAATAGTGAGCATTTCCATTCTTTATCCTACCTAAAACACACTGACACTAGGGGCAAAATTATTCACAATTCTGCAGAGAAACCAATCAGCTTCTAACCTCAGCTTGTTTAATTAAGCTTTGGCAATAATACCTGGAAGCTGATTGGTTTCTCTGCAGAATTGTGGCAAATTTTGACCTCTCTAGCTTTAGTAAATAAATCCTTCACTGACACTGATGCTAATTTTAAAAAGGCAGTTTAAAAAAAAAAATCCTACAGAAAATGTGACGAGCCTACCTTTGACCCCCAGTCTTGACCTTTGATCCTCCTTACGTTAACTCTAACACTTACCCTGAAACTGACCTAAATCCAACCTTGATCTAGCTATTTTTTTCTTTCTTTCTTTTTTTTAATGTATTTTTTTTAACACATTTTTGTTTTTTACATCTTTCTCTCCATTCAGAAGAGAAATAAAACACATGGCTGCGCTGCACCGTGACTGATCACTGTGATAGCCAATCAGAGACTATCATTGCAATCGGGTGACCAGGAACTGGGAGTCCCATTCATTAGTATGAGACTCGGATCTCTCGTGAGAGGAGCTAGGAGTGCACTGTGCAGAGTGCTCCCAGCAGAAACACATATATGCAGTGCCCAGATTTAAAGCCCACCTCCTAAACACTGCATATATGTGTTATTGTTGTTGCTATGGGGTTAATGATTAGAAAGTTGGACAAACCTTTCTAAAACAATTTAGAATGATATTTCACTAGTGTATGGCCAGCTTACATACTGCATACTGCATACATACTGTATAAAGTACAGTGCTGTTTTTTTTTTACAAATGTACACTATTTGGACCCTTTAAAATGTGAATAGAAAAAAAAAACTGTCTAGTCACATGATCTGTTAAAGACGTGTGACCAGCCTCTCCCTCAATCATGGAGTTCTCTAGTTCTCTCTGCAGTGTTAATAGAGCGGTGTGGGGCTATGGTGGACAGATGCGGCATCTGTCCCCTAACAACTCTAAGCCCTTGTACACACGGTCGGAGATTCCGTCGAAATGTGTCAGATCGGATCGTTTTGTCGGATATTCCGACTGTGTGTGGTATGCATCGGACTGTTTCCGTCACAATATCCGTCAGACCAAATTTTCCAACTTTCCGGAAATATTTTCCGACAAACTGCTCCGATCGGACATACTCCGATCATGTGTAGAGAATTCCGATCGGACAAAGTGCCACGCATGCTCAAATCAAATTCCTACATCAAAGTTATTGGCTACTAGCCTGAACGTAGTCCCATCGTAATGCAATCGTCATCACGTTCTGAAAGATCGGATTTTCCGACAACTTTGTCCAACCGTGTGTATGCAACAGTCGGACAGACAAAATCCGACAGATTTGGTTGTCGGAATGTCCGACCGTGTGTACAAGGGCTAAGACTGAGAACCGAGCGATCTAACACCGCAGATCACTCAATTCTCACAGCTCCCCAAGCAGATAGGTGGTGACTGTCAGTCACCAGCTCTCTGCTCTAACCCCCCCCCCCCACTGGAGTGCTGGGTTGTGGAGGGGGCAGGAGTGGCCGACTCTCTGACATCAGCAGACAGTGAACTTCAACTCTCTGTCTGCTGAAAACAGCCACAGAAGTGCAGAATGAACTGTGATCCACAGGAGTACAGCCAAACAAGCTTTTGCTGTACTTCTCCTTTAAGCAAAGAGAACTCCATAGGGCACAACTGGTTCCTTGGTGTTGTTACTACTGTGCTACTCATTGTTCTCCTTGCTGGAGTGGAAGCTGTATCTGAAGAACTTCTTCTGCTTCACTTATTCTGTGGAAGGAAAGGGCTGATCCACAACCAAACCCTCTTCCTCCCTATAGTTTAGCAGGGATGGGACAGTTTAGTATATTTACACAGATGGCTAACAAGCATGTAGGCATTGCAGAGATATCCTATTAGAAATTCCAGCATGTTTTGCAAATTGAGTGTCATGGAGTCATCTGTATTACATAAAAAAAATATATATAAAAAAACCTAAGCATGATATAATATCTTTTCTAAACATGTAAAACAAAATTAAATAGGATACGAAATATTTTAACACATAAATGATATATTAAGAAGATTGTTTTAAGCTGCCTCTTCTCAAAGGGCTAATACTGAGACATTTACATCAGGAGACAATTATTTTGCATGTAGAGAATATGTGATAATCTGTTACTGTTTCTGTTTTCCTTGCGGCTGCACTTGTACACATCTTATTAATATTTCAAACTAATAAATAATGGAATGAAAAATCCTCAAGTGATTTATTTCAAAGGCCATTGTCCTCTCCAGGAGAGAATATTGTCTGTGGAGGACATTGTATGTAAATAGATACTGTATGTATTATATAAACGTATATGACGAATACAATTATGGATTTAGGAATACGAGTTTTGCCATTTAGAAATGTTTATATTTTTGCCATGTCTGGTACTACCAGACATATGATACTGTGTGGTTAATGTTGCGTATTGAATACATACTGTGATGCATACACACTATTTGTAGCATGCTAAAGTGAAATCCTGGACTTATTCAATTCAATCTATGAATACACAGTACCATCATTTAACTGGGGGACTCTAGATCCTCATAGTGTAACCTCCAACATTTGGAGAAGCTAATCAGCAGATCTGAGTTCTTAACAAGGTTTAAATAGATTGAAAAAAAAAAATGAAAAAAGTTGAGTTGAGCCAAAAGATAAAAATAAATAAATACATAAAACCTTGGATTGCGAGCATAATTTCTTCGAAACATGCTTGTAATCCAAAGCACTTGTATATCAAAGCGAATTTCCCCATAAGTAATAATGGAAACTCAGATGATTCCTTCCACAACCATTTATTTATAAGTCCTTCCGTTTATAGCCCATATAAAAAGATTATAGCAATGTGATTTTGCAATGGGTTTTGTAACGATAAAATGTCCATCCACAAATGGAAGCCTCCACAAGGGGATTAGAAGCAAAATTCAGTAGATGCTACATAGTATAAAAGAGAAGAGAGGCACATCTAATTGTAGCATTATGGTTATATTTAACCACTTCAGCCCTGGAAGATTGGGCCATTTTTTGCAATACAGCACTGCGTCGCTTTTAACTGACAATTGAGCGGCCGCACGACATTGTACCCAAACAAATTGAAGTCCTTTTTTTCCCCACAAATGGAGCTTTCTTTTGGTGGTGATCATCTCTGCGTTTTAAATTTTTTGCGCTATAAGCAAAAAAAAAAACAATTTTGGAAAAAAACACAATATTTTGTACTTTTTGCTAAAATAAATATACCCAATTTTTTATTTATTTTTTAAAGCGTATTTTTTCCTCAGTTTAGGCCGATATGTATTCTTATATATATTTTTGGTAATAAAAATCGCAATAAGCGTATATTGATTGGTTTGTGCAAAAGTTATAGCATCTACAAAATAGGGGAAATATTTATGGCATTTTTATTATCATTATTTTTTTATTACTAGTAATGGCGGTGGTCAGTGATTTTTATCAGGGCTGCGACATTATGACTGACAGATTGGACATTTTTGATACGTTTTTGGGACCATTGGCATTTATACAGCATTCAGTGCTGTAAAAATGCATTGATTACTGTGTAAATGTCACTGACAGGGAAGGGGTTAACGCTAGGGGGCAATCAAGGGGTTAACTGTGTTCCCTAAGAAGTAATTCTGACTGTGAGGGGATGGGACTGCCTGGGTGAGGAGAGAAATCCTTGTTCATACTTAATATGAACAACAGATCACTCTCCTCACCCCTGACAGCACGGAGATCTGTCTGTTTACATTGACAGTTCTCTATTCTATCCCTGTGTGGAGTGATCACTTGTGCGAAGCAGTCATTGAGACTGCCGGGCATGCGCATCGGCTCTGATGTTGTGCCCCCTAGTGGTCAAAAGGCGAACCGATGTACAGCTACGTTGGTTTGTCCAGGGGAGCCAACCTGCCACAGTACAGCTGTGGAGGCTGGTTGGGAAGGGGTTAATGATGGTACAACATTTAGCATCTCACATGGTTCACGGTTAACCATTTCAGCCCCAGAAGGATTTACCCCCCTTCATTACCAGGCCATTTTTTGCGATAAGACAAGAAACAAGGGGTTAATATGGTGCACTCAGGATGTGGCTGTATACAAATGGCTTAAAAGGTGAGGGAGGGACGTAAAAAGGGATTTTGGTAGTGAATATGGGTATTTCAGAACAAGTCCGTAATCATTTGTCCATGTAAGGATGATAAGTTGCTGGATATATAGAAGGCAGCCAGTCCATAAAAGCTAGAAGAGGCTCTGGAAGAAGACAAAAGGAGAAAATAATGGTGCCCTCTAAATGCAGCGTGTTTTACAATAGATTTAATATAATGGATTAAAAACATTCACATGGGAGCAGAAAATTTCCAGCATGTAAAATACAATGGTTCATCCGCATGGTCCCCGAATGGTATACGGCTCAGTCCTGTGGCTGTCCAGTAGTTTTGCACACAGTACTTCTGGGAGAATGGCAGGTGGATCGTAGATCCTCCGGGATGTCGTCACATCCGGAAACGAGGCCGTTGAGCAGTGCTTAAGCGATGTGACGACATAACAACATCACGACATCACTGTGTCGCTTTAACTAACAAAATGCGACGTTGTACACAAGCAAAATTTATGTCTGTTTTTTCCTACAAAATAGAGCCTTCTTTTGATGGTATTTGATCACCTCTGCTGTAAACCTTGTGCTATAAACAAAAAAAAGCGCCAGTTTCTACTAGAATACAAACACACATATGTGTGAGCTAGTGGTGCTACACACCCTGAAGCATTTATATAATGGAGAAGTTCTCTCTTTTTTTCTCGTTTTTTAGCAGCCAAAAAGTAATTCAAGGATTTTTTATTAAAATTCTTTATTACCGTATATACTCGAGTATAAGCCGAGATTTTCAGCCTCTTTTTTGAGGCTGAAAGTGCCCCCTCGGCTTATACTCGAGTCACCGCTGTCTGACTGCTCGATCAGCGTATCGAGCAGACAGACGGCGGACATTAAAATTCAAAAGCCGCGCCTCCTTCTCCACCTCCGCCTGTGATAGGCAGAACACTGAATTTCCCAGCAGTCAGTGTTCCGCCTATCACGGACATCCGTTCATTCTCATACTACGGACGAGTATGAGAGGATGTCCGTGATAGGCGGAACACAGGCTGCTGGGAAATTGAGTGTTCCGCCTATCACAGGCGGAGGACGGAGGCGCAGCTTTTGAATCGTAGAATGGCCGCCGAGAAGAGCGGCGATCCATCGGCACGACACGGGACGGAGGAGGCACGGGACAGAGGAGGCACGGGACACCGGAAGGCACGGGACAGAGGAGGCACGGGACAGAGGAGGCTCGGGACGACGGCGGCTCGGGACGGAGGCTTGGGACACAGGTAGGCTGGACACACACACAAGGCTGCACGGACACACACACACACACACACACACACACACACACACACACACACACACACACACACACACACACACACACACAGGGATGGATGGATGGATGGATGGATACACACACACACACACACACACAGGGATGGATGGATGGATGGATGAATACACACACACACACACACACACACACACACACACAGGGATGGATGGATACACACACAGGGATGGATGGACGGACACACAGGGATGGATGGATGGATGGACACACACACAGGGATGGATGGACGGACACACACACAGGGATGGACGGACACACAGGGATGGACAGCCATGTCTCACCCTCGGCTTATACACGAGTCAATAAGTTTTCCAGTTTTTTGGGGGTAAATTGGGGGCCTCGGCTTATATTCGGGTCGGCCTATACTCGAGTATATACGAGTATATACGGTATATCAAAAAGCAATTTGACAGTTACATGAGAGTTGTAAAAATTTATGGCATTCACATGAAAATGACAAAACCACCAATCAAGATGAAATTACACATTGTATGCGATTTTAATAAAATTGCATTCTATTGCAAAAGAATAATCTTCCACATAGAATTCCTACACATTTCGACCCTTCTAATTGTGGTCTTCTTCAAGGGGGTATTTAATTCTATGCAGAGAGAGAGGGAAATATTTTACATTTTAATAATCATTTGATTTATTTGGCCATGTATCTAATCACACACAAAAAAAATGTATATTTACCAATCAAGACGATGGAAGAGAGAAAAACATGTCCTATAGCCAGAGATTTATTTTAAAAGCAGCTCATTCCACCAATCCCAAAACCATTGGTGTGTCGTCTCCACCTCCTATGACATGGACCCTGCCCTCAAGGAACTTACAAGAGACCATTTGTTTGGACCCCCAGAGGAGGAGATGGGGAGGGGAGCGGACAGGCACATGTAGTGTATCATATTAAACTTATTATTTTTATATTGAATTTAATAAATGATAATAACAGAGATTTTTAAGTATTAGATTAAATATTTGAATCATTAATTGTATTGATACATAGATTATATTTTTTTACTTATTATTTATAGCAATAATGGAGATCCATATAAGTGCCATGTGACTAAAAATGTGAAGGTGATTGATTACATTGATCAAAAATCAATAATTAAATTGAATTTCATTAATGTGGCTTAAAGCAAGGTGAAATGAATAAAAGTAATGAGATGAATGTGCTATGTTGTGTATAATTAATAAAAACTGATAATAATAAAAATATAAGTGCTGACAATACCTTAAGCGATGTGAACACGCATATGACATGCAGTTGATGTGGTAGAATAACAAAGCAGATAAATGAGCATGAATGGCTTCCAAAAGTCTGTATCTATATTGGTGAATTCAAGTGAAAGTATAAAGGTTATTTAAAGAGATTCAAATAGTATTGCACTCCCCATCCCAAAACGTACTTGTTAGCAGAGTTTTCAATGTGTCTGTGTGTCAAGCAGCTTAATGGGATCATTACAGGATCCACGAGAGCTGTTAGCATATATATACTTCCTTAATTATGCACAGGTGTCTGTTGTCAACAGCCCCCCCCCCCCCCCCCCACAATTTATATAATAATATATACAAAAAATAAAATATATATAATATATATATAATAAATATCACAAAAAAAAAATCATCAGTTTAGGCCAATATGTACAGTATCTCACAAAAGTGAGTACACTCCTACAGAGTTCTTTGCCATGAGGTGCCATGTTGAACTTCCAGTGACCAGTATGAGAGAGTGAGAGTGATAACACCAAATTTAACACACCTGCTTCCCATTCACACCTGAGACCTTGTAACACTAATTAGTCACATGACACCGGGGAGGAAAAATGGCTAATTGGCCCCAATTTGGACATTATCACTTAAGGGTGTACTCACTTTTGTTGCCAGCGGTTTAGACATTAATGGCTGTGTGTTGAGTTATTTTGAGGGGACAGCAAATGTACACTGTTATACAAGCTGTACACTCACTACTTTACATTGTAGCAAAGTGTCATTTCTTCAGTGCTGTGACATGAAAAGATATAATAAAATATTTAAAATATATAAAAAAAAAATCACAATAAGCATATATTAATTGGTTTGCACAAAAGTTATAGCATCTACAAAATAGGGGATAGATTTATGGCATTTTTATTATATATATTTTTTTATTAGTAATAGCGGTGATCAGTGATTTTTAGTGGGACTGCGACATTGCAGCAGACAGATCAGACACTTTTGATATTTATACAGCAATCAGTGCTATAAATAGCCACTGATTACTGTATAAATGTCACTGGCAGGGAAGGGGGTTAATACTAAGAGGGGGAACAACAGGTTAACTGTTCCCTAGGGCGGTGTTTTTAGCTGTGGGGAGTGTAGTGACAGGGAGAAGAGAGAGATCGCTGTTCCTGATCACTAGGCACAGCAGATCTCTCTCTACTCCCCTGACAGAACAGGAATCTGTCTGTTTACATTTACAGATGCCCCTTCTGGCTCTCTGAGGAGCGAGCGCTGGCCACGCGCATCAGCTCCGGCATCACGCCGTGGGTGGCCGATGTACAACTTGTGCAGCTGTGCCAACCTGCCTCAGTATAATGACAGCGGCTGGTCAGCAAGCAGTTAAAAGAGGCACATCTAAGTATGTAGGACTCCCGGGTAAAGCTGCCCACATAGACCATCCTCCACACTGCCGGCTCTCACTGCTGTCAGTCTGCAATCGTGACCGGGAAGACTACCCTGCAGTAGAGCGATTTGAAAGCGAGGCTTGAAAGCAGCGTGGAAGGGATGACACAAAAGATAGGATGGCTACACACGCAATCCTTGCAAAAACGTCTTTATTCCTGTACAAAATCTATAGAAACAACCAGTGCTGATAAGGCTGGGGAGGGAAAAGATAGGTAGACGCGTTTCACATGATAATTCCTGCTTTATCAATACCACATATTGATAAAGCACTAATTATCCTGTGAAACTTCTCTAGCTTTGCCCTCCTCAGCCTTATCAGCACTGGTTGTTTTTATAGATTTTGTACAGGAATAAAGACATTTTGCAAGGATTGAGTGTGCAGCTGTCCTATCTTTTGTGTTCTATGAGTCTGCAGCAGTGGCAGGGCGTGCAGCTCATCCGTGTGCAGTCTGAGCATTGCAGCTGGAGAATATGACCTGTGAGCAGCAGTTTTTGTCAACGTGGAAGGGGCGACGTCGATGGTGGTATGGAGGATGGTCTATGTGGACAGCTTTGCCCTGGATGCCTGCATACTTAGATGTGCCTGTTTTAATCAACAAACATGTGAGTTGCTAATTGTTGTACCTTCATTAAATGAAACCATATTGCTACACTTAGAGTGGCCTCTCTTCTCTTTTGTGACATGACGCTACTTGTATATCAAGACATCGCTTGTTTATCAAGTCAAAATGTATAAAAAAAAAATTAGCTTGTCTTGCAAAACCCTCTCAGACCAAGTTACTCTCAATCCAAGATTTTACTGTACATAAAAATATTTCATCCTTATAACCCTACACTTAGCCCTTGTATACATTCCGACAGCCAAATCCGTCGGATTTTGTCAGTCGGAATTTGTCCGAAACTGTTGCATACACACGGTCGGACAAAGTTGTCAAAAAATCAGATCGTACTTAATGTGATGACGTTATTTTGTTAGAACGGGACTACATTCAGGCTAGTAGCCAATAGCTTTTGTCTAGGAATTTGATCTGAGCATGCGTGGCACTTTGTCTGATCGGAATCCTCTACACATAATCGGACAAAGTCCGATCGGATCATGTTTTTTTTAGCCCAGCTGGAAAACTTGGTCCATCAGATACGCAGACGGAAAAAGTCCGATGGAGCCCACACACTGTCGGATTATCCGATAACACGGTCCTATCGGACATTGTCCATCGGAATGTCTGACCGTGTGTACAAGGGCTAACACTTCATCCAGAGAAAGGCAAAAAAATAAAAAAGAAAAGCCCTATGAAACAAGATTCAATTTGCTGTAACAGAGAAAAAACAAATCACTCCTGGTCCCCAAAGACAATTGAATACACACAGGATTAACAATCTACAGTGTTATTCATATAAATATTAATAGGCAATTATATTTTGTGCATTTTGAAACATCCAGCCTTTTCTTAACAGTTTAATGAGTTGTCTATAAATAACTATGGTGAAAGACTTTTCCACATTTGCACAGCTCTTACTGTTAAGAACCCCTTCCGTATGTGGAGGGCAAACCTGTTTTACTTCAGGTACAAAGAGTGCCCTCTTATCTGTGTTGGTTTAGGTATCCTTTAAGGTATTCAACAATTCTCTTTAAGTACCTAGAACAGACTTTATAACCTATAGGTTATGCAAGAATGAAAAAAATCTGATTGTTTTAAACCTTTCTGCAAAGTGACGGCACTGACAGATCCCCTTATAATAATTAGCCTTCAACAGTTTTCAGGCTCCAAAGCAAAAATCCTATCTTTAAATTTACTGTAAGTGAAACAGCAGCCCAAGTGAAGGTCATGTTTGTAGTGTGTCTGTTTTGAATTCCTAGTACTTTTTGCAAAAGAAAAATATCATATTTAGAAATTGAATTTTGCAAAATTATCATAGCAAATAGCATAAAAGAACTTTGGCATTATGTAATAAAAACTGTTGTTCCAAACAGTACAAAAAGGAGTACAGTACAGGTACTCCAACAGTACAATGAGGAGTATTAAAGCCACTTTCAGGGTTGTAGAAGGGTAGGTGGAGAGATTGACGGTGGAAAGGGTGCCAATGGCAGGTCTTCTCTTGACCATTCCAACCCTTCTGTAATAAGACTCCATTACAATTCTTAACCATTCAGGAGGCTTGCATGTTAGCTTTTGTCACATTTGTTATTTGAAAACTATCAGTTTTTAGTAGAACAAAGCTAGGATGTTCTTGAGATGCCATTAACTGAGGACTAAAGCTATAGTACAGTGATGGCGAACCTTGGCACCCCAGATGTTTTAGAACTACATTTCCCATGATGCTTTACTACACTGCAGAGTGCATGAGTATCGTGGGAAATGTAGTTCCAAAACATCTGGGGTGCCAAGGTTCGCCATCACTGCTATAGTATATAATCAAAGGACTAGCAGATTAGAACTGGAAGTGAAATATTTGAACACATTATCACACACCCAAAACTATCAGACCAATAAGGAGTTAGCATTACACGCACAGTGAAATTCTAGTTCCTTTTTCTCTATAGGCCAAAAAAAAAAAGAAGACATTCCAAACAAGTTTGAAAACCTTTGTATGTAAAGCAAGCATTTTCCAACTGTTGGAAACACTCATCACATCTTACTTGGGTAACCTTATTACCTGATGCTCACTCCCCTCCTTATCCACAGACCCTCTAACCCAAACACTTGAATAGGGCACATCACTTGCACAGGTTAGCTTATGTATATCCATGTTGCTAGGACAGAATTTAAGAAAAGTGGAAAAAAAGAAGAGTCTGTGCAATAAGCTTGAAAATACAAAGACACTGGACACGTTTGGGGTTGTCAATAATGGACTTCCCTGCTCTGTAGTTTGATGAGCGGGAGGGAAGGTATTTAGGTGGGCTTAAATGAGAAAGAGTGACTACTAGCAGTGTAGGTGGCAGTGGAAAGAAGTGGTATTGGGTGTGCAAAATTGTGCAATAAGGCTGGCTGGACAAGAGTATGGATATTATTTTACTAGTCTTTCACCATCTAGTTCAGTTATAAATTTGACTGGTTGAGTGGTTTTGACTTGAGTTTTCCATTAAAAAAATATTCTGGGCTCTTTAGGAAAAAGACATGCTTACACATAGTTATTTTTTCCTTTGAAAGAATTACTGTCCATCTAGAAATAAACCTTTTTATGAGTTACTGTGTGTGTAGGACACCATTGCTGAGTTCTCCTTCTGAACAGGCTTGTTGCCTGGCTGCCTCATGGATGCTGTGACTTCGATAGTTTCAATTGCTGACTCAGAAAAAGTATAGAGTTCTTCATTTCTCTGACCTTCACTTGGTGCCTCTTTGTTCCAGATCTGCCTCTAAAGCCTCGTACACAAGATTGAATTTTCTGACAGGAATTGTGTGATGACAGGCTGTTGGCGGAAAATCTGAAAGTTTGTACGCTCCATCAGACAATTGTTGGCCAACTTTTCATGGACAAATGTTGGATAGCAGGTTTATAAATTTTCTGCAAATGTCTGTTGCCAGATTTTCCGAGCGTTTGTACACAAGCCGTCGGACAAAAGTACAAACACGCATGCTCGGAAGCAAGGATGAGCCGTAAGCGGTCGGTCTTGTAAACTAGCATTTGTAATGGAGAATTAACATTGGTGACGTGGCAAATTATGAAATCTAGAAATGCAGCGCACAATTCTCTTCTTCTTTAATGGGATAATAATGAAGTTGCTTTGCTGGTGATGCTGATAGAGTTATTGCAAACTAATTTCAAAGGCTTTTTTTTTCTAGTGATATCAAGAATAATATTATTATGCTTTTTTTTTTTTTTTTTTTTTTTTAAAGTTACCACAACACCATTATCCCGTAGTTTTTCAAAGATACAACTATGTTGGTGTCCCTTGTTAATTTTACATTGTATTTTAGTTAAATGTAACTGCCTACTCCCAAACTGTCATTAGAAATAATACACATAGCCAAGTATTATTCTACTCATTTTTTTTATTGTGCATTAAAAAAAGCAAACAAATAAAATTAGACATGCTATCTGCCAATAGAACTTAACCAAAAAGTGCATTCTATGCATCCAAAAATATAGAAAATATACCAAATCAAATCATTATTATTCAACCAAAAAATAAAATAAAAGTGTCCTGCTTCTTAATATAGGGGTTAACAAGAGTTGGTGAATCGGTCTGTCATCCGGAGATAATTCCGAAAAACATCTGGATTATTCTCCTTGATCTCCCGCAGCAAAGGCATATGACATAATTGCTGCTCCTGGACTGGACTTGGGTCAAAGCAATAACTCCAAGGCCAATAATATATAAAATGTTAGTTCCTTCGATTCCGCAATATGTCTGGTTGGCGAACGGCCATTCAGAAATAAACCGAAACGCACAAAATGAAAAGCACGAACTGAAAAGCGCTAAATGAAAAGAGCGAAATGAAAAGCGCAAATCAACACTCACCAAACATCTATTAACACAAAATTAGCAGAAGGAGCCCAAAGGGTGGCACTAAAGAGCTGAAAAAACACATAGTACATCAGTACATTCGTGTTTGTTGGCTGACAGATCCTTGCCGTTTGAATGCAAGGCAAAATCCAGGCACACACCTTTGGACAAAAGTCAGAGGTTTTGTCTCGATGGAAAATCTGATCGTGTGTACGAGGCTTAAGGTATTGAAGCTGCACACAGTTAGGCAACCAGAATATTTTAGAAGGAAGCCAGAAATACCAGTGCTCATATGTCTCACATAAGAGATGTGCACTTTAAATATAAATATATAAGTCTGTAAAACTGTTATTTTAGTTTTAGATAGAGTCAGAAATGTGGTCTCCATCATTCCTGAAGTCACAATAATAAGTTAGCAGAAATCTATTGCCAGTCAGGAGAAAACCATGTCAAACAGTTGTCACCATAAAAGGTATCTCCAGTATTTGTGTCACTAGTATCTGACATGCGAGTCGGAGCAGGAATATGGATCTGAAAGCACAGTGTCTGTGTTCAGATCCGTGCATCTGCTCCTGCCTGCATGTCAAATTTTAAGATGTGACTGTGTCCATGCACCCGCTGCATCTGCATCCCCTTCTATCTATGGGCTGCTTGCATGCAACTTCTAGGTGGATTCAGAAGCAGCAAAAAGCGTCTCAGTAAGGAGGACAGGTCTTATCTGAATGAGCCCTTAAGCCAAAACTTTTTTTTTTAATGGAAGCATGACAACCTTTGTCATTTTTCACTGCTGCCTGTGTATCATCTAGGAAGGATTTAATCTTACTTCCCGTAATGCTTGTCAAAAAAGAAAGAATGCCCCTCTAACTAGGACACAGCAATCAAAAAACTCTAGACTTCAGTATGACCTGCAAGAAATGGTTCAGAGATGATATATATGTGAACAAATGAAACAGTTAAAAAAGGACTATGGCAGTACTGTTATGTCACTGAATGAAAGGGAAAATCAAGTTTATATCAAAAACAATACATTGAGAGTGGGATTTTAAGTTGGTACAGATGGTGGCAGCACCCCTTATACAGGTCCTGAGCAGCTAATACACATATAAATACACAAAGAAGAGAACGCCTCAACCTGCTAATGGTTTGACAAAGAGGTGAAGCCCCGAAACGTGCAACTCTCTCCCCCCCTCCCCCGATGTGCTGATCCTTGTGGGGATAAGCCAAGCCTGGCCAACTATGACCTGGACACTGCTGTACTGCAGGATAGCATGCGCTCCAGCTCCCAACAACACTACAGCCTCTATACTCATCCATCCAGCCACAGACTGAAGGACACAGGACCTGGAAGCCTCCACATAGCTTGACAGCTTGTGGTGCTCCAGCCTCCCTAGCCGATTCCATCTCAGCAGTCCTGACACCCTCCTACAGCTGCCGCTTGCTACAAATACGCTGTCAACAACAACCCTCCCTACACCAGTTTCTCCATTCACTAATCGCCACAGCCAAGATGTTGCCGACGTCTCCAAGGATGACGCACGCAACACAAATTTCCACCACGTGAGTGTAATACCTACCTCTTTATTTATTATGACACTATTTATAATAAGTCTACATTCAGATGGAGGTGCCCTCTTTTTTGTGTATTTATATGTGTGTACATACCCTTAGTTATTCTAAAGTCCCATCATAAATCACATTATTAGATTTAGGCATATACCTGTATGTGCTTAGCCTACCACTACTTTGTTCTTCCAGCTGGGTTGGTATTTATGCACTGGGATATGAAGTGGACTTTATGCCCCATAAAGGTCTTAAATAAATTTAGCAGAAAAAAGTAAATTACCAGAACTTTCAGATTTATGAACTTTCAAGGGAAAACAATGCTAAGTGAACTTTAAAAGCCGGAGCTAACATCATCTCAAAGCCACTCTAAGGAGCATTAAGGTATTGGCAACTGCAGTCCACTGACCCTCAAAGAGACGAAGGTTAACAAACGCAACCAGTTCCTGGCAGTTACAGTCTGCGTACGTCAAGATGGTAAAGACGAGGGGAAAAAAAAATGTGTTTAAAATAACGTTCAGAAAACCAGAAATGTGAACAGGCTGGACTTTTTATAATATCAACTAAGCAACACTAGTGATTCCACATTATCCTGCAGCATCCCAACATTAAGGTCAACCATGCAGACTAGAGGTCGACCAATATATCGGCCGATATCTTCCGTTTTTTAATTAATCGGCATCGGCCTATTGTGCTGATAAAAAGGCCGATTAGAACTACAGCGCGACTTGCAAATGACTTCTGTAATAGAAGTCAATGCAAGTTGCCTGAGTCTTCAGTGAAGCGACTTTCCTCCTCTTTGGGCAGTCTGCCAAGAAAAGAGCAAAAAGATACAATGTTTACACTTCTGAATGAACTCAACTCAGTGTGTAGAGTTCTCAGTTTAACCATTTAAAGACTAAATCTTTTCTGACACTTGTTGCTTACAAGTAAAAATCCTGTATTTTCTGCCAGAAAATCACTTAGACCCCCCAAAAATGATATATATATTTTTTAGCAGAGATCCTAGGGAATAAAATAGCGGTTGTTGCAATATTTTATGTCACACGGCATTTGTGCAGAGGTCTTTCAAACGCAATTTCTTTGGAAAAAAATACACTAATCATTTAAAAAGAAAAAAAAAGATTAAACAGTTAAGTTAGCCCATTTTTTTTTTCGTCCAAAAGTTTTAACTACCTGTTTTTATTTAATATATAGTTTTTTTTGTTTTTTTTTATCTAAATTATACATACAAGTAAACTGATTGGAGGTTTGTTTTGTTTAACCCCCCTGACGGTATTCCCGAGTCTGACTCGGGGTGGATTTTTCATACCAAAAGCGGTATCCCCGAGCCAGACTCGGGACTGCATCGCTGGATCCAGGAGGAGGTTTACTTACCTTCTCCCTCGGATCCAGCGTTGTCTCCCCACTGTACGAGCGAGCCGATGCATTACATCGCCGATCTCCGTGCCCTGCGAGCGTTGCAACGCACGGGCACGGAGATCGGCGCCAAATTCAAAAAGTGAAACAAACAGTAAACATACAGTATAATGTAATCTTACAGATTACATTGCTGTATGTAAATATTTCACATCCCCTTTGTCCCTAGTGGTCTGCCCAGTGTCCTGCATGCAGTTTTATATAATAAAAACTGTTCTTTATTCCTGGAAACTGGAGATTGCCCATAGCAACCAAAACTGTCACTGTACATCAAAAATGATTTTAGACCAGCTAGAAAACAGCGATAATAAATTAGAATCACTCGCAGAATTGAGCGATAGCGATTTGTGGGGAGATCCGTCATCAAATACTGAAAAGTAATGACAGTGACAATTCTGCAACTGAGCAAATTTCAGTGTTTTTGATTTGATTACATTATTGAATAATTTGTATTATTGTTATATTATTATTTGGTACAATTATTTATAATTATTTATTATATTATAATTTATGATTTAATTTTTCAAACTTTATCATACCCGGGATGTCTGCTAGACTCTGGTTTGGACAGATTTAAGAGAGTTATTCCTAAGAATTGCAGGACTACAATATAAAACGCCAAATTTTCATGCAAAATAATGGTACCGCTTTTAGCACCTAAAATCCGAAATAATCGTACCGCCAGGGAGGTTAATACATTTTTAAATGTAAGACATTTTCTGTATCACTTATTAAGGCTGCTTTCACACCGGAGCAGACAGGCGTTGATGGTAAAATGCTGCTAGTTTTAGCGGCGCTTTACCGTCATTTTAGTGGTGCTAATCGGCTGCTAGTGGGGCGCATATAACCCAGCTAGCGGCCGAGGAAGAGGTTAAATGCGCCCGCAAAGCACCGCTGCCAGATCGCATTGCATGCGCTTCGGCAGTGGTGCCCATTCATATCAATGGGCAGGAGTGGTGGAGGAGCGGTATACACCACTCCAAAGGTGCTGCTTGCAGGACTTTTTTTTTAACATCCTGCCAGTGCATCGCCTCAGTGTGAAAGCACTCAGGCTTCCACACAGACTGCAGGGGAACCTTTTTTCAGGCACTTTACAGGTGCTATTTTTAGCCCAAAAGCGCCTGAAAAACGCCCCAGTGGGAAAGGTGTCTGTTAGATTTTATGAGATGATGGGGGGGAAAAAAAAAGGAAAAAAATAAATCGGCCTAACATATCCGCCCAAAAAGATCGCCATCATATATCAGCCATCGGCCACCGTGATTTCTAAATATCGGCATCGGCCAGAGAAAAACCCATATCGGTCGACCTCTAATGCAGACCTCAAGAGGACCTTACCTATTCAAGGTGTATGAGTTGATATTACGATTGATGGATATTGTGTTTACATTCATCTCAATGGCTTTGGAACTCGGATTTGTTAGACCAAACAATGGCTCCAGTGTTGATGTTCCTTAGCCTTTTGCAAAATCTCTGGGTGGCTTACCATGAATAGAGAGGCCTGCCATTTTTATATATCATACAGAGTAGGGTGTATTATCATTTTTGCGGAGGTGGCGCGCGCGCGTGTGTGTGTGTTAAATGGTACATTCTCTCTTCCCAGACAGCTCGGTTGAGAGCACAAGCAAATGAGACATTTATCATTCACAGCATGCCTTGAATTTAACTTGTTATGGGAAGCTGTTAAGTCAGGAAGGGGAATTAAACCCACTGATTTTATGATTTCCCAAAATTGTTTCATGTAAGGCATGCCGTGAATGATAACTGTCCTGTTTGCTGTGTTCAGTTGCTTTTGTGCTTATGCTAGCTCTCAACTGAACTGACAAACCATCAAATGGCTGGCCTGCATTTTATGAATGGGCCACAAAATGCATGCCACTTTAGTTCCCTGGTAAACCCTTACCACATACCCAATGAAGTGACTAACCACAGGTGATACACAGAGATGAAACAAATCCTCCTACATAAGTTGTGCCTTTTTACCTGCACGTTTTCTTACAGCCATTCAAAGTGTAGAATTAATACAGCTTGTCTGAGCTTCGAGAAAGCAGGAGGCGGGGAGATGAAGTTACACTCTGCAGAGCTCAGTGAGAGCTGATTGGAGGGAAGGGACATACCCCCCCTTCATAAAGCACATGACTGTGTGCTGGAGCTCCCTCTCTTGTCACTTTTTTTCTCTAGGTGTCAGAAAAACTTGTCAGAAGTTACTCATGCTGATAGCAAAGGAATGAGGCAGCAGAGAGAAATGACACTTAGTGCTCTGAATAGAGACAAGTACACACTATAGAGGGATATGCTTTGTTCATATTTCATGTTGGAAGTTTACAACCACTTTAAGACACAATCACAACTTACAGTTTGAATTTAATGATCGCATCCTTGTTTCCTCCATGTGCTTTCATAATACAATCAATCCAAATACAATGCTATTTATGAACAAGGTATCTCAGTGTTACCAATTACTGCAAAACAATCAATACATTTCTGCCCTGGCTGA
Source organism: Lithobates pipiens (assembly GCF_037356315.1). Lineage (NCBI taxonomy): Eukaryota > Metazoa > Chordata > Amphibia > Anura > Ranidae > Lithobates > Lithobates pipiens. The sequence goes on from NW_027507784.1 coordinate 61,832,525, forward strand.
TTGACTCTGACTCAAAACTGATCCAAGTCTAAATAAATCAATCGGAAGGGAAACCATGGCTATATGATTTTCGCAAATTTAGTTCTACTTTAAAGAGTAACTCCACTTTTGTTAAGAAAAAAACATTTGACTCTGGGTGATCGATGTACATTGCAGGGATTGTAACAAACGTTGTTGCAAATTCCTACCTTTTGTTATTCTGAAGAAATTCCTGTGTGTTTGTTTGTGTTCCTGTGGTAAGTGAATCAAATGGGAGTGGTTTCATTATTATCAATCAGCTGCTGCACCTGCAGGGCTCTAATGAGGGAAATTGCAGGGTCTGCATTCCTTTAGACATGATTTCCTATTGGGGGTATCTGCACCAAATAACATTTTTGTTGCAGGGGATGCTTGAAATCTGATTTGTATCTTAGTGCAGACTTCTGGGAAAATCAATGAGCCAATCACGCAAGCAGTAAATTATGTTTTTAGGGGGCGTTCTCTACACACATACATTCTGTGCACATAAAACCTCCGTATTGCATGGCGCTTTACAGAAAATGACAGAGCTGCAGATTGAAAAGGAAAGGTAGGTTTTTCCTACGAAAGTGGAGTTACCCTTTAAGTCTATTGTATTTGTAGAGCTGTATGCATAAAAAAGCATGCAGTCCTTTTGTATATCTCCAATACAGGTTTGACAAGAAAAAGGAGCAGCTAGTTGGTTGCTAAATGAATAGGACATAACAAATTAATAATAAATAATAATAATAATAATAATATAACATTATTATTATTATTATTATTATTATTATTATTATTATTATTATTATTATTATTATTATTAATAATAATATTATTTATTATAATTTGTTACGTCCCATTAGTTTAGATGTGGCATTGGTTATTTTGGATAATTCGTAAACCTTGGATAAATTTGGATTTGTTAAGTTCACTAAAAGCCAAATTTGAAAGGAAATTATAATTTAATATAATTTAATAATTAGTAATGCCGTGTACACACAACCGGACTTTTCGACAGACTAGGTCCAACAGTCTTAAGTCCGTTCAAAAGTCCGTTCGTATTGAACGTGATGACGTAAACGGGACTAAACAAGGAAGTTCAATAGCCAGTAGCCAATAGCTACCCTTGCGTTGTATTTGGTCCATCGGACTAGCACACAGACGAATGGTTTTCTTGGTTTTTAGTCCGTCGGATAGATTTGAAACACATTTTATTTCTAGGTCCGTCTGACTTTTGGGGAAAAAAAAGTCCCACAGCACTGACTGATTCCGGTCCGCCGGACCAAGTCTGCCGGAAAGTCAGATCGTGTGTATGCGGCATGATAATTATTATAAGTTATTATTTCAGATTTTCGAATTTTCAAATTTTCGGATTTTCGCTCTTTTGAATTTTCAGATTTTCGTTCTTATTTTTGGACTTTTTTAAATCCGCATTTTCTAATTTCCGAATTTTCTAATTCTCATTTTCAGGAAAAATTTGTTAAATGGGTTTTTGTTAATTCGAATAATTCCAAATTAACAAATTTGTTGAATTTTGTCGAAAAACTAATTTTTTTCTTACAAAAGTGGAGTTACCCTTTAAGTCTATTATATTTGTAGAGCTGTATGCATAAAAAATAATCCAGTGCTTTTGGATATCTCCAATACAGGTTTGACAATAAAAAGGGGCAGCTAGTTGGTTGCTATGGGCAGCAATACCATGCTTTTATCAGAAGTCTTTTTTTCATACGTGAACCCAACAGTGACCTATAGAGACAGCGTAATTTTCCTTAAATAGGAAATAAGCTATGGGAAAGAATTGATGAATGACCGTCATCTAAACGATAACTGTACAGCACTCAATCAATGTAGCCCAGGAGGGACAAAGTTATTGAATGTTGCATTTGACCTACCAGGCCTCCTACCAGTACTACTGGATTGCCCAGAGCAATTTTACGGAGATGGAGAAAAGGCCACAAACCAAAATCACTCTGTATTTTGTAACTGTCCAGCTATTAGAGGGATCTGCTTGAAAGTCACCAGCAGAACAATACCAGACAAAGCGCTCCCTAAGAGGTAGTTTATGATAACAAACCTTATGATGGTTAAAAGCCCTAAAAGGATTTACAACATCATAACTCAAATGAATGTTGATGTCTGATACAGACCAAAATTAAAAGCTAATGCTAGTAAGCAATTACTGCAACAAGGGGAAAGTCTACTTAAAGGGTTAGTTCACCTTCAGCAAAATACTGTCTATGCAAGTAAGGAGAACCTGCAGATAAAAACTGGCGCTATAACTTTCGCACAAGCCAAATATTGTAATATACTCTTATTGGGTTTTTCTTTTTTACCAAAGACATGCAGCAGAATACATGTTGGCTTAAAATTTATGAAGAAATTAGATTTTTTTTAAATTTATTGTATATGTTTTATAACAGAAAGTAGAAAATATCTTTTTTTTTTTTTGTTTATATTGCAAAAAATAAAAATCTCAGAGGTGATCAAATTCCCCCCCAAAAAGCTCTATTTGTGTGAAAAACAATTATACAAATCCCATTTGTATACAGTGTTGCATGACTGCGCAATTACCAGCTAACCACTTGCCGACCAGCCACCGTCACTATACGACGGCGGGTCAGCTCATTCCCGTGACTCGCCGTACTGGTACGTTGGCTCCTTTAAGACCCATAGCAGGCGCACGCATGCCCACTGCATGACAGGGGACCCAATGTGCGTGGCTGGCGGCCGCGTTGTCCTTCGGTCACCCGCGATCGTGGGCACAAGAGCCAGAAGGGGGATTTGTGTGTGTAAACAGGGGAGGAGAGACAGATCTGCTGTTCCTAGTAATTAGGGACAGCGATCTGTCTCCTCTTCCAGCCAGTCCCATCCCACGCAGTTAGAAAAACACGAGGGAAACACATTTAAGCCTTTGATCTCCCCCTAGTGTTAACCCCTTCACTGCCAGTGAAATTTATACAGTACATTGCTCTATAAATGACAATGGTCCCAACAATGTGTCAAAAGTGTCCAATGTGTCTGCCATAATGTCACATTCCCGATAAAAATTGCAGATTGTTGCCATTATTAGTAAAAAAAATAATAATAATGCCATAAATCTATCCTCTATTTTGTAGACGCAATAACTTTTGCGCAAACCAATCAATATAAGCTTATTGCGTTTTTTTTTTTTTAAATATGTAGAAGAATACATATCAGCCTAAACTGATGGAAAAATTGTTTTGTTTATATATATTTTTGGGGATATTTATTATAGCAAAAAGTAAAACATTTTTCAAAATTGACGCTCGTTGTTTTGTTTATAGTGCAAAAAATAAAAACCGCAGAGGTGATCAAATACCACCAAAACAAAGCTCTATTTGTGGGGAAAAAAGGACGCCAATTTTGTTTGGTTGCAGCGTCGCACAACCGCGCAATTGTCAGTTAAATTGGTCCAGTCATTCAGCAGCCAAAATCTTCCAGGGATGAAGTGGTTAATCAGCCAGTTAGCTCATTTCTCTTTCAGCATTCTATGGATCATCGTCCTTCAATAGAAACACACAGCCCCATAAACTAGGATGAGAAGGCACTCCTCTGCTCCTCCCTCTTTCCTCTTCCAAGTTAAATGACTGATTGGAGACGGCACTGTACACTGTTAACTCTTTCTTGTGAAGACTGGAAGTTCAGGGAAGCAGAACTGAGAGTGCAAAAGACAGCAGAATTGAAATTTAGAAACTGCAAGTGCTGGGAAAAAGAATTTGTACATATAGTTTACTGGAGACGTTTGTTTAATTGTGCTCAATGTGTTAAACTAAAAAAATGCTGAGGGTTCAATGCTACTTTAATTGCCCACTAATGAGTCGCAGATTATTATAACGTCTGCAGCCTTTTCCCCTTTACAAAATGGCACTGATGGCGTTTCAATGAGCATCTTCCAAACATTAGTTGTAAAAAGCAGATCACTGCACGCCGGGGTTGTGTTACTTCTCTCACAACCATGCATCTATTAATAGCAGCTTTCCTTGATTCTTCTTATCAGTTTTCAAGAATACTTTCCCTAAGTACAATGTATGATGTGTGCTGACAATGTAACTGCAATGTATCTCTACATATTAATGAAGGTCACACCGCCATGGGCTGCAACAGAGCTCCAGCTACTGTACTATTATCACAATATGGCTCACTTAGTTCCTAATGCCTTAAAGAATGCCTAACAAATGATGATATATTATTCCTGGAAAACTAATCCTGTGTGATCCCTCTTGTTTTCAGTCTGCTGAGCGCCAATTTAAAAGGGAAGCAGCAGGAAAACAGAGTCTAATATTTAGAAGAAACACATTTAGGCACAAAGAGACTCATTATTAAATCACCGTGCTAACGTCACTTTAAAGGGGACTTCTAGTTCAAGAAAGGTTCTGGTTATAACAAATTCCCTTTCTGGACTGGTTCTCTCTAGCTGAAAAGCCCGTAGCTGTACGTTGGCTCCCACGGATGTGATAGCAGGTGGGCGCACGCCATGCTCTCGCTCTATGAGCATGCCCGCAGGTCAGGTGGACACAATGTCTGCCGGCGACCCGCAATCACCTAATAGAACAGAACAGGGATCTGCCTTTGTAAACAAGGCAGATATTCATTCTGATAGGAGACATTATTATTTAGGGTGCTTATATAGTTCCATCAATTTACGCAGTGCTTTACATATACATTGTACATTCACATCAGTCTCTATCCTCAAGAAGCTTACAATCTAAGGTCCCTAACTCACATTCATACTGTATACTAGGTCAAATTTAGACAGAAGCCAATTAATTTACCACCATGTCTTTGGAGTCTGAGAAGAAACTGGAGTACCCAGAGGAAACCCACACAGGCAGAACATGCAAACTCCAGGCAGGTGGTGTCCTGGTTGGGATTCAAACCAGCGACCCTTTTTACTGCTAATTGAGAGTGCAACTAACTATACCAGTGTGCCGCCCAGTGATCAGGACCAGTGATCAGGCACAGTGATCTCTGTCATGTCCCTGCCAGCCCATCCCCCCTACAGTTAGAACACACCTAGGGAACACCCTTAACCCCTTGAGCGCCCCCTACTGTTAACCCCTTCCCTGCCAGTGTAATTTTTTCATTGATCACTGCATTTTTATAGCACCGATCAATGTAATAATGTCACTGGTCCCCAAAAAGTGTCATTTGGGTTCAGATTTGTCTGCCGCAATATTGCAGTCCCACTAAAAATTGCAGATCGTCACCATTACCAGTAGAAACAATTAAAAAGTGCCTAAATCTATCCCATAGTTTGTAGATGCGATAAATTTTGCGCAAATCAATGAATATACACCCATTGTGTTTTTTTTTTTTTACCAAAAGTATGTAGAAGAATACACATCGGCCTAAACTGATGAATAAATCCATATATATATATATAAATATATATATATATATATATAAATATATATATATATATATATATATATATATATATATAGATATATAGATATATATAGATATAGATATATATATATATTTTTTTATTTTTTTGGGGGGGGATATGTGTTATAGCAAAAAGTAAAACATATTGTTTTTTTCTTTCAAACTTTTGCTCTTTGTTTGCTTATAGCACAAAAAAAAAAAACTCGCAAAGGTGATCAAATACCAAAAGAAAGCTCTATTTATGGGAAAAAAAGGACATCAGTTTTGTTTGGGTGCAGAGCCGCACAACCTCGCAATTGTCAGTTAAAGTGACACAGTGCCTGGGCCTGGTCATTAAGGGGGCAAATCCTTCTGGGGCTGAAGTGGTTAAAGTGTATAGCAAGAGTGTATAGGGAGGAGTCGACAACGTGACGCTATTGCAGGCTGGGATACGGCGGCCATCTTTCTGGTGGGGAGAGGCTGTATATATACAAACAGAGCTTGTTTTTTGTTTGTCAGCAATGCGAGTTTCATTTCATTTATCTGAATAAATACTGTCATGATGTACTGCACAATGAGGTTCATCTCCTTTTGGCTGCATGGGATGACATATAAGTGATGATTACCGCTGGAGTGTAATTTTGAACAAGGAGAATCATATCCAAGTTTGCTGCATTCACTATCCGGTCTGCTGCCACTGAGTGTATGAAGATTGATGGGTTTCCTTCTCACCTTAGTTTACTTGATATATGCTGACCTTTGTGATGAGGGTCCACTACATGGGGTAAGTGTCTGTATTGTTGGGTGCTGGTGACGGGTCTTCATATTCCCTGTCTATCGCAGATTGAACTACCATTGAACATTTGTTTCTGGATTGTCTTTTTTGGATTATGATTTAAGCGCTGCACCTTAACTATATATACTTTTTATTGACTTTCTTCAATATTGTGCTGGCTGCTCATGTTTTATTGAATCAACTGATAACTGATCGGGTTGACTTCCCACCAGCGTTGCAGAGTACACAGTCTTTTCCCCTTTAGTAAATCAACCCCTGTGTGTGTTATGGCTGCCACACTGCGCTGCACCCCACCAACAATAGCTGCTTACCCTTCTTTGCATATAATGTAATGCAGGCTCTCTCTTGATCAATGTTCACCTCTTTATACTGCCAGTATGGGACTTGGGTGACCTCACTCCCTTAATGTTTATCTATGCAGAAGCAGTATTGTCCCCCTAGGAAGCAGGCTTCCACTGGAACTACAAAATGTGCACTATAGGGTTGATTGACTAAAGGCAAATAGACTGCAAAATACAGTTGCTCTGGATCTTAGTAAATGAACAGAAGCTCTATTGACTTCCATCATCAAATGTGCAATGCAGGTTTTTTATTTTACTTGCACGTGATCAGTGCTGGGGCAAGGTCATCTAGAGCCCAGGGAGAACATGCCAAACTGCACCCCCTCCCTCCCCCAAGATGTATGAGCATTATCTGTCCCCCTCCCCCCCCCCCCAAAATAACCCCCTGCCCAAAAAAATGTGGGCACTACTCTGCATGATTACCCCCTAAGCATAAACTCCTCCTACTCTCAGTACAAATCCACCCCCTGCTGAAATCTCCCCTCCAAGCACAAATATCTGCCCCCAAATCCCCCCAGCACAAATGCCCCCCCCCCCCAAAAAAAACACCACGAACATACATTCTCCACCCCTCAAATTTCTGCTCTGAATGCATTTCCCCTACCCTTACTCTAAATCCCCCTCCTACCACAAATATCCCCCCATCACCCTCCTAGCACAAACACCTCAAATAATCTCTACTAGCACAAATCCCCTCCCCAGCTCTATCATATCACATTTTCTGGAACAAACCCCCCAAATCAACCCTCCTAATACAAATGCTCTTCTTCCATCCCCCTCCTAACACAAAGCCCCCTGAATCACCACTCCTAGCACACACCCCATACATTCCCCCTCCTATAACAATTCTTACCAGCTGCTGCCCCCCAAATTGCTTCCCCTAACACAAATTTTCTCCCCCTTAAACCTCTTAAAGGTGCCCCCCCCTTTCAACTCACATGATACCACAGTGCTCAGGGCAGCTGTCCCTCCTGCCCATCAATTGTCCCAGCCCTGCACGTGATTGGGTACTCTGTGCAAAGTGAAGCTTTACCTCATTTACTAAACTCTGGAGCAACTGCAGATTTCATAGTCGGTTTGCCTTTAGCAAATAAACTCCTGTATATTTTTTAGCTGGACTACTTTCAGGATTCATTCATTCAGATTTTTTAACCATCTTTATTGGCAAAAAACACTGTCTATCCACATCACAGGGATCTGGCTACAGGCATGCACATGGGCTCAAAAATGAGCCAAGATGTGCACTGAGCTACAATGTAAAAGCTATACATAAGGAGAATAAACAATTAAATAAAATAGATATTTGTTTTACTTTAGACTGTTAGACCAAAGCAACTTTACTGGTCAGGGTGAGCTATTTTTCCCATTATGTATCAGTATTCACTCCCTGTTATGCTCTATCTAGGCTGTTGAAGCTTAGGGAATATTCATTAACCAAATAAAAAAAACAAAGTATTTTGATTTTTTTCCTGTATTCCTGACAGCCCCTTTGCTTTTTGCTGCAGCAGCCCAGAAAGAGCATCTGTTAATAGAGCTGACCTTAGGCAGGAGATTTGGCAGCTTCTGAGAAGGTCTACAGCCAATTTTCAAAGCAGGAGAGTCACTCTCAGAGATAAATATTATGAATAAATTATATGAAACTTGCCTTTCCCAAGACAGCAAAACTGTTCTATGAGTCTTAAAAAAAAGTGCAGCCACCCTCATGTATCTTATGCTATCCTGATGACATGGCTGATGATCCTGCACTAAGAAGCATTATAACTTCAGTGAGAGGAGCCCAAAATACATCCCTGGGAATTACAAACTAGTTAGCCTAACATCAATAGTATGCAAGCTCTTGGAGGGGATGATAAGGGACTATATACTGTACAAGATTTTACGGTATAACGGTATAATTAGCAGTAATCAGCATGGATTCATGAAGAATCTTTCTTGCCAAACCAATCTATTAACCTTCTATGAGGAAATGAGTCACCATCTAGATAAAGGAAGGCCCGTACACGTGGTGTATCTGGATTTTGCAAAAGCATTTGACACAGTTCCCCATAAACATTTACGGTACAAAATAAGGTCCTTTGGCATGGATTATAGGGTGAGTACATGGATTGAAACCTGGCTACAAGGGCGAGTTCAGAGGGTGGTGATAAATGGGGAGTACTCAGAATGGTCAGAGGTGGGTAGTAGGGTCCCCCAGGGTTCTGTGCTGGGACCAATCCTTTTTATTTTGTTCATAAATGACCTGCAGGATGGGGTAAACAGTTCAATCTCTGGAGGTGAAAACCTTGATCTGAACAAATTAATGGGGTGGGCAACTACATGGCAAATGAGGTTTAATGTAGAAAAATGTAAAATAATGCATTTGGATGGCAAAAATATGAATGCAATCTCCTCACTAGGGGGAGAACCTCGTGGGGAATCTAGAATGGAAAAGGATCTGGGGGTCCTAGTAGATTATAGGCTCAGCAATGGCATATAATGCCAAGCTGCTGCTAACAAAGCAAACAGAATATTGGCATACATTAAAAAGGGGATTAACTCCAGGGATAAAACAATATTTCTCCTGCTCTATAAGACTCTGGTCCAGCCGCACCTGGAGTATGCTGTCCAGTTCTGGGCACCAGTCCTCAGAAAGGAAGTGCTGGAAATGAAGCGAGTACAAAGAAGGGCAACTAATAAAAAGGGTCTGGAGGACATTAGTTATGAAGAAAGTTTGTGAGCACTGAACTTATTCTCTCTTGAGAAGAGACGCTTGAGATGGGATATGATTTCAATTTACAAATACCATAATGGTGACCCCACAATAGGGATAAAACTTTTTTTGCGGAAGGGAGTTTAACAAAACACGTGTCCACTCATTAAAATTAGAAGAAAAAAGAGGTTTAACCTTAAGTTATATAGAGGGTTCTCTACTTTAAGGAATTCCCTTCCACAAGCGGTGGTCTCAGCGGGGGGCATCGATAATTTAAAAAAACTATAAGATATTACCTGTGGTTACAGCATAGAAAATTGCTTATCTATTACCAACCTGAGAAGTTCTACCCCTATAAAAGATGATCAGCTATGATCTAAGATACCAATTAAGTGCAGACAATTTTTACAGTGGACAGGAGTCAAGTGGCCATAGGTATTAACATTAGACATGATTTAGACAAGAGTGCATATACTCTTATAAACTTTAGTAAAAAACAAAACAAAAAAAAGTCTTTGGGCAGTCATATACAAAAAGAAAAAAAAAAGAAAAAATCCTGTGGGCAGTCGTATTCTCCCTATATGTCAAATTGGCCTTTAATGTCTGCAGCCAATTTAAGAGATTCAGTTGAGCAACAAAAGTTTTGAGTTGTATTTCTCCTCCACTTAGTTCAGCTAAGTGCTCTGCAATCGTCTTAAGTCACAGTATGCGCAGTGCGACACATCAATAAGACCTGTCTGTACTTTCAGGTTCATTATTGTTAGGCTGGCTGCTCTGTAACAACAAAGGTCACTTAGTCAAATATCACTCCTTTCAGCAGATCTCCTTGAAATTAAGAGATGAATAACACAGCTCCACATTGCTGATTTTAATTGTGTTCAAAACAAAGAATGTGTGCTGACAGTGACCCCCTCTACTGTCACCCTTGTGTATTGGTTTTCATTTTCAATATAAAACTGAAAAAAACATAATGCCATAGTTAGAATTCATGCCAGCATGTTGGCAGGTGCCAACTGTTCTTTTCAGTTTGTTATGTGTGTTAATGTCCGGGAGCATTGGAGTTAACCGTGTGCAGTGGTGCGCCAGATGGAGGCTAGGTCATGTACTTCTAGAGGGTATGAAATAGAGCCCAAGGGGGGGAAACATTCATGATAAATAAAGGACCTGCATAGATGTTATGATGTAGTGACACAATGAGGATTATTTATGAAAGGCAAATCCACTTTGCACTACAAGTGCACTTGGAAGTGCAGTCGCTGTAAACCTGAGGGGTAGATTTCAAATGAGGGGAAGCTCTGCTGATTTTATCATGCAAACATGTGCAAGTTAAAATGCTGTTTTTTATTGTCCTTGCATGCCCCCCTTGGATCTACAGTGACTGCACTTCCAAGTGCACTTTCAGTGCACTTGTAGTGCAAAGTGGATTTTCCTTTAGATAAATAACCCCCAATGTTGTGTTTGGCTTACCTGAGACAGAACCAGGGATTAAACCATTAAACCATTGTACCAGTCTAAGCAAGGGTACTAATTCATCCTATTGCAAAAAATCCTGGATGGCTCAACTCCAAAATGTATATAAAAGGGAAGGAAAAGGCCATCAAAAATACAAAGCTGAGGGGTCATTGTCAGCATTCCAACTTTACAAAGAATGCAATTAGAAATGCAAGGGTGCAAGCAAGGCAGCTAAGATAGAATACGAAACACATATTGGAGGAGAGTAAACAAAAAATCACAAGACATTCTTTAAGTATATAATAGTAAGAAAGTCAGACCAGAACATATTGGCCCCATAAGGGATGATGAAGGGAATCTGGTTACAAAACACAGGGTGCCAAAAATATGAATGACATTTACTTACTAGGAGGAGAACCGCTGGGGGAATCTAGGATGGAAAAGGACTTGGGGGTCCTAGTAGATAACAGGCTCAGCAATGGCATGCAACACCAAGTTGTTGCAAGCAAAGCCAACAGAATATTGGCATGCATTAAAAAGGGGATTTACTCCAGAGATAACATGATAATTCTCCCATTCTACAAGACTCTGGTCTGGCCACATCTGGAATATGAGGTCTGGGCACGAGCCGTCAGGAGGGATGTGCTGGAACTGGAAAGTGTCCAGAGAAGGGCAACAAAGCTAATTAAGGGATTGGAGGACCTCAACTATGGGGAAAGACTACAAGCATTGAACCTATTCTCTCTGGAGTGGAGACGCTTGAGAGAGGATATATCAAGGTACAAATACCGTACTGGTGACCCTAGGATAGAGAAAAAACTTTTCAGTGAAAGGGAATTTAAAAAAAGACACGCGCCCATTCACTAAATTTAAAAGAGGAGTGGTTTAATCTTAAACTGCCTAGATGGTTCTTTACTGTCAGAGCGGTAAGGATGTGGAATTCTTTTCCACAAGCAGTGGTATGAGCAGGGAGCATCGATAATTTCAAAAAACTGTTAGATGGGCACCCTTAACGACCACAACATACAGGGTTATACAGTGTACTATTAACATAAATGCACACGCACAGGTTGAACTGGGTGGACTTGTGTCTTTTTTCAACCTCACCAACTATGTAACTATCATTACTGTTGTAGTGGGGTAGTGGCACATGTAACAATATTGCACCATGCCCCTGCCTGCTAGGGTTGCCACCTTATCCCTTTAAAACAGAACACATAATAATTGCACAGGTTCGGTGGCTGATTAAGGTGGTAATTCAACCTACTTAGTGCCTTATCTGCATTAAATCAGCCTCAGAACCTGTGTAATTAATATGTGTTTGGTTTGAAAGGGATGAGGTGGCAACCCTACTGCCTAAAACAAGCATATCAAATGTGCCCTTTAATATCTTTCAATTATATGCATGTTACCATAGCAAAAAAAGAAGGTTGGATTGGGGAATTTAGAGGCACAGTGATGTTTTGCTGGGCACAGACAACAAGCTCAAGTAAGAAAACTGTATTGAGAAACCAGTGCTAATATTAGGTGACAACTCTCTCTCTGCAGCTTTTACAACAGACTGACGATTTAACTGACAGCTTTCCAGTTCTGGCTTAAAGAGCCTCAAAACTATGGAAAAGAGGACATGTTGTTATCTATTTATTTATAGTGTATTTGGTCGCGAAGGTGGATCTACGAAAGCTATGAGGACACAGAGCAGTGCAGACCTATGCAGATTACTATGCTTGAATAGTTGGCACAGTTGGTTAGGTCAAGTGTTTAAAAATCTAGAACTGGTGGGTTCTAGAGTGAGCAACAGAAAAGTTTTCCAGGTCAGTCAGTATAAAGCTAAATTAATAATTATGTCTATTTTCTCTATAACCGCTTCCCGACCATGTCATGCAGATATACTGTGGCACAATGGCTCTCCTGGGCAAAATCCCATACGGGTAAATCCTACCCTTTTTCAGGCCATCCGAAGGCACGCGTGCGTGCCCGCTGCATGGCAGGGGACCCAATGCCCCTGGCCGGTGAGCACGATCCCCGCCGGCCACACGTGATCGCATGCTTGAGCACCAGTACGGGGATTGGTGTGTCAGAGGTGAGGAGCCATATTGTTTGTTCCTACTAAGTAGGAAAAACTATATGTCTCCTCTCCTAGTCACTCCCATCCCCACACAGTTAGAACACAGTGAGGGAACACACAGTTTACCCCTTGATCGCCCCTAGTGTTAAACCCTTCCCTGCCAGTGACATTTACACAGTAATCAATGCATTTTTATAGCACTGATCGCTGTATAAATGTCAATGGTCCCAAAAAAGTGTCAAACATCTCTGATCTGTCCTTCGCAATGTCACAATACTACTAAAAATTGCAGATCAATGCCATTACTAGTAAAAAAAAAAAAAAAATGATAAAAATGGCATAAATCTTTCCCATAGTTTGTAGACGCTATAACTTTTGCGCAAACCAATCAATATATGCTTATTGTGATTTTTATTTTTTTTTACCAAAAATATGTAGAAAAATATAAATTGGCCTAAACTGATGAAGACATTTTTTTTAAATGTTGGGGATATTTATTATAGCAAAAAGTAAAAAAAATGTCAAAATTCTCGTTCTTTTTTTGTTTATTGCGCAAGAAATAAAAACTGCAGAGGTGATCAAATAGCACCAAAAGAAAGCTCTATTTGTGGAAAAATTTTTTTTGCTTGGGTACAGCATCGAACGACAGCGCAATTGTCAGTTAACCACTTGGGTACCGCGCTATTGCCGAATGACGGCATTAGCGCGGACCTAGATTTCCAGGACTACGTCTATTGACGTCGTCCTGGTTACGAGCGGCCTGCGCGCCCCCAGAGGGGCGCGCGCGGCGCGCTCTGTGATCGGCGAGTCCGTGAGACTCGCCTGATCACCGATCCGTGTAAGGGGTCGATCCCGACCCCTTATCACGTGATCAGCTGTCAGCCAATGACAGCTGATCATGTGATAGAACGGAGCCGGTAATCGGCTATTATTCCTCCTCGCGCTGACAGCGCGAGGAGAAAAAAAAAAAGCCGATCACCGGCGGCCGTGATCGGGACATCAGTCCCGATCACGGCCAGCAATGAAAGGCAGCACATGCCACCTGCCAGTGCCCACCTGCCTCCCGCAGTGCCATCCTGAAAAATAACAAAGTAAAAGTAAGTGCCCCCCGTCTGTGCCCATAATGCCCACAGTGCCACCCCACAGTGCCACCCACAGTGCCACCCCACAGTGCCACCCCACAGTGCCACCCACAGTGCCACCCACAGTGCCACCCAATCTGCCTCAAAGGTGCTGCACCCCAGTGCCGCCCATCAGTGCCCAGCAGTGCCGCCCATCAGTGCCCAGCAGTGCCGCCCATCAGTGCCCAGCAGTGCCACCTATCAGAGCCACCTATCAGTGCCACCTATCAGTGCCCATCAGTCCCATCTATCTGTGGTACCTATCAGTGCCCATCCGTGCCACCCATCCGTGCCACTTATCCGTGCCACCCATCCGTGCCATCTTATCTGTGCCCATCTTTGCCCATCAGTGCCGCCTTATCTGTGCCCATCGGTGCCGCCTTATCTGTGCCTATTAGTGCCGCCTTAACTATGCCTATCAGTGCCCACAAGTGCAGCCTATCAGTGCCCACCAATGCAGCCTATCAGTGCCCACCAATGCAGCCCATCAGTGCCCACCAATGCAGCCTATCAGTGCCGCCTTATCAGCGCACTTCAATGAAGGAGAAAAATGACCCGTTTGCAAAATTTTATAACAAACTATTAAAACATGATTTATTTTTTATTTTTTTTGCATCTTTTTTTGTTTGTTTAGCAAAAAATAAAACTCCGAGCTGTAACTAAATACCACCAAAAGAAAGCTCTATTTGTGGGAAAAAAATGATAGAAATTTCATTAGGGTACAGTGTTGTATGCCCGCGCAATTGTCATTCAAAGTGCATCAGCGCTGAAAGCTGAAAATTGGTCTGGGACTGAGGGGGGTTTAAGTGCCCAGTAAGCAAGTGGTTAAAGCGACGCAGTGCCAAATTATAAAAAGTGCTCTGGTCAGGAAGGGGGTAAAATCTTCTGGGGCTGAAGTGGTTAAGCAATGGCATCCGGTAATGCAGGGTGCAGGGCTTCATTCCAAGGTGAGTATTTCATAATGTGCTAGTATGCGATGTATACTAACACATGAAGCCATTGCCTTGCAGGTTTTTTTTTTTTTTTTTTTTTAACATTGGCAGTTTACAAATGTTTTAATCAAGGACTATTAGCTAAAAATGTTATTTCTTGGTCTTGGTTCTTCCAGTAATTTCCACAGGTGAGGACAGGGACACTTTTGCATTTGTAAAATAAAATCTTTGCCCGGAAACTCAATTTATGCTTTTCTGACTGCCTACACTTACCATAAAATTCTAGCTTCTTATTCTTATACATAACTAGAACCAATCCTAACCATAACCCTGAAGTGTAGCAAAGGCCACCTCCGGAGAACCCAATATCAAACTAGGTGCATACCATACCTCTAAAGCATAATTTCTCTGTCCAAAGTAACAGGAGTACCCACCACACCTACCTCTATCACAACCAGGGCAAGTATTCCCATAGCTGGAGAATGTGCACAAAGAACATTCAGCACCAAAAATCCCACCACTATGCTAAGATCAACTCTATTACAAGAAAAAATAAAAAATCTTGTGTACTGGTCCTAACTTTTATTTTAATATTACATTTACATAACTCTACTCACATTTTCACATCATATTATTGATCACTGTATTAGTATCACTGGTGATGCCAGTGTCACTTATTCAGTTCTCACCCAGTTTTAGTTGGTGTCAGTTTTTCCGCTGCACTATCACAGTCCCATTATAAACCGCGGATCACCACCAATACTACTATGCAACAAATAATTAAATAGAAATTCCAGTATATATACCATAGTTTGTAGACACAAGTGGTGATCCAAAATAAAGCTCTGTTTGTTGGGGGGGGGGGGGGATTACATACATTTCATTTGGGTACAGTGTTGCATGGCTGTGTAATTACCAGTTAAAGTAACGCAGTGCTGCCATCAGAAAATGGCCTGGTCAAGAAGGGGGTAAAACCTTATGGAGCTCCAGTGGTTAAGCTCAGTTCTGGCTTTTTGTAAAAAAAAAAAAATAAATACTAATAATAATATGCCCTTACGTACTATAATTCTAATTTTGTCTAGGAGGTGGCAATAAAGACACAAATATACCTTCAACTTTAGTTCTGCATCAGCAGGTGCTCTAGTCTTCTCCCCTACTGGCCCAGAATATGCGCCCTCAACATCATTACATACAATTTGTGATGGTGTTAGCAAGGGGGTGGCCACATGACCAGAGAACAAGAGTGGCTTTGGTGGACCATTCATCAGTCAGGGGAGGAAGCCTGCAGGATAATAATGAGAAATACACTCCAGTAGAGCCTGCCAGCTCACAATTCAACTTTAAATATGACAACACCATAACACACTAAATCTTCATCATTATTATAGACAAGTGCACAACCTGATATTCTATACCCAGGGATTTTTTGCTCAGAGAGTAGGTGCAGGAACTCCCCCCTTCCAAGTCAGCCCTTGTCTCTACCTTCTACCCACCTCTGAACATCGTCCCTTGGTTCTACCTCCAACCCACCTCCCAGTACCACCCATTTTAGAGAATACAAAACCAAGTATTATTTTGTGTTGCTAACTAAGTAATACGCATATGGAATTTGTTAATGATAACAAGAAAGGCAGTAAAATAGATCCTCTGTAACTATCAACAATAGATCCACTCCAGTAACAATAGATCCATCCCAGAAACAATAGAACCCTCAGCAACAATCGACTTCCAACAACCAGCAGCCAGCAACAATGGGCCCCTCCCTCAACAGTAGATCCCTCTGAACAATTATTGACCTTCCAGTAACATAAGACCCACACCAAGCAATAATAGATCCTCCTCTAGCAACTGTAGATCCCTGGCAGCCAGCATCAATAGACCCTCCAGCATCCCTTGGCACATTCGGTGCTGGAGGTGCCGGAATTGGGTCCCCCCCCCCGCATTCCCGCTGAAAAAATCACTGCCTATCCCTTCTCCTTCACAGCATTAAAACTACTATGGAATTAAAGGCGATTTTAAAGAGAGCCATCTGTTCAATCCTGAAATGGGGTTGGTCCTCCTCCTTTCTATAGCCATCTATCAGGCCTGCATATTGGCATACATCTTACGCCATAATTGCACACAGTTTTGAAATTGTATAAAAATAACAATAAGCATATACTGCTGCCTGGTAGGTCTGATATGCAGCCATTATTACAGCGATAGAGAACTAACCATTATTTTTCAGCTGTGTAAGCCATGCCCAGAAGACATACCTTACTGTACAATAAGTGCCCGTAAATACACACCAGCCCAACATAAAAATCACCGAGGGAATTCAACCTATTTCGGTCCTCTGTGACTCCTTGCAAGTGACCCTCACCCTTGTTCCATTTACATTTTTCATTTTCAGTCTGTGCTTCACCCTTGCAGCCAATTTGCAGAGAACACGCTGTACTTTCCCCTAAGGCAAAACGTTCATTTTTGATACATTTTCCCTTTTAATGTGTCAGGGTGAGATTTTCTCCTAATAAGTCCCCTAAAACCATATTCTGTTTTGTTGAGTGACTCCCTGCATGACTGCTTATTTAGGAAACATCTAAATTTATGCTAAAAATACATTTTCTGCGCCGCTGTTTGTGTTGTTGTTTTTTGTAGACGCATAGCTTTGCTTAAATGGACAAACCAGTTAAAAATAAATACTATTTAGAAGCATTCATGATGGCCATTTAGATCTATAAAATGGGTAATTTTCTGTGCCAGCAGTTCGTTGTTCTGACAAAGTCTCCATTGCTTTATGGCTGCTTCAGCTTAAAGTGACAAGGCTGCTAGTTAAGGCAGAGTTTCGGAAGAAATATGACTTTTAAGATAAAAATAGCCCTAGAATACTCATGCCTCGTGCAATGTAACAAAGGTAGGCTGTAAACTAGGTCCAGTTTTCTATCAGTGCATCAATGTTTTCTTACTTTGTGAGGTTTCTTCACAACGTGGCCATCTCCAGTATGGGCATCTGAAGTCAAAGTGTCCTTCTTCCTGGATTCCCTGCATGCTGGCTACCCAGCATGCACCTGCTGATCTCGTGCATGTGTAATGCGATGCAACTTTGGTCAACTTGGCATAGCACAGCCATGCCAAGCTGACCAAGACTTTCCATAGACACCAAGCTGGTGATGTCAAGCTGGCCAAGAATTTCCATAGACACCAAGCTGGTGATGTAAAGCTGGCCAAGAATTTCCATAGGCGACATGCCAAGCTGACCAACTTCTCCCAGGAGCCAATGCAAAACCGGAAATGACACACGGCGCCACAGCACCCTAGAGGAGGAAGTGAAATTACATATGGGCATAAATCAGGTAAGTGAACAGAAAAAAATAAATAATAAATTGCCAATTCGTTTTAAGGATGCGCATTAGTGCTGCATTGTGAGGAGTGAAAAATGTGGGGTTGATTTACTGAAACTAGTGCATGCAAAATCTGGTGCAGTTCTGCATAGAAACCAATCAGCTTGCAGGTTTTATTGTCAAAGCTTAACTGAACAAGCTTAGGTTAGAAGGTGATTAGCTACCATGCACAGCTGCACCAGATTTTGCACACTCCAGTTTTAGTAAAGCAACCCCTGAGTCCTTTATTAATGTAGGAGTCACATGAAGGGACCAGACGCACATCATGGGGCCTGGCATTTAACGCTCATATAAGTGTCGGATGCTGAAGATTTCTCTTTCTCTGCCAGGATAGAACATTAACATTGGCCACGTGGGCAGAAGGTAGGGTAAGAAAGAATGTTTTACATAGCAGGAAAGCCCTTATTGAATATCTTCTAACTAGTAAATGAGTTGATTTTGGAGTTTGACAATATTTTTGTACAAACAATTCATTCATTATTAGGGGATCACAACTTGGCCTCCCGAAACATTCCTTAAATCTCTGTGGCTTCCCGAAGCACCCCTCAACACCTTCTACCAGTGTAGGAATATAAAGCAGATAGTGGCTTGTAGCATACTAACTTGCAAGCTAAATGTGCTATTTTTCTTTGCTACTTGTATAGTAGATCTGCCAAATCTTTCCAGGATGGTTTGGTAAGTTCTAACCTTGTCCCATTTAGAGGCTAAATTCACAAACCTTTAAAATTAAGATATGGGTCTTTTTAGTAGCCACATTATTGTAATGTTTTAATCTCATAGGATTCAGCTTAAAGCGGAGTCGTTCCCCCTCCACAAAAAAAATGTAAAGTCAGCAGCTACAAATACTGTAGCTGCTGACTTTTAATATTAGGACACTTACCTGTCCAGGGTTCTTGCGATGTTGGCACCCCAGCCAATTTTCAGATCAGCTCTTGGCTGCTGCCGCCACTATTCATGGTAAGGGAAAACGGCAGTGAAGCCTTTCGGCTTTATAGTCGGTTCCCTACTGTTCATTCATGAAGCGCGCTACACATTCTAACTGGCCCAGAGGTGGAGGAAGGAGCAGGGGGGCAAACTTCTAAGGGATAGCACAGTCTCCCAGAAGTGGGGAAGGGTACCTGTCAAAAACAGGTGCCCATTACCCCTCCCCCCTGAAAGGTGCCAAATGTGGCACCTGAAGGGGGAGGAAGCATCCACTTTTGGGTGGAACTCCACTTTAAATGCATGGTCACTTAAAAAAAAATCAAAATCCTTAATAAAGAATTTTAAAAAGAGGAATCCCTTCATTAGTGTTTTCATTTTTGCTGTGATATTTCAGCACTTTGGCAAAATGTTTGGAGTTGATGGGGATGGTGAAATTACGATGGTTTTGGTAGTTTTTAAAGGGTACAATAAATAGCTCCTGAGAATTTAGCTGGACAAACAAGGCTCAAATTTTGGCCAATTCCTGCTTTCTTGGCCACAATTTGAGCTATGAGTGGCCTTGTTGGCATTACCTGGCTTGACAATCTCCTAACTGAAAATTGAAAGAGCTGGGCAATAAATTCCCTGCTGAACAGTAATTGCAGCCAATCAAATGCAGTCACTGATCAAGTATTCTGACAGCCGTGAGAGCAGGGGAGATTAGTCTATCCTCCCGTTTACTGTTGATAAGGGTAGTCTACTAATTTATCCCAAGAGGAATTCTAACGGCTAACCCTACCAAAGCCTCCTTTAACTATCCTAGAAATGTACAAAAAATGGCCCTTCAATAGCCTCAATATGTTACATTTTGCTACCAAAAAGAAAGAGCAAAAAAGTTAAATTAAAAAAAAGAAAAAATACACAAATATCTATTGAATGCACACAAATACATGAAAAAAAAAAAACACAAACTAAATAAATAGGAAAAGTAGATTTCATTTAACCAAATTGTGCAACTCTATGAGCGAAATTGAGACTTTCCACTTTGGTGAAAATGAACTGATGGGAAAAATGGTGAAAGACAATCAACAAAGGGTTGGGTTTTTTTGGCCTGCACGGCAAACACAATTAACTGCCACTTTTATGGAAGGGACAGTTAGCTGTGGGCTAAAGGAAGTGCAAGACATGAAGTGTGTCACAGTGATTGGTGGCCATGGTGAAAGGTGGGTGTTGTCTTTAAGAACGTGTCTCTTATTGTATCCACCTTTTCATATACTGTATATATGCAACAAAAGGTGTATTGAATGTAAATGATGAAGTACTTTATGAGCTGAACAAGATGACTGCTGCTCTGTGAAAATGATATAGACTCCCCAAAGAAAACACTAAGTAAAATACAAAGCCTTCATCACAAATAGTTCTTATCATTCAGCTTCTATTAACAAATGAACATTATTAACATTTTCACATTCTTCCAGCTAACGGCATTCGGTTACATAACATCCCACATCCCCTGGCAGTGATGTTGTGAGAAGTTGCTTGGAGGAAGAAAAGAAGGAATATGGAGCGAGAGGCAAAAATCGGAAGCCAAGTTTTCATATTACACAACCTAATCGTTTAGCATCGCTATTGTGATACCACATGGGAAGATTACATACAACGGATAGGGGCTTCAACATCACAATGTTTCCCGAAAGCTCAAAACATTTTAACTCTGCAAGAAGATAGCTTCTCAGCTGGGTTTGTAAGGAAAGAAAGGGAATGCAAAGTAGGCTGGGAACCACCACCTTGGTGAAGGAAGAGAATGGAAGATCCGCTGTAACTGGCTAAATTGGTCTTCTGGAGGAATGGGATGGGATGAGTAAAGTGGGAAGAATAATTAATAAACATATTCTTATTCTTTAGCACGCAAGTCCGCCTTTTTTGACCCAACCCAGCCCCAACCCTCCCTTAAAGTAGTAGAACTAAAGGCAAAAGGCTTACTTTTTAGTTTTGGACAGAGTGGAAATGGATTACAACACCCATTAGGTTTTTATTGTTGTATATGTCCTTGTTGACAAAATCCACACTCTCTATTTGTCCTGTTTACAATTAACTTTAAAAGGGAAAGTAAAATAAAAAAATTGGGTTATCGCCAGAAAAGTAATAGAGGGAAAATCTTCCAATGTTATGTTGACCAGGGGGCCCCAAGGGATTCCCTTAATTTGCAGGGATTTTCTTTCACTTCCTTTTTGGCTATGGGACAGGAAGTGATGGTATATCTCCCCAATGAGAAAAGGATGGCAAGAAAAAAAAAATCTGACAGAGGTTATAATCCTCCCTTACTCTAGCCATAAAAAATGTCACGCCTAAAGTTTTACATTAAACTTGCTGCCCATTACATGGTAAACATCCGGATACTTTACAACTGGTCACCTGACATTACATGTTCTTTCTGTTCAGTGGTTGCTTTGGACAATCTTTGCTCCTGCACATTAGGAGGCTTTTGTGCAGCAGTACTGTGAGCTCAGGTGGGCATGATAACCCCCATTGGAGGTATCCAGCATGCTTTGGGCTCATATGAAGTTGGTTGAATGATGCTGGACTTTATTCAGTTTGGAAGAGAACTTATACCGCATACACAAGCGGATTTTCCGTTGGAAAAAAACTTGGATGGTTTTTCCTCTGGAATTCCGCTCAAGCTTGGCTTGCATACGGTACACACGGTCACACAAAAGTTTGCTGAACTTTTGCTGAACTTTCGACCGCCAAGAACACAGTGATATACAACACTACGATGAGCCAAGAAAATGAAGGTCAATGCTTCTGAGCATGTGTCTAATTGTTTCTGAGCACGCGTAGGAATTTTGCAGGTCGGAATTCCTACAGACGAGCGGAATTTCCGATCGGAACTTTTTCCGACCGAAAAATTGAGAACCTGCTCTCTGCGGAAATTTGGCCAGCAAATGTCTGATGGAGCATACACACGGTCGCATTATCTGACCAAAAGCTCTCATCTGTCTTTTGCTAGCTGAATTTCCGATCGTGTGTATGTGGCATTACTGCAAGACAGCTGAACATTGGGTCTGCGAGGGACTACCCTGTGGATAAGGTAAATATTGCAGCAAAAGCATGCTGTGCAAGTGATTTATAGTTCACTGAAAAAGGTGGAGTTGGGTTTTACATCTCTTGAAAGGATAGCTATATTTCTTTGTAAAAATACACTGGCACATCAGGCACTAGTTGTTTATGTCTACCCATGCCAGAACCCAGTGGTGGACATCATCCTTGTCTTTATCAGAGATCTATATTTATATTTTACAATTAGATGAGAGAGGACTATACATTTGTTTTAAAGTGCAGTTAGCCTGTAAAGAAAAATATTCAATGAAAAGGCCTTTGCCCTCTTTTCACTGGCGGATACCTCTTCAGAAATTCAGCTCAGCGAGCAAAGCATATAATCCTGTTTAATATGTTGATTTCTGTAACCAGAAAGGCAGCGGGTGAACAAGGACCACGGAATTGCCATTATAGAAGGGAGAATATGTTCACTTATTAATGTCTCCATGGTGATAAGGTGATGTACAATTAAACATAAAATTTTACATGAGGAAAAGGACTCTTTTTATGCTAACAGATAACTGTGCTATGTTTAGCATTTGGTAAAGTTTTTAGTGATTCATTTTACGATACCTTTTAGGCTCGGTTCACACTGCTGAGACCAGAAAGTCGTGCGGCTTATGGTGCGACTTTGCCATGCAACTTCCTGGCAACTTGAGTACTACTTTGATGCAACTTGATGTGACTTTAGAAGTGACTTTTGGGAATGTCTGGGTAATGCTCCTGTAATATTGGATCCAAATCACATCAATATAGATGAGGATCCGGCTTGGAGGCAACTTCTATTAAAGACCATGGGCACAAGTCAGATGGGAGTCACCTTGAAGTAGTACAGAATCCTTTTCTAAAGTCAGAGTCACTTCAGTAGTTCCAATTAAGATGGCTCTCATTGACTAACATGGGATTTCAAGTCGGATCCCAAGTTGTTGCAGTGTGAACCAAGCCCAAAATAAAAACCCACTTTCACCAAAATGTTATCCTTCTCATGCCTTTCTAAATCACTTTGAGATTCTGGTCATTTGCAAAGATTCTTTTGTGCCACGTGTTTTTTCTATTTCTGTCCTGTTAGCCCTTGTACACACGGTTGGACATTCTGACGGAAAATGTCCGATCGGATCGTGTTGTCGGACCATCCGACCATGTGTGGGCTACATGGGACTGTTTCTGTCGGAATATCCGACCGACAAAGTTTTAGAGCTGGGCTATAAAATTTTACGACAACATGATCCGATCGGACTTTGTCCGATCATTTGTAGAGAATTCCGAGCGGACAAAGTGCCACGCATGCTCAGGTGAAATTCCTAGACCAAAGCTATTGGCTACTAGCCTGAACGTAGTCCCATCGTAACGAAATAACGTCATCATGTTACAAACAATCTGATTTTCTGACAACTTTGTCCGACCGTGTGTATGCAACACCAGTTTCGGACAAAATCCGTTGGACAAAATCTGACGGATTTTGTTGTCGGAATGTCTGACCGTGTGTCCAAGGGCTTAGACATTTTCTGATTAGAATGTGTATCCCACAAGAAAAACAAGAGTGCCATTCCACTTGTGTTAGAGTCCAGAATTATTTATCATCATAAAAATCATAGGATAACAAGCAAACACATTTCAGGGGCTGTAAAACATCTCCTTCATAAGGATTTAAAGTGCTAATTGGGATGAAAAGAGATAGACTCAAAGGAGATTGGTGAGTGATGAGTTCTGGAGTAGAATTTCTCCATCTACTAAAGCAGGCTTCAGCAGCTGGTCGTTGTAAAAAAATGTAGTGTATTTTGATTGGTATGTATGGAAGTTATAGCGTATACAATCTATATATATATATATATATATATATATATATATATATATATATATATATATATATATATGTTTTTTATACTAGTAATGGCACCAATCAGCAACTTATAATGGGACTACGATAGTGTGGCGGCCAATTTGACACTAACTGACAATTTGTGGGAACTAACTAACTGCCACTGACATCACTAGTGCCATCATTACAGTGATCAGTGCAAATAATATGTACTGTCACCATACTAACGACACTGGGTAGGAAGGGGTTAACATCTAGGGAGATCAATGGGTTAAATATGTGCATAACAATTGTTTGTGTGTGTACTGTACGCTGCTTTAACTGGGTTTCTAGTTATAGATCTCCTGGCCAGATCACCAGGTGAAAACAGAGGGATAAAAAGCTTAAAAAAATAAAACAAATGCAGCCAGCACATCTGTTTGGTAACCTGCAATATATAAAACAATTTTGTATTTCGTTTAATATGGCTTTAAGAGCTGCGTAACCAGAGCTATTGTGCTCTGGAGTCTGCAGAATATAATCTTCTATGCAGCGTGAAGCTGAAAATACTTTCCATATTACAAATAGGGAAAATGGGTTGGTTAAAGTGGTTGTAAGGGCTCAAGTTTTTTTTACCTTCATGCATTCTATGCATGAAGGTAAAAACCTTCTGTGTGCTGCTCTCTCCGCCCCCTCCCCCCCCAATACTTACCTGAGCCTCATCTCAATCCAGCGATGAGGGCCTCGGCTCTCTGGGGTCTATGTCACCTGATTGGCTTAGCCATTGACTACCGCTGCTGTCAGTCACAGCTGCTGAGCCAATCAGGAGAGAGAGAGGGGCAGAGTAGAGCTGCAGCTCTGTGCGTGAATGGGCACGCAGAGCCACAGCTTGGAAGCGAGCTTGCTTGGGTTCCCCCATTGCAAGATGCTTACTGTGGGGGCACTTAGCAGTGGGGAGGGGCCAGGAGCTCAGAGGAGGGATCCAAGAAGAGGAGGATCTGGGCAGCTCTGTGCAAACTGCTGCACAGAGCAGGTAAGTATAACATGTTTTTTATTTTTTTAAAGGAGACTTTAATATCACTTTTAGTGTGCTCATCTAGTGCTTTAGAAATACTGCATGTTTGCTTTGAGTTATAGAATCCCTTGTTGTCATTGTCACCAGAACTAGTGTCCCCATTGGAAGATTTACCCTCTATTCCTATTCTGGTGACAAACCAACATTTGGAATTTTCTCTCACTTTCATTCTCCGTATTAACATTAACCACTTGGGTACCGCGCTATTGCAAAATGACGGCAACAGCGTGGACCCACATTTCCGGGACTACGTCTATTGACGTCGTCCCGGATACGAGCGGCCTGCGCGCCCCCTGAGGGGCGCGCGCGGCGCGCTCTGTGATCGGCGAGTCCGTGAGACTCGCCTGATCACCGATCCGTGTAAGGGGTCGATCCCGACCCCTTATCACGTGATCAGCTGTCAGCCAATGACAGCTGATCATGTGATAAAACGGAGCCGGTAATCGGCTAGTATTCCTCCTCGCGCTGACAGCGCGAGGAGAAAAAAAAAAAGCCGATCGCCGGCGGCCGTGTTCGGGACATCAGTCCCGATCACGGCCAGCAATTTAAGCGGACACCTGCCCCCTGCCAGTGCCCACCTGCCACCCGCAGTGCCATCCTGAAATAAAGTAAGTGCCCCCCTGTCAGTGCCACCCAGCAGTGCCCATAGTGCCCACAGTGCCACCCAGCAGTGCCCACAGTGCCACCCAGCAGTGCCCACAGTGCCACCCACAGTGCCACCCAGCAGTGCCACCCACAGTGCCACCCAAAATCTGCCTCAAAGGTGCTGCACCCCAGTGCCGCCCATCAGTGCCCAGCAGTGCCGCCCATCAGTGCCCAGCAGTGCCGCCCATCAGTGCCCAGCAGTGCCACCTATCAGAGCCACCTATCAGTGCCACCTATCAGTGCCCATCAGTCCCATCTATCTGTGGTACCTATCAGTGCCCATCCGTGCCACCCATCCGTGCCACTTATCCGTGCCACCCATCCGTGCCATCTTATCTGTGCCCATCTTTGCCCATCAGTGCCGCCTTATCTGTGCCCATCGGTGCCGCCTTATCTGTGCCTATTAGTGCCGCCTTAACTATGCCTATCAGTGCCCACCAGTGCAGCCTATCAGTGCCCACCAATGCAGCCCATCAGTGCCCACCAATGCAGCCCATCAGTGCCCACCAATGCAGCCTATCAGTGCCGCCTAATCAGCGCACTTCAATGAAGGAGAAAAATGACCCGTTTGCAAAATTTTATAACAAACTATTAAAACATGATTTTTTATTTTTTTGCATCTTTTTTTGTTTGTTTAGCAAAAAATAAAACTCCGAGCTGTAACTAAATACCACCAAAAGAAAGCTCTATTTGTGGGAAAAAAATGATAAAAATGTCATTTGGGTACAGTGTTGTATGACCGCGTAATTGTCACTCAAAGTGCATCAGCGCTGAAAGCTGAAAATTGGTCTGGGACTGAGGGGGGTTTAAGTGCCCAGTAAGCAAGTGGTTAAACAAGACAAATAGAAATGGCGAATCTCCCTAATGAGGGCATAGGCAGCCAACGCCAGATTAAACTCTGATAATAAAAACTTTGGGGCTCTCCTTGCAGGTTTCTGGAGGTTTAACATTGAACTAAGTAATGTGAATGTCTGCCACTAGATGGAGATGGACATCACTGCGGTATATTCCATGTACGTAGGCTGTGCCAATTTTTTTTTACAAACTGACAGCTGAAAGAAGATGAGCTTTTAAGAGGCAAACTGTAATGTGAACCTGATGTCTATGGTTTGTGTACTTTAGCTTGTTATTGGGAACATTACATTAATACAGTTATACAAGTTTTGGTTTATTTGAGTTGATTCATTTTTTGTACCTATTTTTTGTAAACAATTTGTAAACAATTTAAGAGAGCCTCGTTGTAATTTTCTTTCAAGATTAAATCAATATTATATTGATCCTTAAAAAGAGTGGGGCCCATAGGCCAGTGCCTACTCTGCCTATTTGGTAATCCAGCAGTGCAGGCAGCACTAAAAACCACTCCACTCTACACAAAACAAAAACAACAAAAAATTACCATTAGTTAACAGATCACTTGGGAGCACCTTGGTTTATGAAGGGTTAAGTTAAAGCTAAGTTACTTCAGATGCAAAGTGAGTTTCCAGCCAATACATAGCAGCCAATAAAGTGCATATTACACTGGCACCTGGAAACTTAGCGCTGTTTGGATAGTTCATTATACTTCATCCAGAAAAATAAGCAGAAGGCCCTAACCTTGCATTAAATTTTGAACTTTGGCATGCCTCCCATCAAGAAACTTTATAGTGTGATGCCCCATGGCCAACAGAGGAAGACTGGATAGTGGAATGCTTCCTATATTTTATCTTTTTGCCAAAGTTTCAACCCCCCATCAACAACTACAGTGCCTAAAATGTTAGGATGACATCACTGTACAAGTACTATGTAGCCTGTTGTGCAGAGGGATTATGAGACACCATGTAAAGACTAATTTCACATAAGCAGTATGTGGCCCCCGATGATGTCATATTTGACGAAACTTACATAGGGTGGAGTTATAAATTGAGACACCATGAATGAGGCAGCCACTATTGGGATTCTGGGAATCATAGTTTATGCATTTTTTTCTCAGAGAATAGGTGCAGGTACTTCCCCCTTCCGAATCATCCCTTGTCTCTACCCACCTCTGAGTACCATCCCTTGGCTCCACCCCCTACCCACATCCCAGTACCACCCCTTTTAGA
This sequence comes from Lithobates pipiens, assembly GCF_037356315.1. Taxonomy (NCBI): domain Eukaryota; kingdom Metazoa; phylum Chordata; class Amphibia; order Anura; family Ranidae; genus Lithobates; species Lithobates pipiens. The sequence continues at coordinate 61,860,293 of NW_027507784.1, forward strand.
GAATACAGAACCAAGTATCATTTTACGCTAAGCAATTTGTATTGAATTTGTTAATGATAACAAGAAACACAGAGAAATGGACCCCCTGCAGCCAGCAACAATAAATCCCCCTAGCATCATTAGAAGCCTTGCAAAAAAATACCACCTAGCAACAATAGATCCACCCAGGCAATAGACCCCCTGCCAGCAACTTAACTCTACCAGCAGCCAGCATCAATAGACTCTTCCCTCAACAGTTGCTTCCTCCTTGCAACAGCTGACCCCCCAAACAGCAATAGTCCCCCACCAGCAACAATAGACCCCCTTCAATGACAATATATCCCCATAGCATCAGTAGATGCCTTGCAATAAAATACCCCCTAGCAACAATAGATTCACACAAGCAATAGACCCCTGACAGCAACTTAGCTCTCCCAGCTGCCAGCATCAATAGACCCTTCCTTCAACAGTAGATCCCTCCTAGCAACAGCTGACCCCCCAAACAGCAATAGTCCCCCACCAGCAACAATAGATCCCCCCCAATGACAATATATTCCCCAGTAGTTAACATGAATAGACCCTCCAGCACACCAAAGCACCCCTTGGCATTACCTACATTCAGTACTGGGCATATAAGAACTGTGTTCCACTATGTTCCTGCTGAAAAAAAGCCTTGGTGCTAGCAAACTGAATTGTACTGTATTTAGTTAAAGTTTGTTTTTTCTTTGCACATTTTGTATATTAGCACATCATGGTCAGTATTATAAAATATATATAATTGATTTATGAAAAAAAAATGCTACATTATTGTTCATATTTTCCAGGCGTTGGGCCCTACTGTTCCATTTACCTTTAATATCTTTCTGTTGAAATCTATGTACATGAAGCAGTGCTGACTCACCATGAGAGCAAAATGGAAAGCGCAAAAAAAAATAAAAAAAATAAACTTGGTAGGAGCAGCACAATTATTCAGCTTAGTTCACCATAAGCGTTTTGTACAAATGGGACAAGAAGTCTCCATGGGATTTTGCCGATAAGAATTCTAATTTTACTGTACGAAGAGATCTGCAGTCTGTCACACAGATGCTTTGTTCTTTGCAAAGATGATCCCGTGCATTCAGCCCAATATTTTCACTGCTGGTTGGGCAATAACATGCACAGATGGCTTTTCAGTCCTGCTCATAGAGCAGCTCCATTCACCCGAAGCTCTTTAAGTGGCATCATGTTTAGTCTCTTGTTGGACAACTGCTACCACAACAGCTCTAATTGCTAAGAAAAATTGGTTATCAGAAACACTAAAAATCATCATGGTAAGGTAACCTGGGGCTCGTTGGACAATACATGCAGAAAGTCACAGCAGTCATGCAACAATTTTTAGTCGCTATTGAAGCAGACAGTTAAAATGCATATGTGGGAGCTGTTTAGCCTGACAAAGAATATGCCATGGTGTCCATCCTACCTAAAATTGACACAGTTGTGATAGACAGCACAGCCAGGTTGGGGACATCAGTTTTTTTCTGTTGCAGCTAAGAATACGGTTTGGTCGCCACCCAACTTCTAGATGGTCCAAAGCAGAAATTCAGTCGGCAACTCAATAACTCTTTGGTATTATCCTTTATTTGGCTACATCATATATACAGGATCAATGCCAGGGGGGGACTGACCATTCGGGCACTCGGGCACTGCCCGAGGGGCTCATGCCACTAAGGGGCCCCATCAGGGTTGCCTGCCAGATTTAAAAATCCCAAGATTATAGCTGCCCCGCCTTTACAGTACCTTTTCAGTGCGTGTATGTGTATTCTGTGTGCGTATATTGTGTGTGTATACTGTATGTGTGTGTGTGTGTGTGTGCATACTGTGTTGCCTCATAATCTATTGCCCGGGGGCACCATAACCTTCTTCTATTGCCCGGGTGCGCCATAATCTCCTATTGCCCGGGGGCCCCATGAGTTGTCAGTCCGCCCCTGATCAATGTTGACTTGTTTCAGCCATTAGAGCCTTAGTCTTAAGCTCATGGCTATGAGTAAGGCTTTCATGGCTGAAACATGTAAGCATTGATCCTGTGTATATGATGTAGGCAAATAAAGGATAATACTAAGGAGTCATTGAGTTTCTGGCTGAATTTCTGCTTTGGATGTTCCTATAGTGGAGTGGGGATTCCCCAGTCCAAGCACCGCATCTCAGCAAGTATTTCTCAATTGTGAGGTTGACCTTGGGTATTTTTTGCTTGTATTACCTTCTAGATGGTGATTGGATGATGAAGCAGCAGGGGCAGACTGTTTAGGTAATCTCTTTTCTCAAGTCAGAGTGTTTCTTGTTAGCAAATGTGCATACAGAAGGGCCTGATTGGTTCAGATTTGCTCAGATTTGCTGCCCAATCCTGCTCCCAGGAGATTATGTGCCAACTATTATCACCAGTGTTATTTCTCAGAGAATAGATGCAGATACTCCCTCTTTCTGAGTCACCACTTGTCTCCACCCCCTACCCACCTCCAAGCAACTTGAATGGAATTTCTTAATAATAACAATAAAAGCTGTCAACTAGATACCCTCCAGCCAGCAACAATAGACTATTCCAGCAAATAATAGACCCCCCCACCCCCAAGCTGTAACAGACCCCCTCCAGAAACAATAGACTTCCTGTCAGCCAGCATCAACAGATTCCTCCCTGAACAGTAGATCACTCCCAGCAACAATTCATCTCCACAGCAATACATTAATATAATACAGTAACAATATATCCTCCATCAGCAACAATAGACCCCCGCCTGCAACAATAGATCCACCCCTGCAACAAGCGATCTTCTAGCAGCCAGCAACAATAGACCCCCCCCAAACCCCCCACGTTCCCACAAAAAGAAGCCCTGATTATCACAAATTCTCTCTCTTATATTAGTTGTAACTAAAATACATTTAAAGTGAATTTTATTCAAGTACGTATCCATAACTCAAACAAATACCTTCTCTCAGCCTCCTTCAAATATCAAAATTCCAGTCATTACCAGGTAATGTCTAAGCGCTAACATTTGCATGAAACGCATCTACCTTTTTGTCCCCTGCTTCATCTGTCAACCACTTGTCATATGAAGCTTCAATAAAAGGATTTTTGGAAGTGCAGCCATCCGGAATCATTTCCTTACGTTACACTCTTCTCTATGCTGCAAACTTTAAGGCCAGTTCTTTGGCACAGTTTAGAACAAAATCTTCCCAAGCAAGACTAATAGAGGCCAGGGGTACTCCTTAAGAGGGGAACTACTTGACCCAGCTTTAAAGGACAGTCCTCCCACAAGAAACTGGAGGAGACTAAGCTCAAAGACTTTCCAAAAAACTAGGAGACTGATCAGTATGTACCTCTCAGGAGAGGAACTACAAGGCACAGCAATCCCAATATTACACCGTCAATAGGATCTTATAGCAAAACAGTACTCATGGGGCCAGGGAAGTAGTTGTGTCCACTCAGCTTTCTCCAGGTGACTTCCAGTGAAACTATACTGACTGGATCCTTCAGTGAAGTCTCAGGGTGTCCGAGGGTACCCTCTTAGAAGTAGGCCCCCCAGCTATGCCACAGCCAGGACATTAATGAACAGCAACTTAAAACAGCATAATGGCTGGAGGTAGGGGGTAGCCACCTGAAAAGCACACAGGGTACATGCCGCTCCAAAGAAAGATCCTAAACTGCTGTAAAAGCCTGGGTGCCTACTTGGTCCACAGCTAAAACCTGATGTATATGACAGGATAAAGGTAGCAGTACTCCAGCAATAAAACAGCGTTTTTACTGAATTATGCCATTAAAATGCAAAGTAGCAAAAATACATACATGCAGTCCTTGGGCAGCCAGTAAATGCGTTTCACATGTCAGTGCTTATTCAGCCATCCCATACTTAAACAGGTGGAATCTCTGGAAAGGAAGCCCTGCTGTTCTACAACTATTTAAGTGCTCCTCAGCCACCTTCTGGGCACACTTACCCAGGGATTGGCTGCAGCACCTTAAATATTCATGCTGTCCATTTGCCTTGCTCCACTCATATGTTCCAGAACTTTCTGGGAGGCAGGGAAGAGCAATCAAACTTGCAGCCTGTGAAACCCAGAACAGCCAAAATAAATCAATCACTGCTCCAATGAGTACAGAGGAGCCAAAAGACTAAATTTACCTAACATCCTAGCAACCTTAATAGGAGGGTACTACACGTCTTTAATAAATGTTCATGCCTGTGTATATTCAGACTCCAGACTGTACAGCATCACTGGTTGGACCATAACAACTAATGGCACTGTGAAGTAAAGGCTATCTGTGCCCTATCAACCAATGGTAATGTGCAGCCAGAGCTCCAGCATTCTGAAAACCAAAGATGCTACCAATTACAGTATTTGCAGACTGCATTCTAGATGCTACTTGAGAGAATCTGTGAATACTGTATTTGACAGTGTCAATGGTTGTTAGGACGTTGGTGGCCTGGTTACACAACATCATTGGTTGCCCAGAGCACAAGGGCTGAGCATGCATTAAAGATGGAGAATCTGGTCCTGACAGCAACTACATCTAAATACCTGCAGGTTTTAAGGAAATCTATAGGGCTCTTAAATACCCATATGAGCTGACAACACTGCTTCTGCTGCACAGAAACTATATTGTCAGATCACCTCCCCCTTACGTTATGGAGATGAATAGAGCCACCTCTCCCTTACATTATGAAGCTGAGGAGAAGGGAAGGTATTCTGCAGTCCAGCAGGGGAGAACCGGGCAGGGCTGACAACACTGCTCATGATTTCAGTGCAGCAGAGACACAGTTGACAGCTCAAACAGGTAATTAGGAACAGTATGAATTCCTGCCAGAATAACAGACCACATATAGTAGGTCTATTTAGAAGAGCTAAAAGAGGGACAACTAAGGAGAAAAGTGGGACCAGGATATTTGGTTCCAAAAGAGGGACACTTTGCTCAGAAGTTCCCTTTAAAATGCCATAAAATCCAAAACTTGAACAGTAGTGATGGCCGAACGGTTCGCCCGGCGGTCGTTTCGCGGCGAATTTCCGACTTTCGCCGTCCGCGGGTTCGAACGCCTTTTTCCGTCGTTCGCCCCGGCGGACTTACGTGTTTAATGTATACAAGAACTTTAACCTTTCGTGACACGTTTATCATGTGTTACAGGACAACCAATTGAGACATGACAGCTCATGGACACTTGGACATTCCCCCTAACCTATAAATACACCCGATCCGGTGGCCATTTTACATTCTTTCTTCTGTCACTGTAGGGAAAGGATCCTGTGTGGAGTAGGGACAGAGAAAACGCTAGCTATTTGGTACACAAAAGTTCTTTTCAGGACTGGTATAGGTGTTAGGTCAGCAGCCTGAGTTTCTTTTGTCAGTTTAGATAAAGGGACAGAGCGCTGTATGCTGCTATTTTAGGGACAGCTCAGCCAGATTAGTCTTTCTTCATCATCATCATCATCATCATCATTAGCTGTTACTATCAGGTCCACAAAAGAGCTGTTCCAGCTAATCGTTCCAGCCTACTCTTTTTTGCCAATTTGTATAGGGACAGGCAGGAAGCAGTGTGTCAGGCAGTGAGGATAATTTTAAAGACTTGCTGTTACTATTAGTTCCACAAAGGTTCTTTTCAGGACTGGTATCAGTGGTACGGTAATAGGCTTGTACACGTATAATATTCTTTCTTCCAAATATAGAAAGAATATTATACTTGACTGCTGCCCTTCTGCTGCAGTCTGCTAATCATTCACAACTCACTTGTTCCACAAAGCTCTTTATCAGGACTGGTAACTTGGTCTGTCTAGGGTGCTACGGTACATAGGCTTGGGTGCGGTACAGTCTGCTGTTCTGTAAGGACCGCTATCGGTCCACAATACATAGGGTTGCCGTGCACTACTGCTGACCGCTGCCCTATACTGCAGCAGTCCTTCATTGGTATAGGGACTGACGTACAGTCTGCTAATCACTAACACACAACCTGCTTGGTCCACAAAAGTTCTTATAAGGACTGGTAACTTGGTATAGGGTGCTACGGTACATAGGCCTGAGTGCGTTACAGTCTGCTGTTCTGTAAGGTTGCCGTGCACTACTGCTGACCGCTGCCCTATACTGCAGCAGTCCTTCAGCGGTATAGGGACTGACGCACAGTCTGCTAAACACTAACACACAACCTGCTTGGTCCACAAAAGTTTTTATAAGGACTGGTAACTTGGTATAGGGTGCTACGGTACATAGGCCTGAGTGCAGTACAGTCTGCTGTTCTGTAAGGACCGCTATCGGTCCACAATACATAGGGTTGCCGTGCACTACTGCTGACCGCTGCCCTATACTGCAGCAGTCCTTCATTGGTATAGGGACTGACGTACAGTCTGCTAATCACTAACACACAACCTGCTTGGTCCACAAAAGTTCTTATAAGGACTGGTAACTTGGTATAGGGTGCTACGGTACATAGGCCTGAGTGCGTTACAGTCTGCTGTTCTGTAAGGACCGCTATCGGTCCACAATACATAGGGTTGACGTGCACCACTGCTGACCGCTGCCCTATACTGCAGCAGTCCTTCAGCGGTATAGGGACTGACGTACAGTCTGCTAAACACTAATACACAACCTGCTTGGTCCACAAAAGTTCTTATAAGGACTGGTAACTTGGTATAGGGTGCTACGGTACATAGGCTTGAGTGCGGTACAGTCTGCTGTTCTGTAAGGACCGCTATCGGTCCACAATAGATAGGGTTGACGTGCACCACTGCTGACCGCTGCCCTATACTGCAGCAGTCCTTCAGCGGTATAGGGACTGACGCACAGTCTGCTAAACACTAACACACAACCTGCTTGGTCCACAAAAGTTTTTATAAGGACTGGTAACTTGGTATAGGGTGCTACGGTACATAGGCCTGAGTGCGTTACAGTCTGCTGTTCTGTAAGGACCGCTATCGGTCCACAATACATAGGGTTGCCGTGCACTACTGCTGACCGCTGCCCTATACTGCAGCAGTCCTTCATTGGTATAGGGACTGACGTACAGTCTGCTAATCACTAACACACAACCTGCTTGGTCCACAAAAGTTCTTATAAGGACTGGTAACTTGGTATAGGGTGCTACGGTACATAGGCCTGAGTGCGTTACAGTCTGCTGTTCTGTAAGGACCGCTATCGGTCCACAATACATAGGGTTGACGTGCACCACTGCTGACCGCTGCCCTATACTGCAGCAGTCCTTCAGCGGTATAGGGACTGACGTACAGTCTGCTAAACACTAATACACAACCTGCTTGGTCCACAAAAGTTCTTATAAGGACTGGTAACTTGGTATAGGGTGCTACGGTACATAGGCTTGAGTGCGGTACAGTCTGCTGTTCTGTAAGGACCGCTATCGGTCCACAATACATAGGGTTGCCGTGCACTACTGCTGACCGCTGCCCTATACTGCAGCAGTCCTTCATTGGTATAGGGACTGACGTACAGTCTGCTAATCACTAACACACAACCTGCTTGTTCCACAAAAGTTCTTATAAGGACTGGTAACTTGGTATAGGGTGCTACGGTACATAGGCTTGAGTGCGGTACAGTCTGCTGTTCTGTAAGGACCGCTATCGGTCCACAATAGATAGGGTTGACGTGCACCACTGCTGACCGCTGCCCTATACTGCAGCAGTCCTTCAGCGGTATAGGGACTGACGTACAGTCTGCTAAACACTAATACACAACCTGCTTGGTCCACAAAAGTTCTTATAAGGACTGGTAACTTGGTATAGGGTGCTACGGTACATAGGCTTGAGTGCGGTACAGTCTGCTGTTCTGTAAGGACCGCTATCGGTCCACAATAGATAGGGTTGACGTGCACCACTGCTGACCGCTGCCCTATACTGCAGCAGTCCTTCAGCGGTATAGGGACTGACGTACAGTCTGCTAAACACTAATACACAACCTGCTTGGTCCACAAAAGTTCTTATAAGGACTGGTAACTTGGTATAGGGTGCTACGGTACATAGGCTTGAGTGCGGTACAGTCTGCTGTTCTGTAAGGACCGCTATCGGTCCACAATACATAGGGTTGCCGTGCACTACTGCTGACCGCTGCCCTATACTGCAGCAGTCCTTCATTGGTATAGGGACTGACGTACAGTCTGCTAATCACTAACACACAACCTGCTTGTTCCACAAAAGTTCTTATAAGGACTGGTAACTTGGTATAGGGTGCTACGGTACATAGGCTTGAGTGCGGTACAGTCTGCTGTTCTGTAAGGACCGCTATCGGTCCACAATAGATAGGGTTGACGTGCACCACTGCTGACCGCTGCCCTATACTGCAGCAGTCCTTCAGCGGTATAGGGACTGACGTACAGTCTGCTAAACACTAATACACAACCTGCTTGGTCCACAAAAGTTCTTATAAGGACTGGTAACTTGGTATAGGGTGCTACGGTACATAGGCTTGAGTGCGGTACAGTCTGCTGTTCTGTAAGGACCGCTATCGGTCCACAATAGATAGGGTTGACGTGCACCACTGCTGACCGCTGCCCTATACTGCAGCAGTCCTTCAGCGGTATAGGGACTGACGTACAGTCTGCTAAACACTAATACACAACCTGCTTGGTCCACAAAAGTTCTTATAAGGACTGGTAACTTGGTATAGGGTGCTACGGTACATAGGCTTGAGTGCGGTACAGTCTGCTGTTCTGTAAGGACCGCTATAGGTCCACAATAGATAGGGTTGACGTGCACCACTGCTGACCGCTCACCTATACTGCAGCAGTCCTTCAGCGGTATAGGGACTAAGAGTTTTGTCACAGGGTCATTTAAAAAATGACATGCAGAGGAAGAGGCAGGCCCTTCCGCAGGGGTGGTAGGGGTAGGGCAGGAGCAACAGGCTTGAGCCAAAGTGGGAAGTTGCAGAAGGTGCGTTCAATTACTTTAAAGGATGCACCAGACTTGGTTGAGTGGCTCGCTCAGCCTTACTCTTCTGCACCCTCCTCATCCTCTCGATCTGCACCCTCTTCTTCACTCTCTGCTATGTGCACCCCCAAAGACACTACCACCAACAACACGACCACCACCACCACCACCACATACCTTCCGCTTGAGTCACTGGAATTATTTTCCGATCCATATCAAGAGGACATTTCTGATGCGCAGCCACTCTTGGTATTGGATCAGGAAGAGGAGGTAGCAACAAGCGCTACTCAGCAGTCTGACGCCAGTACCCAGATCAGCCCAAGGAGGAGGTTGGTCCCCGGTGTTGCTGCCTACTCTACTTATAGCGGTGGGGAAGGTGACGTTGATGATGACGTGTCTAGTGATGTCACGTGGGTGCCCACAAGAGAGGAAGAGGAGGGGAGTTCAGAGGGAGATATGGACCAGCAGATAGGGAGGAGAAGCAGCAATGACTTACATTGCACAGCAGGGACAAAGCAGACTGCAAATGTATCAGGAGCGAGTCATCGACCATGTACGGTCACATCTGGCGCTCCCAGGACACCGGCACATGGCTCCGCAGTGTGGGCTTTTTTTAACGTGTCCGCTGCTGACAATAGCGTTGCCATCTGCAATCTTTGCAGTCAACGCGTTAGTCGCGGTAAGCCCAATACTCACCTAGGGACGACCGCCTTAAGAAGGCACATGAGCAGCCATCACCGAGCCCAGTGGGAGCAACGGAACACACAAAGCCACACTGCAGGCTCTCACCGTCCAGCCTCGTCTTCTACTTCTCCTTCTCCTCTCTCCTCACAATTGTCCTCCACTCCACCTTCCATCACGCCAAGCTCACATTTTTCTGCAAAAAGGCAGGCTTCCGTGGGCCTAATGTTTGAGCGTAAAAAAATGATGACGCCGGATAACCCTCTTGCCCAACGGTTGGCGGCTGGCTTGTCAGAACTCATAGCCCGCCAACTACTGCCATATAAACTGGTGGACTCGGAGGCCTTTCGCAAATTTGTGGCCATTGGAACACCACAATGGAAGGTCCCAGGAAGGAAGTATTTCTCAGAGAAGGGCATCCCAGAGCTATATGGCCATGTTCAGCGGCAAGTGAATGTATCTCTGGCACACAGTGTCGGTGCCAAGATACATCTGACCACAGACACGTGGTCTAGCAAACACGGGCAGGGAAGGTATATCAGTTTTACTGCCCACTGGGTGAACCTTCTGACGGCCGTCAAGCATGTAACCCGTGGCACCCGTGTAGATTTGGTTTTACCGCCACGGATTGCATGCAGGCCTGACTCTTCTTCTCCTCCTCCTACTCCATCCTCCTCCCTCTCCTCCTCAGCTGCCTCCTCCTTTTCCGCTGCTAGCGTCTCTTCCACTGCACCGCCCAAGCTCCCCAGAACCTATTCCACATGCCAGGTGAGACGTTGCCATGCCGTGCTGCGTCTGTTGTGCCTGGAAGCAAAGAGCCACACTGGCCCGGCACTCCTTTCAGCTTTGCGTTCACAGGCAGATGAGTGGCTAACACCGCTCAATTTGACAGTTGGTAAAGTGGTGTGTGACAACGGTGCCAATCTGCTTAGCGCATTGAAACAGGGCAAAATCACGCACGTGCCGTGCATGGCACACGTCTTAAACTTGGTCGTGCAGCGATTCCTTGTCAAATACCCTGGGGTCCAGGACATCTTGCGGCAGGCAAGGAAAATCTCGGCCCATTTCAGAAGATCTTACACGGCCATGGCTCGCCTTGCTGACATTCAGCGGCGACACCATCTGCCGGTCAGACGTCTTATTTGCGATTGCCCGACGCGATGGAACTCAACCTTCTATATGCTTGATAGGCTGCTCCAGCAGAAACGTGCAGTTAACGTCTACCTGTATGAACTCTGCGAAAGAAACGGTTCTGGGGAGCTGGGTTTTTTTTCACCGCGCCAGTGGCTGCTCATGCGCGACACATGCAGACTTCTGCGGCCATTTGAGGAGATCACCAAACTGGTCAGTCGCAGCCATGGCGCCATCAGTGACATGGTACCTTATGCCTTCTTTCTGGAGCGTGCATTGCGTCGTGTCATTGATCAGGCTGTGGAGGAGCAGGAGCGGGAAGATGAGGAAGTCGCAATGCTGGATGAATTCCCAGGGGGGGCTACTCTATCTGAGACAAGTCAACAACAGGAGTCTGATGAGGAGTCAGAGGAGGATGGTGCCGGGGCGGATGAGCAGGAGCAAGAAGAGCATGCTTTAAACCTTTCTGGGATCCCTGTTGTGCGAGGATGGGGAGAGGAGAATGAAGAGGACGACATTATCCTGGATGATGAGCAGGAGCCAGGCCACCACACCGCTTCCACTTTAGTGCAAATGGGGGCCTTCATGCTCCAGTGTTTTAATAGGGACCCCCGTATAAAAAGCATGAGGGTCAAGGACCAGTACTGGGTGGCAACGTACTTAGACCCCCGGTACAAACACAAAATGGCGGAAATGTTACCGCCGTCGCAGAGGGCTGTCAGAATGCAGCACTTCCAGGCCTTGCTTCGAGAAATGCTGCATTCTGCTTTTGCGTGCGCTGGCAGAGGAGCAATTCCCACTCCCAGAGAAGGATTTGCGGGTACCAATCCAACAGCGCCTGCAAGAAGAGGCCGGTTTGAAGATGTGTTGGTGACTTCGGATATGAGGTCATTCTTTCAGCCGACCCATCGACAGGTGTCATCCGGATCCAGCATCAGGGAACGCCTAGACCGTCAGGTGTCCGACTACATTGGGTTAACGGCCGATGTGGACGCTCTGAGGAGTGATGAACCCCTAGACTACTGGGTGGGCAGGCTTGACCTCTGGCCAGAGCTTGCCCAATTTGCAATCGAACTGTTGGCTTGCCCCTCATCCAGTGTCCTGTCCGAAAGGACGTTCAGCGCAGCAGGGGGGATTGTGACCGATAAGCGTACTCGCCTAGCTCACCACAGTGTTAACTACCTCACATTTCTAAAAATGAATGAGGCATGGATCTCGGAGGAATTCAACACATGTGATCAGTAGACCATGTATATGTCTATAAACAATTTTTGGAATCAAGCACACAGACCTTCTTAATTCATTTGGCTCACTTCCCTGACCCAAAAAAGCACACCGTACTATATGCCCCTACCCTCCTCTTTGAAGAGGTTGAGCGGTGTCATATTTCTACTGGGGCTGCTTATTATGAGGGGTTCCCACCATCCCTGTGCTGTGCTGACTTCCTCCTGGGTGTTCTTATTATGAGGGGCTCCCACCATCCCTGTGCTGTGCTGACTTCCTCCTGGGGGTTCTTATTATGAGGGGATCACACCATCCCTGTGCTGTGCTGACTTCCTCCTGGGGCTGCTTACGGTGCTGCTGTCAGCGCTGTATGTCACGGAGCTGCTGTCAGCGCTGTATGTCACGGAGCTGCTGTCAGCGCTGTATGTCACGGAGCTGCTGTCAGCGCTGTATGTCACGGAGCTGCTGTCAGCGCTGTATGTCACGGAGCTGCTGTCAGCGCTGTATGTCACGGAGCTGCTGTCAGCGCTGTATGTCACGGAGCTGCTGTCAGCGCTGTATGTCACGGAGCTGCTGTCAGCGCTGTATGTCACGGAGCTGCTGTCAGCGCTGTATGTCACGGAGCTGCTGTCAGCGCTGTATGTCACGGAGCTGCTGTCAGCGCTGTATGTCACGGTGCTGCTGTCAGCGCTGTATGTCACGGAGCTGCTGTCAGCGCTGTATGTCACGGAGCTGCTGTCAGCGCTGTATGTCACGGAGCTGCTGTCAGCGCTGTATGTCACGGAGCTGCTGTCAGCGCTGTATGTCACGGTGCTGCTGTCAGCGCTGTATGTCACGGAGCTGCTGTCAGCGCTGTATGTCACGGAGCTGCTGTCAGTGCTGTATGTCACGGAGCTGCTGTCAGCGCTGTATGTCACGGAGCTGCTGTCAGCGCTGTATGTCACGGAGCTGCTGTCAGCGCTGTATGTCACGGTGCTGCTGTCAGCGCTGTATGTCACGGAGCTGCTGTCAGCGCTGTATGTCACGGAGCTGCTGTCAGCGCTGTATGTCACGGAGCTGCTGTCAGCGCTGTATGTCACGGAGCTGCTGTCAGCGCTGTATGTCACGGAGCTGCTGTCAGCGCTGTATGTCACGGTGCTGATGTCAGTGCTCTGTATTACGGTGCTGCTGTCAGTGCTCTGTATCTCCTGCACCCTCTTGTTTGCCTACCCTGGTCCCTGACCTTCCCTCTCCTCCATTGCCTTCATTAGCTCCATAGTCCTGAATTGTCAGAACAATTTCCCAAATAAAAAAAAAATGCTTGTAGTTATCGATCCCAAATTCACCTCATACATGTATTATGCTATTGTCCAGGTGGTGGGACTACGTGCTACCCCCTAATAATTACCCCGTGGCCGCAAATTCGACCTAAAGGTTTGCGAAATTCGCCTCCCATTGAAGTCAATGGAGCCCGCGGCGAACGGTCGTTTTCGCGAACGTTTGTGTCCGTTCGCGTTTCGCGTTCGCGAAACGTCCCGTCGGAAGTTCGTCCATCACTAGTTACCTGTATAGTGGATTATGTGTAGACTATTCTTTTGATCAGTACAACATGATGTTTCTAGAAAACCTGTAAGTGTTAATCTTTTTTTAAATAAAATTGTTTCTTTTAGGGCTTGTTCACACCAAACGCTTTGCAGGAAACGCGTTCCATGTGAATTTCCTGCACCTCGTTCAAAACACACTAAGTTTTCAATCTTCTGCAAGTGTCAATATAATCCTAAATTTCCCAAATGCAGATCCCAAATGCAGTGCGTTTGTTTGCACTAGATCACCTGGTACTACAGAAAAGTACTTGCCAGACTGGGGAAAATATATTAATTAAAACTCAGGATATTGTTGACATTCATCAAGCAGGGAAGCAAAATAGGCAGTGTATGGGAAGGGGGGCAAAGAAAAATTTTGAAGTTATCTTTTTTGGTTTGTCTACATATATTTCCCTTAACATTTTTCCATTACAATGGAGGTGTAGATTCTCTATTTATCAAAAAGCAGAACAACTCATTTGCCCTCTTCTAAATACTGACACATGTATACTGTAATTCTGGCGTTCTCTTTGATCACCTCGAGTGCCTACAGTGCCTTGAAAAAGTATTCACACCCCTTGAAATTTTGTCATGCTACAAACAAAAATTTAAATATATTTTATTGGGATTTTATGTGATAGGCCAATTCAAAGTGACACATAATTGTGAAGGGGAAGGAAAATGATAAATCATTTTCAACATTTTTATAAATTAATATTTGAAAAATGTGGCGTGCATTTGTATTCAGCTAATACTTTGTAGAACCATCTTTCGCTGCTCTACCAGCTTTGCACATCTAAAGAGTGAAATTTTTGCCCATTCTTCTCTTCAAAATAGCTCAAGCTCTGTCAGATTGAATGGAGAGTGTCTGTGAACAGCAATTTTCAAGTCTTGCTACAGATTCTCAATTGGATTTAGGTCTGGACTTTGACTGGGCCATTCTAACAAATGAATATGCTTTGATCTAAACCAGTTCATTGTAGCTCTGGCTGTATGTTTAGTTTCATTGTCCTACTAGAAGGCGAACTTCTGCCCCAGCCTCAAGTCTTTTGCAGACTCTAACAATTTTTATTCTAACATTGCCACCACCACCACGGCCTAAGGCCCAATTTTTTTGCCCCTGTTTAACAGGGGCAAGTAATTATAATTCTTGATAAAATATTTCACAGCAGGGCCTGTTCCAGCGCCCACCAAGAGTAACTGCGAGGGCTTACAGTGTTCTGGTACCACAACACCTAAGGCCAAATTTTCCACAGAGTATATAGGGCAGGCTGTATATTATGTCCCTTATTTTCAAACATCCGACTTACAAATGACTCCTACTTACAAACAGAGGGAGACAACAGGAAGTGAGAGGAAATCTACCCCTAGGAAGGGAAAATTTTCTCCTGTAAGAATTAATATGGGAAAAAGGTGTCTCCACTGATGCTTTATCACCAATCCTAGTTTCCCTAATAACCCAAAAATGTTTAAATCCAATTGTCATTGGGACAGAAAGTGACTGGGACACAAACAGCAAAACAAATGTTACAGGGGTGATAACCCTTCCCTATGTTATCCAAAAAGCTTAAAAATCAAATTTTTGACTGGAGCTACACTTAAAAAAAATGTACCTGTTCCAAATTACAGATTCAACTTAAGAACAAACCTACAGTCCCTATCTTGTTTGTAACCCGGGGACCACCTGTATACTGCTGTTCAGAGTATATAGGGCCTGGGGGCCCCTCGCCTTTTTTGTGTAATTTGGGTGTGGGGTTCCCCTTAATATCCATACCTGACCCAAAGGGCCTGGTAATGGGCTGGGGGGGGGGACCCATGCCGTTTTTCCGCAATGATTTTCATCTATACATGACATTACAGTCGCAAGCAGTTTTAAATTACTTTTATTCCTTTAGAAATTTCATTTTGTGCAGGGACTGTTCTAAGCACGGGAAACACAAGCCACTTTACAGGCATATTATAGACACCCCCCCCCCCCACCCCCCCGGTATGATATTTAAAGGAATATTTCACTTTTATTGTTTTACTTTAAGCATTATTAAAATCACTGCTCCCGAAAAAACTGCAGTTTTGAAAACTTTTGCCTTGATACATGTCCCCTGGGGCAGGACCCAGGTTCCCAAACACCTTTTATGACAATAACTTGCATATTAGCCTTTAAAATTAGCACTTTTGATTTTTCACTTTTGAGTCCCATGGACTATAACGGTGTTAGCACAAATATTTTGCCTGTTCTGCCGCAAACCGAACCGGCGGTATTCGGCTCATGTTGATGAGGACAAGGGCCTCTTACCCCCAAACCTTGGTTGTGGGGGTCTGTGGGCAGGGGGCTTATCAGAATCTGGAAGCTCCCTTTAGCAAGGGAGCCCCAGATCGCGCCCCCCCCATGTGAATGGGTATTTGGTACATTGTACCCCTACCAATTCACCAAAAAAGTGTCCTTGGCCCCGCCGCCTCTAACGTCACATGATATCACAATGTCAGGAGGGGCGGAGTCACTCAGTTACAGAGTTTTTCCATCTGTGATCAAAGATGGATTTACATCGCGGGACACTTTTTTTTATAATTTTTTTTAATGACTGTCTCCTGTCATTTTTACTTTTTATGACACTTTTTTTGTTGAATTGGAAGGGGGGAAATGTACCCAATGCCCAATCACATGGGGGGCAGGATCTGGGGGCCCCCTTGTTAAAGGGGGCTTCCAGATTCCAATAAGCCCAAGCCCGCAGACCCCCACAACCACCAGACAAGGGTTGTGGAGAAGAGGCCCTTGTCTCCATCAACATGGGGACAAGGTGTTTTGGTGGGGACCCCAAAGCACCCCTCTTTTCCTGCAGCCTGCCAAGTTGTGTGCTTGGATAAGGGTCTTGTTTTGGGGGGACCCACATGTTTTTTTTTTCCTTATACTACAATGAACCCGACCTTCCTTACAATTGCAGTTCCAATATAGATAGGATAGTGAAGAAGGCCTATCAACACCTTTATTTTTTTGAGGAGATTGAGGAATGATAGTCTTGACACTCTTATTTCATTTTATAGGTGCATAGTGGACAGTATTCTTATGGTAACTGCACTGTTTCAAATAAACAGTCACTGCAACATACGGCACATACGACATCGAGAATCATTGGTGATTGTCCACCTCCTATCAGTGACATTTAGAGCAGCAGGTGTAGGAAGAGGGCTTTAAACTATATGAGGGATATCAGTCATTCTGCTTGTAGATTGTTTATCCCCCCCCCCCCCCCCATTTAGGTCGATTTATAGTATTCAGACTAGGTCCCCTTGATAAGGGTTTGCTTTCCCCTGGCTGCGGTGTGCTTCATACATACATACCAAAGGTATTCAATGATTTTTTATGGCATAATTGATTTTATGGTATTATTATATTTTATAATGTAATCTATTTATAAAATTCAGTTTATAATGTACAGTATGTTACAAAAGTGAGTAAACCCCTCACAATTTTAGAAATATTTTATTATATCTTTTAATGTGACAACACTGAAGAAACTACACTTTGCTACAGTGTAAAGTAGTGAGTTTACAGCTCAGTTTCAGGGTCTTGGCAATCTTCTTATAGCCATCTTTATGCAAAGCAACTATTCTTTTTTTTCAGATCCTCAGAGAGTTCTTTGCCATGAGGTGCCATATTGAACTTCCAGTGACCAGTATGAGAGAGTGAGAGCGATAACACCAAGTTTACCACACCTGCTCCCCATTCCCACCTGAGACCTTGTAAAATGAATGAGTTATGAGTGACATGGGGAGAGAAAATGGCTAATTGGGCCCAATTTGGACATTTTCACTTAGGGGTGTACTCACTTTTGTTGCCAGCGGTTTAGACATTAATGGCTGTGTGTTGAGTTATTTTGAGGGGACAGCAAATTTACACTGTTATACAAGCTGTACACTCACTACTTTACATTGTAGCAAGGTGTCATTTCTGCAGTGTTGTCATATGAAAAGATTTAATAACATATTTACAAAAATGTGAGGGCTGTACTCACTTTTGTGAGACACTGTATATCTTCTGTTTTTATTTGAAAGTATTTTCATGATTATGATATACTGCTGTTTGTTAAATGGTAAGGTATGTCTGCTTATTTGGCTTTGTCTTGTTTTTTTATTATTGTTTTTTGGACCAGAGTACTGTGTTTCTTTCTCTTCATGTATCCTTGTACAGAAATTATAATAAAAATATTCTTATCCATGGGGCTTTTTTTTCCTCAGAGAATAGGTACAGTTACCCCCCCCCCCCCCTTCCAAATCACCCTTTGTCTCCATCTGCTACCCACCTTTGAACACGATCCTGTGCAGCCAGCAACAATAGATCTCCCCAACAACAATAGATTCCCCAGCAACAATAAATTCCCTTCAGCAACAATAAATCCCCCCTAGCAACAATAGATCCCCCATCAACAATAGATCTCCCAGCAACAACAGACCCCCAATATATCAATACAGTAGATCTTCCAGCAGCCATCATCAACAGAACTTCCAGCAGTCAGTATCAAAAGACCCTTCCCTCAACAGTAGATGCCTCCCAGCAACATTTGACCCCTTAACAAAATACGTTTCCCACCAGCAACAATAGAACTTTCCACCACTAATAAGGATCCCCCTAGCAACAATAGACCCACAATATACCAATACGATAGATCTCCCGGCAGTTAGCATCAATATACCCTTCAGCGGCCAGTAACAATAGACCTCAACCTAAATAGTAGATCCCTCCCACCAATAATTGATCCCCTAGCAAAATTAGTCCCCCCACAAAAATAGATCCCTATCAGTAAAAATAGACCTTCCGAGCAACGAATGACCCCCCCCCCCAGCGACAATAGAAACCCCAGCAGCTGGCCTCAATAGACCCTCCCTACCACCCCATTCAGTGCTGGAAGAGCCAGAACTGCATTTTCCCACTTTCCCTAAAAAAAAAGCCCTGCCTGTCCTTAACAGTAATGCCCTGTACACATGATCGGACTTTCCGACAGAAAATGTACGATCAATGCGTGTTGTTGGAAATTCCGACCATGTGTGGGCTCCATCTGACTTTTTCCGACACACAAACTTTGACATCTGGATATAAAATTTTCCAACAACAAAATCAGATCGTTTAAATTCCGATCGCGTGTAGACAATTCCGACGCACAAAGTGCCACACATGCCCAGAATAAATTACGAGACAAAAGCTATTGGCTATTGAACGTCCTCTTTATAGACCCGTTGTAGGTGTTGTACATCATTGCGTTCTTGACAATCAGAATTTCCGACAACTTTGTGGGACCAAGTGTATGCAAGACAAGTTTGAGCCAACATCCGTCGGAAAAAAATCAGACGGATTTTGCTGTCGGAATGTCTGATCATGTGTACAGGGCATTGACAGTACACTGCTAGTACCAATATCGTAAATCCTGCACCTGATGTCACAATTACAAACATTTATCAACACGATTTACGCTATAGGGTAATATTAGGGCAAGATATTCCTATGTCTGTATATTATTGAATAGTGTTTTTAAACTGAAGATCCCCTGCAAGAGAAGGTCGGTCCTTATTGCAAACCAAAATATGTACTGTATATCCAGTTTTCTGTACATACAAGGGCCCAAACACCATCCATTCTACTCATTCTATGTCAGCCTGACCACAAGGAGAGCTTATGTGAGAAATAGCAAGTGGTCCACTCCAATATATGTTGGCAACCTAATGAAAAAAATAATATTTGCATAATTGACCCTCATGTATGACGTTATGAACAAGTCTCCTGAAAGTTTTGCTTTAAATCATTTTAATTGATACTGTAAATAGAAGCAAAGCAGGCATCACTCGAATCAATGTCCCATTGTAAAATACCTTCACCTTCATTTTAATCTGCAATTCATTCAAACATATATTGACATTCTATCATTGCAGTCTTGCAAATGTACCTTCCTTTGACTCATCCTTTCATTTTTTTCATCTGCATTCCCACATTTATACACTATACTGTCTTCCCTCATCAAGCACTATGCACAGTTCAAAACTATTTTCATTGACTTCTAAAAGACTTTCATATGTTAATTCTTTTTACCTACAATAAATATGTCCCAGAATTTTGACTATCAAACTATAAATGGAAAGTCCTATTTCATCTTTCCAGTTTTTTTCTGAACCCTCAATTTCTGCCACCGCATGAAAGCCACAGTTGAAAAAAATCTTATTTTAGTTCACTATTCATTTAGAAAGAAAAATGTGCTTCTTAACCATTTTTTAGGTCTAAACGAATAAAAAAATACATCAAAGAATTATATGTGGCACATTAGCAAACAGCATAAAAATAAAAAAAAATCTAAAAAAAAATTCCCACAATGAAACATATCAAAGACCAAGTCAAACGTGAAGTTGGATCTTTGGTCTTCGTAGTTTGAAGTCACATTTCCTGACAACACAGGGAAACGGAGAGACACTTGGATGATGAAAGGAAGTGAATAATCAATTTTACAAAAAAGAAAATGTAAAATCTCAAGCCCGAAAATAGATGTGCCTGTGTCAGAACCAACATTTGTTTGAACATTTAACTCAAGTTTTTCAGATGGTTTAAAATATCAATATCTACTTTTTTAAGTTAAAGGATCAGGCCATCCAAAACTGATATGTTATCTATAAGGAGATGCTGCTGGGTTGAATCACCAATCAATACTTGCAGAGATATTTTTTCCAAGTTCATATGGTGGATTGGATTTTTTTTTTGCCTTACCTATTTATGTATATAGCTCAAACAACTGTTCCATAGCTCTTAACCACCTCCCGCCCGCCGTGTAGACAAATTCCGACGGGTGGAATGCTCTCTTGTTCTGGGACGACGTCATATGGCATCGCTCAGTCTCGCCACGATCCCAATCTCGGTAAAGGGCCGATGACGTGGCTCTTTACTCATGTTATCAGTTGTGTCGAATCACAGCTGGTCACATGTAAACAAGGAAATGCTATTTATCGGCTCTCCTCGCCTCACACTGACAGAATGTGGCATCTCTTCACAGGGGAGACATGCAGAGATAATCAGGGCACTGATTATCAAAGCCCTGGTTATCAGTGCAGCCCAACAGTGTCCAGCAGTGATGTCAGTCAGTGTCCATCATTGATGCCAATCTGTGCCCATCAGTGATGCCAATCTGTGCTCATCATTGTTGCAAGGCAGTGCTGCTTTTCAGTGCCCATCAATGCCTGCTCATTACTGCCACCCATCAGTGCCACCTATTATTGCACATAGGTGCCACCTATCAGTGTCTATCAGTGCCACCTATAAGTTCCGTCTATCAGCATCCATCAGTTCTGTAGTGCTGCATATTGGTGCCTCCTCATCAGTGCCCTTCAGTGCCGCTTAATCAGTGCCCATCAATGCCTCCTCATCAGTGCCCATAAGTGTAGTCTATCAGTGCCGATCAGTGCCGACTCATCAGCGCACATCAGTGAAGGAGAAGAATTATATTATTTCTAACATATCTGACAGAGACTAAGAAAAACTTAATTTTTTCAAAATTTTCTGTGTTTTTACATTTTTTTTAGCAAAAAATAAAAAATCCAGCAGTGATTAAATACCACCAAAAGAAAGCTCTATTTGTGGGAAATTTTTTTATAAAAAATTAATTTGGCTGCAGCATTGCATGACCTTGCAATTGTCATTAAAAGTGTTCTGGAAGCTGAAAATTGGCCTGGGCAGTAAGGGGATAAAAGTTCCCTGTAGACAAGTGGTTAAAAAAGAGCACCAAACCACTCTGATAAATATCTCTCTACTCCTGTAATCTAATGTTCCTACCAGTCATACACAGGTGTATGCTTCCTCACTAGGACTTATGATAGGTAGAAACCAATTAACATACCAGACTGTTTTTGATATGTACATTGTACTAAAACATTTGGAATAGGGATGGGCCAACTACCCCCTGGTTCGGTTTGCACAAGAATATCTCGAACGGGCAAAAAGTTCTACCAAACATGCAAACTCTATTAAAGTCTATGGGACACAAACATGAAAAATCAAAAGTCCTAATTTTAAAGGCTTATATGCAAGTCTTTGCCATAAAAAGTGTATGGGGACCCAGGTACTGCCCTGGAGGACATGTATCAATGCAAAAAAACGTTTTAAAACAATTTTAAAACAACTGTTTTTAAAGGAGCAGTGATTTTAATGATGCTTAAAGTGAAACAATAAAAGTTAAATATTCCTTTAAATATCATGCCTGGGGTACCCTTAGTATGCCTGTAAAGTGGCACATCTGTGCAATGTATAGAACATGCTGGAGAAATAATGACATTTTTAATGTAGAAAATGTAATTTAAACTTGCTCAGGGCGGTAATGTACAGATAAAAAAAAAGAAAGAAAAAAAAAACAGCATGGGGTCCCCCCCAAAATCCATACCAGACCCTTATCCAAGTATGCAACCTGGCAGGTCAGGAAAAGGGGGGGAGGGCCCCCCTTCAGAACCATAACAGGCCCCATGCCCTCAACATGGGGGGGTGGGTGCTTTGGGCTCTGCGCTCCCCTGACACCCCTCCCTATGTGAAATGGTATCGGATATATTGTACCCCTACCCATTCACTAAAAAAGTGTCAAAAAGTAAGAAACACTGGAAACAGTTTTTGAGAAGTCCTTTATTAAAAAAGAAAAAAATAATAATGTCCCTCGATGTAATCCATTGTCAATCGCGAACCGAAAAATAGTAAAAAAAAAATGCTCCACTTTCTGGGAGGCCACCGGACATCTGCCTGCTCTCTGCTTTGACAGTTTTTATATAGGCAAGAGGCGAGATCACCCAGTTATGTCATCCGGTGGCACCGCCCCTTCTGATGTAGTTTTTTTTTTTCTATTTTTGCTGGCGATGTGATTGACAATGTATTACATTGAGGGACACTATTTTTTTTTCTTTTTTAATAAAGGACTTGTCAAAAACTGTTACCTGTGGTTATTACATTTTGACACTTTTTTTGGTGAATTCGTAGCGGTACGATGTACTCAATACATCAACATGGAGACAAGGTGCTTTGGGAGGCAAGCATTCTGGTATGGTTCAGGGAGGTCACTCGCTCGCCCCCCCTTCCTTGTCTGCCGGTCTGGTATGGATTTCGGGGGGTTGGATGAAGGGAATATTCTGGACAGCCGCACTCAAAATCAAATGGCTTTATTAAAAAAAGGAGGTAATAATCCAAAAAGTACAAGCCACAACAAATGACGGATTACAGGAAATGACGCGTTTCACAATTTACAAAAAGTACTTATTTTTTTTTATACAAACGTTTTTATTGGGGGTAAAAGAAAAATAAGTAGATCAACAGACACAAGTACATGACTGCATTAATGGAAAGCATAAAATACACAACATACAAATGTTGCTGGCACAGCAGCGGACCAGGCACAAAAAGGAACTTTTACAAAAGTGATTAACGTACACAGCCTAGACCGTATGCACCAGATGATGCTTATCAAGTTCAAGTATGTATATAATAGAAGGTTACGGTAGTAAAACAAGGGAAAATAAACTAAACACAAATAAAAATTTAACCGTGCAATAATTATTACAGTTGACTTCACGAACAGACAGCGAATATTCCACAGTACTGTCTCCAAGCTGGTGCTAGTCCTAGGCCTGGGTCAAAGATATGGGAGAATAAACCATCAATAGCAAAAATAGAAGGATTCAGTGGAACCGCCTGGACTCTGCTGCATCCCCTACTGGGGGTGTTAGGGGGAAGGTCCCCCCGTGGGACCGGAACACACCGGCCATTCGGACCATTTGGCGGTATGGACATGCATGGTGTCCATAATGGTGTGGTGTACCCGTTCCATTAGACGGATAGCGTCCATCCTACTAAGGACCCGTGACCAGGAGGTGATCTGCGAGCGCCAATGTAGCGCAATCGTCCAGTGAACAGCGCAGAACAGTGTGTTGATCAACCTTTGGGTGGGACGGGAAACCCCTGTTATAGGAGCGAACAATAAACAGTGTGCAGGTGATAAGTTGATCACGGATCCAACAATCGAGGACACCATGGTGCGTACTCGATCCCATACCCCCTGGAGCTGGGGACAGCTCCAGAAAATATGGACCAGAGAGCCCGTTTCCGGGCAACCCCTAAAACAGTGATCAGGAACCGTGGGGTAAAACCTGTGAATCCTATCCGGGGTGAGGTACCAACGAGTGTGAAGCTTCACCACGGTGTCCTTCACCGCCATAGATCTGGCACACCTATGCATATTCACGAGCATCATACACCACTCATCAGGCGAGAACTCTGTGTCTAGATCAGTTTCCCAGAGGCACATCGCCCTAGTCTTCTCTGGCATCTGGGATTCCAGAAGATGTTTGTACACTGTAGAGATAATACCCCTGTCTCTGGAGTGTCCATAGCATAAAGATTCAAATTGAGTATTGGAGATGGTGTCTAAAGAGCTATAATGTGTTTGAAAAAAGTGTCGAATCTGAAGATATTTGTAAAATTCCACCCTAGGTACCTCATGCTGTGATTGGAGTTGTGAGAAGGAGGTGAGGACACCTCGTCTACCAGATAAGGCCCGCAGAGTGACCAAGGACTTCTGGATCCACCATCTGAAGGCAGCAGGAGACCCAAACGCCAGAGGGAATCTCCTATCGCCCAAAAATGATGCCAAAGTGGGTCTATTAGGCCGCAGTTTAAATTTAATCCTATACAGTGACCAGAGGTAGAAGGAGCTACTCACTATGTTATTAAGAGGGGCTAAGTCCCTTGGACGGAGACTCTCCTGCCACAGGACGCCCGGGAGGAAATAAGGCTGCAAAGACTGAGTTTCAAATTGCAACCACCGTATACCAACCGTAGGGGCATGCCATTGAGCCGTCTGGGCCAACCTGGCCACTAAGTAATATAGCCATACATCTGGGAGTCCCAAGCCGCCCTGTAGAAGTGGTCGATGTATTAGGTGTCTCCCTAGCCTGGTTAGTGTTAGTGTTAATATCGCGTTGTAAAGCGGTGAGGGCTTGGCGTGACACATAAATAGGGAGAGCCCTGAAGTAATACAGTAGTTTCGGCAAAATAGACATTTTAATAGCTACAACCCTCCCTATCAAGGGGATGCGATAGGTCGACCACAAACGCAGCCACCTCCGAACCATTGTAAAGGTCGGCGGATAGTTGGCGCTATAGATTTCTGGTAAGGAAGGAGCTAGATGGACCCCTAGGTATAATATGGTGCTTTTAGAGAGAGAGAGTCCAAAATAGGAGCGAATATTAGATACGTCTGCGGGGGTAAAGTTGATAGGAAGGGCAGTACACTTAGCTAGGTTCACCCCCAGGCCCGAAAGCTTGTGAAAAGTGCCCAAAAGCTCGAGAAGATTGGGAAGAGCTATCAAAAGATTGGGTAAAAACAAAAGGACATCGTCCGTGTAAAGGCTAAGCTTGTACTCCCCTTCCTCTTTCAAGTACCCCCCTATGTTCGGATTAGTAATAATGGCCCTGGCAAGGGGCTCCAGGGCCAAGGCAAATATTAGCGGGGATAGGGGGCAGCCCTGGCGGGTGCCCCGACCTATAGGAAAAAATTCTGAGGAACTACCGGGGAGTTTGATCCTAGTTTGGGGTCTATGATACAGTGCTTTAAAACCATTAATAAATTCGCCCCCGAACCCGAGCCTGGCCAAAACCCGATCTAAATAGGGCCAGAGGACACTGTCGAATGCTTTTTGGATATCCAACCCCAAAATCAGGACTCTACGGGAGAAAAGGTTTGCATCTTGAATGATATTCGTTGCCAAACGGATGTTATCAGTGATCTGCCTATTGGGGATAAAACCAGTCTGCTCCGGGCCCACCAGGGTACCCACAATAGGGGCTAATCTGTTTGCCAATATCTTTCCTAGGATTTTAATATCATTATTTAACACCGAGATGGGCCTAAAATTCTGGGGCAGGGAGTGGTCTTTATGGGGTTTGGGGATCAGGGTCATATTAGCACGCAACATCTCGTCGGGGAGAGTCTGTCCTTGTAGCGTCTGGTTAATAAGTCTGGACAATTTAGGGGCCAGGATCTGTGAAAATTTCTTGTAATATGAGGAGGTGTAGCCACTTGGGCCAGGGGCTGTAGAGGATTTGAGTGTCTTAATAGTGTCCAACACCTCCTGGTCAGTGCAGGGGGCGTTAAGTGCGGTCCGCTGTGAATCGGAGAGGGATGGAAGAGGGAGCGAGTCCAACCACTGATCTACAGTGTTCGGCAGGGGTTGTGAGGGAGGGGATAATAGGTCTCGGTAAAAGGAGGAGAAAATTTTCAGTACTTCGTTAGGGTGTGAAACCAGATTACCCTTGTCATTTTTCAATTTATAAACATGAGTAGGTTGTAAGGATTGGTGTAATTTCCGGGAGAACATCCTGGAAGCTGTGTTACTGTGTAGCAAAAATCTAGCTTTTGACCACCGAAGCGATTTCTCGGTACGCTCCGAGAGGATAGTGTCTAGTTCGGTCCGCTTTTGATTAATCAAGAGAAGGGTATCTGGGGAATGTGCCTGTGCGTGGGACTGGTAGAGGACTCGCAGGTCCCGTGTGAGGACCTGGATCCTAGCATTACTTTGTTTATTTCTAGTGACTGCTATTTCAATTAAACGGCCACGAAGAACCGCTTTATGAGCGGTCCAAAGAACCTGGGGTGAGATGTCAGGGGTGTCATTAATAGCGAAGTAGTCTGCTAGGTGGTTCTCAATCTGAGTATAGGTAGTGGGGTCAGAGAGTAGGGAATCATTCAATCGCCAGGAGGCGAGAGAGGGGGAAAGGCCTACGTGGGAGGTATAGAAGGCCACAACCTGATGGTCAGACCATGGGCACAGGTGGATAGTAGTGTGTGTGGAATTGGCCAATAGAACCGGAGAAGCAAAGATATAATCTAATCTAGCGTAACTATCATGAGGATGAGAGTAGTGTGTATATTCTCGAACTCCAATGTTAAGGGCCCTCCAGGTGTCGATGAGCTGCAAACTATCAAATGCTTTAGAGAGGAATTTAGGTAAAACCCTAGCGCTATGTGATGTTCTGCTCCTATCCTCCACGGGATTAGCCACTAAATTGAAATCTCCACCCACTATCAGGTGAGGGGAGATGTATCTGTCAAGAGTACGCAGGAAAAGGTGATAGAAGGCACTCTGTGCAGTATTCGGGGCGTACAGATTAGCAATCGTAACCTCCTTGCCCTGTAATTTACCCTGAACAATTAAGAATCTGCTATCCTGATCTTTAAACACATGCGAGGGTTCAAATGGAACAGTATTACGAATATAAATTGCCACTCCTCTGGTCCTGGAGCCAAACGTAGTAGTGTAATGTAATTTATATGACTTATCAAAAAATGTGAGGCAGGCCCCCGAGGAGAAGTGCGTCTCCTGTAGTAAAATGATATCCGCCCCAATCCGCTTATAGTATCGAAAGGCTTTCCTCCGTTTGTGGGGGGAGTTAAAGCCCCTCACATTATGTGAGATAACATGGAGACCCATATCAGCCAGTGTTTAACCGCAGATGTGCGGTTGGTCCGCAGGGAGAACTGAGATCACTATGACCGGGTCCAGAACCAGAGGAGCTCGCAGCGGCCAACATCAGGCCAAATCTAGTACATATAGGGCCTTCAGGAGGTCCGATATGAAACGGAGATCTATCAGCCCCGGGATTACAGTCACAGAAAACACATTCCGTCGTGAAGTCAGCAAAACAAATAAACAAAAACGTGAAAAGAAAACTTAACTCTCTATGGGGTCTGGGTGGAAAGTCCAGCCAGATCAAGAAAATTGTGTAAATACCAGGCCTTGCGGCCCAACTGCCACCTGCTCCACACATGTCCCACAGTGGGTGAAGATCGTTAGCCATCTGAGAGACTAATCGGTGATGAGCGTATTCAAATAACCTGGTACCCAGGTCTCTGGGACTAAGGATACGTGGGGAATGGTGTGCAGGTATGGAAGGGGGGGAGCGCAGCTACGAATGTCAGAGAGGGAGAGACAGAGGAGAAGTAACGTAAAAACAAAGTCACCTCCTTCAGCCTCCCGGGACGTGGAGAAAACAGAAGATAGAGTAGCCGAGTACGTGCTGGGCGTTAGGAAATGGGGACTCTGGAAGGTCCAAGGACAGATGAAGGGAGGACTTCTTAAAAGGTTACGGTCCGGAGAACAAGACCTCAAACGTCCGGTAGTGGCTGAAGTCTGCGGGACCTTCTGTCTCTTTGAGGCGATGGTGTAGCCCAGATGGGGGATGGTCGTGGGGTCGGTGGGTGACGGGGTGAACGGTGTCGTTCCAGGAGACCCAGCTTCACCAAAATATCTTTGCCCTCGGATACCGTAGAGGCGATGTAAGTAGAACCGTTGTGAGGCACGATCAGTTTAAATGGGAAACCCCAGCGGTACCGTATGTGGGCCGTCTGCAAGGAGGAGGTAATCTCCTTCATTTTCCTTTGCTTCTCCAGCGTTGCCGGTGAAATATCCGGGTAGATCTGGACAGAAGCACCGTCCAGTTGGATACGAGGCATGTTTCGTGAGGCACAAAGGATTTCCTCCTTTATAAGGTAGTCCTTGAGACACAATACGATATCTCTGGGCGGCTTCTCGGGAGGAGGTTTAGGTCTCAGAGCGCGATGTAAACGATCGCATGTAAAGGCTTCGTTAGGTTGGTTCGGAAGTAGTAATTGAAACAGACGGACGATCGTGGGTGGGAGGTCCGTCACCGACTCGGGGATACCTCGCACACGAACGTTATTCCTCCTGTTGCGGTTGTCGAGGTCCTCCAAGTGGTTTTGAAGTTGAACGACCGTGTCACCGAGCAGCTCATGATCCCTTCGTAAGTCCGAATAGGCAAGGTGCAGTTCGTCGTGCTTAACTTCCAGGAGGTCAGTCCTATTGCCAAGGGCCGCCATTTCCTGCAATAGCATGCTCGTGGATTTGTGCAGCTCCGCTTGGAATTTCTTCGCCAGCTTGTCATACATAGAGGACAGGCTGTCCTCCAGGTCAGCCTTAGTGAGGTGAGTGTCGCCCATACCTTTGAGCGGGCCCGCCGGCCGCGAGGCTGCATCGGCCTTGGGGGATTGGGCGCCATCTTGGGACATGTCTGGTCTGTCCGTGGTCCGCAGAAGGTAGGCCGTAAGAGAGCGTTGAGCGGTTTTCCGCTTGCCTTTCTTAGATGTCGGCATGCACAAGTGGTCCCGCAGGAGATTAATGTTATTTATGGGCCGGTAGACGGTCCAAATCGTCCTGGGGAGTGTTGTTTATTCTCCTCTGCCCCGGGAGCTCAGAGACTTAGCTGCTGCCTCGTTCCGCGTCGCGCATGCGCCCCCAAAAAGTACTTATTCATAGCTAAAGAACCACAAACATTAACCCTAATTAATTTTAGGGTGGACCTCTGCTTTAATCA